>NC_134398.1:206861141-207200574 GCF_050003625.1 Haematobia irritans
CAGGCCGAATCTTATGTACCCTCCACCATGGATTGCCTAGAAACTTCTACGAAAGACTGTCATCCACAAATTTCAACTCACTCGGATGAAATTTGCTCCTCCAAGAGGCTCCAAAACCAAATCTCGCGATCGGTTTATATGGGGGCTATAAATGATTATGAACTGATATGGACCACTTTTGGCATGGTTGTTAAATATCATATACTACCACCACGTACCAAATTTCAACCAGATCGGATGAATTTTGCTTCTCCAAAAGGCACCCGGGGTCAAATCTGGGGATCGGTTTATATGGGAGCTATATATAATAATGGAGTGATAGGAACCAATTCCTGCATGGTTGTTGGATACCATATACTAACATCACGTACCAAATTTCAACCGAATGGAAAGAATTTTGCTCTTCCAAGGTGCTCCGGAGGTCAAATCTGGGGATCGGTTTATATGGGGCCTATATATAATTATGGACCAATATCGACCAATTTTTGCATGGGTGTTTGAGGCCATATATTAACATCACGTACCAAATTTCAACTGAATCAGATGAATTTTGGTCTTCCAAGAGGCTCCGGAGGTCAAATCTGGTGATCGGTTTATATGGGGGCTATATATATTTATGGACCGATGTGAACCAATTTTTGCATGGTTGTTAAAGACCATATACCAACACCATGTACCAAATTTCAACCAGATCGGATGAAATTTGCTTCTCTTAGAGGCTTCGCAAGCTAAATCGGGGGATCGGTTTATATGGGGGATATATATAATTATGGACCGATGTGGACCAATTTTTGCACGGTTGTTAAAGACCATATACCAACACCATGTACCAAATTTCAACCAGATCGGATGAAATTTGCTTCTCTTAGAGGCTTCGCAAGCCAAATCGGGGGATCGGTTTATATGGGGGATATATATAATTATGGACCGATGTGGACCACTTTTTGCACGGTTGTTAGAGGCCATATACCAACACCATGTACCAAATTTCAACCAGATCGGATGAAATTTGCTTCTCTTAGAGGCTTCGCAAGCCAAATCGGGGGATCGGTTTATATGGGGGATATATATAATTATGGACCGATGTGGACCACTTTTTGCACGGTTGTTAGAGGCCATATACCAACACCATGTACCAAATTTCAGCCGGATCGGATGAAATTTGCTTCTCTTAGAGGATCGGCAAGCCAAATTTGGGGGTCCGTTTATATGGGGGCTATACGTAAAAGTGGATCGATATGGCCCATTTGCAATACCATCCGACCTACATCAATAACAACTACTTGTGCCAAGTTTCAATTCGATAGCTTGTTTCTTTCGGAAGTTAGCGTGATTTCAACAGACGGACGGACGGACATGCTCAGATCAACTCAGAATTTCACCACGACCCAGAATATACATACTTTATAGGGTCTTAGAGCAATATTTCGATGTGTTACAAACGGAATGACAAAGTTAATATACCCCCATCCTATGGTGGAGGGTATAAAAATGTTTTCTTAATTCCAAAAAAAAAAAACAAGTATATACGGCCGTAAGTTCGGCCAGGCCGAAGCTTATGTACCCTCCACCATGGATTGTGTAGGTGTATAGCGATATAGTGTACATAATTAAAAAAAAAACTTCAAGAATGAATGTAATTCAGTAGTTTTGGTAAGAATTTCAGAAAAAAATGTTTCGATGTACTCATCGTTGATACTTATTTTACTTATGGAAGGCGTTTCTGATAAAGTGGGCAAAAAAATTGACGACGTAAATCGAAGTTTGATGGAACAAAAAATTTGACGACGTAAATCGAAACAACGTAAACCGGGACGACGTAAATCGAGGGATTACTGTTTAGGCATTTTTAAGAGAGTGGACTACTCCCAAAAAGTCATAAACAAAAAACTCTTTTTGGTCGACTCACAACTTCTCTTATCTTTTTGTACGAATTGATAACTCACTTAAAAGGCAAACGAACCCCATAGACTGTAATTTAGGAACAATCATTAGTCGCTTGAATTATTAGAGCACTTTTGGTAGCTTTCCACATTGATTGACATAAATGAAGAATAATCGAATTTCAGTACTCAAGTGTTGATAATTTTCCAACGTCAACTACCAGCTAAACTACCCCCTCTCCATTTCATGTCTAGCCGTTGGTAAATACGAGAAGATGTCATAAATTATACAGCAAGAAAATGTGTCAAATGAAGTTTGACAGTTACACAGTTGAGTCACAGCAAGATCCATAAGAAGGAGGACTTACCGAATGACTTTAATTTTCACTCTATCCACTTTACTTCCACCCATACTGCCGGGATAGATATTTTTGCGGTAATTAGAGAGTTTTACAAAAATGACTCCCCCTCTATGAAAGTCTATTTCTTCTCATTTCTTCAAACTTCCAATCATAATTTCTGAGGTATCTTTTTTCCGTTTCCTTTGGCTTTCTAAGGCACCCTAACGAGATAGCATCTATGTTCGCTCTAATTACTCCATGTGCTGATGTTGACAATGATGATAATAAAATCTGGGAGTTTTGTTTTGAGGGATTTCCTTTAACTTTTCTTTGTGGGATTTCCCAACTTATTTTGTTGTAGTTGGTTTCATTGCTTGTTGTTTTTCGTTTTTTTGCCATCCTGCGAATGTTTCATTGTCTCTGTAGGGATTAAATTTTTGTCCTCAGAAGTTGGTTTGTTGATATGTTTTCCCATGTTTTTTGATTACGGTTAAGTCCTGGTCCCCTTTTTGGTAATGAGGAACAAAATTGTATAGGTTTTGCTGAGCTTTTCATAATTTCTTTAAAAAATAATGTGGTTCTCATGTAGCAGTGGAAATTTAATTATAAGTATTTGTCAGGGTGGGAATAAGGCTTTCTTATTGATGATAAAAAAAAATAATTAAAAAAGTTTTGTGAACTATGGAAAAAATTCGAGGAGATAATTATTTTCCATAAGAAAATCAATAATATAATTACACTATGCAACAATATATTGGGTGGAGGAAAATAGTAACCCTTTGGGGGATATAATTGAATTACACAAAAGTGATTTTAACTGGAAAAAAATTTAGGTTAATTTAGAAATTTTTAATTTTAAATTTTTCTGTAAAGAAAAAATTGGAATTAAATTTTTTAAAACTGTCCTTAGAAACCCAGCAAAAAAATTTGGAAGTTCTTATTAAGGCACAACTTTAAAAATTGTTCTCTATTTTAACTACACAGGAAGTTCTTTTAATATAATTTTGAATACGCTTTTTTTCATATTTTTAATGGGTAATTTTAACTTTTTTTGTTTCAAATAGATTAAAACCAGAGTAAGAATTAACAAATTGGTACAGATGTTGTCCAAAAAATGCTAAATCTATTCTAAAAAAATTGCGAATTTTTGAAATGGAGGTCAGTCAAAATATCACAATTTTTTTTAATTCACATCCAAAACACTGAATTCGGACCACACCTGTCAAATTCAATGCAACGGCTGTTGAATATACATCCTATGACAAGCTTATGTTAAATTCATCGCTTCTGCCCCAATTTGCACGACTTCCGGATCCAAAAAGAACATGCTGCTATCCCAAGAAGTTCAATCTGGACACATATTTTGTATGATTTAAACATTTTAGGAAACTCTGAATTTAAGGGTGATTTTTTAAGAGCTATAAGAAACAATTTTCAAAAAAAAACAAGTTTAAAAAAATGCATGAAATTTTTATTTGAATCCATAGTGCGGTCCATAAAATGTAATGTCTAAAGGCTTTAAATCACACCGTCTACACCCTCAAAAAATCGCTTCTGTAACATATACCCCAAACACATTTTGCTTCAAGCATATATATTTTCACGATTGGTCCAAACAAAATATTGTTGTATTGTTCAAATATATTATGTTTCACATTAGGCATACACTGGTAGGAAAAAAAATTTTAATGAAATTTTCCTTGTGTATATATATTATTAAGGTGCCAATTGGTTACTTCCATTCTTTTACTTACAGCATACTCTCTAAGTCTCTCTTTCTAAACACATATATGTTTATATGCTATTTCTAAATTAATATATGTCCCAAACATAATATGTTCTAACATATTAACATATACGTCCCAAACATGTTATGCTAGTTTATGAACATTATATGCTTGCACTTAAAAATATTGTGTTAAAAAATTTGAGTTCCAAACATATAATTTTTACACCCAAACATATGAAAAACAGTCTTTTTCGTCCCTGTAGGCGGCTAATTGGCCGATCACGAACACGCATTTCAATAACTCCAATTCTACGCGCGCTGTGTGCAGTGTTGCCAGTCCCCAATTTGTCCTGAAATTCGAACGCGTTCGTCCCAAAAAAATCCCCAATGCTGTATAAAATCAGTCGTAATTAAAAAAGTCAAAAGATATAAAATTTTAGTAAATGCCACTTTGTGAGTTACAATAAGATTAAGATTTAAAGACACGTAACCAGGAGTTGACTGTTCAAAATATCATCTGACACAAGCCCTCATTAGATTTAATTATTGGATGTAAAGTGTAATCGAATTTTTATCTTATATAAATCGTCATCTAAATTATGTGTGGGATGTATCGTCCAAATCAGTGATGTGCGCAGATGAGGGGCAATATTTTGATCCGAAATCTGCCGAAAAAATTTCTCTATGGTTAGGTTAGGTGGCAGCCCGATGTATCAGGCTCACTTAGACTATTCAGTCCATTGTGATACCACATTGATGAACTTCTCTCTTATCACTGAGTGCTGCCCGATTCCATGTTAAGCTCAATGACAAGGGACCTCCTTTTTATAGCTGAGTCCGAACGGCGTTCCACATTGTAGAGAAACCACATAGAGAAGCTTTGAAACCCTCAGAAATGTCACCAGCATTACTGAGGTGGGATAATCCACCGCTGAAAAACTTTTTGGTGTTCGGTCGAAGCAGGAATCGAACCCACGAACTTTTGTATGCTAGGGTGGCATGCTAACCATTGAACCACGGTGGCTCCCCAAAAAAAAAAAAAACACTAGTATAGTAGAAAAATTTCTTGACCAAGCAGAGTAAATTGTAATTAACGCCTGGGTCGCCAAATAAATGCCGTAGATTAAAGAGGAGGAATTTTTTATATGTTGAAGATTCGCTGTACTTCTTTAAGCCCTTTTAAGAATTTAGAAAAAATAATTTCACATAAACAATTACTCTAAACCTCATTTATTATACTGAACAGATTTTGAAAAATTCCCACAAATTTCTGGAGATTCCTCACCAAATCCCCAAGTCACCAACTCAAAAAATGTCGTCCCCATCAACGAAAAAATATCCCCGATTTGGGGATAAATCCCCAATACTGGCAACACTGGCTGTGTGGTATGTGGCACCGTCTTGTTGAAACCATATGTCTTGGAAGTCAAGCTCTTGTATTTTTAGCAAACAAAATTTCGATTTCATCCAACCATTTCATAGTTATGTTACGATTCGCATCATTCGCGTCCAACTGACACTTTTTCTGGATGTATTGGTAACTTTTGTAATGGTTCTGGCTGATCTTCACTACAAAATCGACAATTTCATTGATGCAATATGTTATTTTGGATGGTGAACATGTACATTGTTCGTCGCAACCATGTTTTTACTCGGACATTGTGTATCTGATTTCGATAACCATCCAAAAATAAAATTTTGCTCTTGGATCATATTCAGTGAATGCGTCTGCCGTTTAAATGATAGTAAAAAATGATGATAGCTAAAAAATCACTCTATTTTTTAAGAAATTACAATTTTTGGGAATTTGTATAAGTGAAACGAGGAACCTCCTCTGATTGACTCATTCTGAGTGCGATGATTTGTTGGAATATCCATGGTCTGTTTGCTTACCCACAACTTCAACACCGTATTGCGCTGATTTTCCCGATAATATGGGGCATTTATTTGGCTCCCACGCTTAATGAATGCTAGGGGGAAGCAACCATCGGCCGGTGGTGATGAAGTTCTGGTGACCAATCGATGGTGTACATTTTCAGCTGACCTCTTTGGCAAGTAAACTCGATCATTTTGTTTGTTCACAAACTGGTCTAATAGGTGAAAACCAAACCAGTAATTGATCTCTTTATTGCAAGAGAAGTTAGAATCTTGTATTTATTAGAATATCAAGGGCTTTACTCCAAGCTTATTTTTCAATATGGGTTGTATCTGTTCTCGCGATATGGTCATTTCACGAGCAAATTTTCTTTCAGTGAAGCGTGGATCTAACTTTTCGGATCATTTCTTCATTACTTTTTTCCCCATTTGGGGTTTTCCAGCCGAATTACACCATTACGCCACCGTGGGAGCCACCGTGGTGCAATGGTTAACATGCCCGCCTTGCATACACAAGGTCGTGGGTTCGATTCCTGCTACGACCGAACACCAAAAAGTTTTTCAGCGGTGGATTATCCCACCTCAGTAATGCTGGTGACATTTCTGAGGGTTTCAAAGCTTCTCTAAGTGGTTTCACTGGAATGTGGAACGCCGTTCGGACTCGACTATAAAAAGGAGGTCATGGAATCGGGCAGCATTCAGTGATAAGAGAGAAGTTCACCACTGTGGTATCACAATGGACTGAATAGTCTAAGTGAGCCTGATACATCGGGCTGCCACATAACCTAACCTAACCTACCATACCGCTTGTATTCCATCAGGAATAAATTTATTTCTGAATACAATAGATCAAAATACTTTTGTAAGCTTGCATATAATAAAATGAACTGAACACATGAAAAACAATCCGTCAGATGTCAGACGAGCGGTTTAGTTCATTTGAATTATAGCAACCGGAAGTTGGTTGCAGTACATATCAGCCACAATTTTCAGAAGAACTTTTCAAATTAAAGAAGCAAAGAAAACTCTCTCATACATTTCTGAGAAACTTTTTCCTACATTCATCACTAAACGCCAGTGAAATGAGCTCATTATCACCGCACACCAGTGCTCCCTTCAAAGAGTATCATTTTCAAAAGGAAAAATCTATCAAAAGCCATATTTTTAATAAGTGACCAAAATTGTTGTTCATTAAGATGCTTAACAACAACAAGTCCTCCTACCCTCCGGTGGTCCATAAATACCCAACAAAAGCTTAGTGCAAGGCAACGTAAATATCACAGATATGACTAAATAGATAGACTGATGGACGGACGGACATCTATTGTGTGGATACCTTTTCATGTGCAGCTGATACCCTCTGATAGGATTTTAAACAACCCTCGTATTTACATCGAGAACTCCCCTCTATTATTGAAGATTCATAGATGCGTTGATTTAATACCAAAGCCAACGTGAGCACCACCCCATCTTCATTGGATGTTGGAAGACATTCGAAGGCGGGGGAAGCAAGCAACATAAAATCATAAAGTTATCATCTTCATTATGATGACGTAAACAAATTTTTTCCTTGTGTAAAATTACATCGTCACGGCTGTCACTACATACAAATCAAACACCAAGTCAGCCTAGAGTTGTGTCGAGACGCGTCAGTTAGTTGGCAAAGGAACTTTGTCAAAGGCAGGGAAACAACAGACATATAGCAGGACATCACACGAACATACACAACCATTGTGGAACGAGTCCATATCAACCACATTGACTTGGATACTTTTGAAAATGGGAATCCAGACGATATTTTTTAACATCAATCGACGCTCACTCGGTAAAATGGACTTTTCAAAATAAAGTGGAATGAAGCACGTTAGGTGGATGGATGAATGGAATGGACAAAACTCCATGTTGGCAGTGTTTATAGTATGAGGAAGCTGGCTGATTTGGCTTGAATGATTATAAATGGTTGGAACATAATTGATGCACTCAAGCGTAAGTGATTAGATTCATTATGGCAGGGAAGCGAACAATAAAACACAATAAAGATGTATCTCAATATTCCACACAATCTGAAAGAATCGTTTTTTCGGTAGGAAATTTTAAATATCCAGAGACGGAGAAACAATGGAAGTCAAAGAAGCTTAAAAATCACAATAAAAACGAATTTGATAAGGACTGAACTGATGAACATGATAATCTAAGGTAGTACCGATATTGTAAAAGTGGTCCATGGAAACGAATTGAATTGAAATGAAGTGAAAATTCCCATTTGGACAAAGAACTCAGACGGAGCATTGATTTTTTTTGTCACTTTATCCACGATAACTGACCTCGAATATAAGCTTCGCGAAGTAGCTGAGGCAGTAGGAACTCCAACAGATCAATAAGGACTATTTTCATACAATACTGATGAACAGGATAATCTAAGGTAGTGCCGATATTATAAAAATGTCCATGGAAATGAGTTGAAAGGATTTAAAATTCCAATTGGGCAAATACCTCAGAAGGGACTCTTGATATTCTCTCACTTTATCCACGATGCTTAGCTTAGGTTGCTGCCCGATGCATCAGGCTCACTTACACTATTCAGTCCATTGTGATACCACAGTGGTGAATTTCTCTCTTATCACTGAGTGCTGGCCAATTCCATGTTAAGCTCAAAGACAAGGGACCGAGTCCGAATGACGCTCAACATTGCAGTGAAAACACTTAGAGAAGCTTTTAAAATCGTAGAAATGGCACCAGCATTACTGAGGTTGGACAATCTACCGCAGCAAAATTTTTTGATGTTTGGTCGCAGCGGGAATCCATCGCACCGCGGTGGTTCCCTCTATCCACGATAACTGAAGTTCAAAACAATTTCGATAAGTAGTTGATGCAGTAGATATTTCAATAGATCGACGGGTTAAAACCTAGACGACATTTTTTGAAATAAAAATTTAAACGCATGTTTAAGAAGATATGGCCAAATAAGTTTTTCATATAAAAATTTAATTTTTTTAGGATTTGGATGAAATTTTCAATTTTTTGAGGGTGGTCACGAATTAAAGCACTTTTCGCTTTAGGACGCTTTGTTTAGGAGATATGGGCAAAAGAAGTTTTTCATATAAAAATTTCAATTTTTTTAGGATTTGGATGAAATTTTCAATTTTTTGAGGGTGGTCACGAATTAAAGTCCTTTTCGCTCTAAGACGTTTAGTTTAGGAGATATGGGTGAAAGATGTTTTTCATATAAACATTTCAATTTTTTTAGGATTTGGATGAAATTTTCAATTTTTTGGGGGTGGTCACGAATTAAAGCTCTTTTCGCTCTAGGACACATATTTAAGGAGATATGGGCAAAAAAAGTTTTTCATGTAAAAATTTCAAGTTTTTGGTGGTGGTCACGAATTAAAGTCCTTTCGGTCTGGGATGCACATTTAACACACAAGAAGTTTTTCATATAAAAATTTAAATTTTTTTTTAGGATTTGGATGAAATTTACAATTTTCGGGGTGGTCATGAATGATAGGCCTTTCCACTCTAGGACGTTTAGTTTAGGAGATATGGGCAAAAGAAGTTTTCATATAAAAATTTCAATTATTAGAATTTGGATGAAATTTTCGGTTTTTTGGGGTTGTCACGAATTAAAGCACTTTTCGCTCTAGGACGCATATTTAAGGAGATATGGGCAAAATAAGTTTTTCATATAAAATTTTCAGTTGGATGAAATTTTCAATTTTTTGAGGGTGGTCACGAATTAAAGCCTTTTTCGCTGTAGGACGCATATTAAAGGAGATATGGACAAAAGAAGTTTTTCATATAAAAATTTTAGTTTTTTTAGTATTTGGATTAAATTTTCAATTTTTGGGGGTGGTCACGAATTAAAGCCCTTTTCGCTCTAGGACGCTTAGTTTAAAAGATATGGGCAAAAGAAGTTTTTCATATAAAAATTTCAATTTTTTTAGGATTTGAATGAAATTTTCAATTTTTTGGGGGTGGTCACGAATTAAAGCCCTTTTCGCTCTAGGACGCTTAGTTTAAAAGATATGGGCAAAAGAAGTTTTTCATATAAAAATTAATATTTTTTAGGATTTGGATGAAATTTTCAATTTTTTGGGGGTGGTCACGAATTAAAGCCCTTTTCGCTCTAGAACGCTTAGTTTAGGAGATATGGACAAAAGAAGTTTTTCATATAAAAATTAAAAATTTGTTAGGATTTGGATGAAATTTTCATTTTTTTGGGGGGTGGTCACGAATTAAAGCCCTTTTCGCTCTAGGACGCTTAGTTTAGAAGATATGGGCAAAAGAAGTTTTTCATATAAAAATTTCAATTTTTGTAGGAATTGGATGAAATTTTCAATTTTTTGGGGGTGGCACGAATTAAAGCCCTTTTAGCTCTAGGACGCTTAGTTTAGGAGATATGGACAAAAGAAGTTTTTCATATAAAAATTAAAAATTTGTTAGGATTTGCATGAAATTTTCAATTTTTTGAGGGTGGTCACGAATTAAAGCCCTTTTCGCTCTAGGACGCTTAGTTTAAGAGATATGGGCAAAATAAGTTTTTCATATAAAAATTTCAATTATTTTAGGATTTGGATGAAATTTTCAATTTTTTGGGGGTGGTCACGAATTAAAGCCCTTTTCGCTCTAGGACGCATATTTAAAGAGATATGGACAAAAGAAGTTTTTCATATAAAAATTTCAATTTGTTTAGGATTTGGGTGAATTTTTCAATTTTTTGGGGGTGGTCACGAATTAAAGCCCTTTTCGCTCTAGGACGCATATTTAAGGAGATATGGGCAAAATAAGTTTTTCATATAAAAATTTCAATTTTTTTAGAATTTGGATGAAATTTTCAATTTTTTGAGGGTGGTCACGAATTAAAGTCCTTTTCGCTCTAGGACGCATCTTTAAGGAGATATGGGCAAAAGAAGTTTTTCATTTAAAAATTTCAATTTTTTAGGATTTGGATGAAATTTTCAATTTTTTGAGGGTGGTCACGAATTAAAGTCCTTTTCGCTCTAGGACGCATATTTAAGGAGATATGGGCAAAAGAAGTTTTTCATATAAAAATTTCAATTTGTTTAGGATTTGGATGAAATTTTAAATTTTTTGGAGGTGGTCACGAATTAAAGCCCTTTTCGCTCTAGGACGCTTATTTTAGGAGATATGGGCAAAAGAAGTTTTTCATATAAACATTAATATTGTTTAGGATTTGGATGAAATTTTCAATTTTTTGAGGGTGGTCACGAATTAAAGCCCTTTTCGCTCTAGGACGCTTAGTTTAGGAGATATGGGCAAAAGAAGTTTTTCATATAAAAATTTCAATTTTTTTAGGATTTGGATGAAATTTTCAATTTTTTGGGGGTGGTCACGACTCAAAGCCCTCTTCGCTCTAGGACGCTTAGTTTAGGAGATGTGGGCAAAATAAGTTTTTCATATAAAATTTTCAATTTTTTAGGATTTGGATGAAATTTTCACGAATTAAAGCCCTTTTCGCTCTAGGACGCATATTTAAGGAGATGTGGGCAAAAGAAGTTTTTCATTTAAAAATTTCAATTTTTTTAGGATTTGGATGAAATTTTCAATTTTTTGGAGGTGGTCACGAATTAAAGTCCTTTTAGCTCTAGGACGCTTATTTTAGGAGATATGGGCAAAAGAAGCTTTTCATATAAACATTAATATTTTTTAGGATTTGGATGAAATTTTCAATTTTTTGAGGGTGGTCACGAATTAAAGCCCTTTTCGCTCTAGGACGCTTAGTTTAGGAGATATGGGCAAAAGAAGTTTTTCATATAAAAATTTCAATTTTTTTAGGATTTGGATGAAATTTTCAATTTTTTGGGGGTGGTCACGACTTAAAGCCCTCTTCGCTCTAGGACGATTAGTTTAGAAGATATGGGCAAAATAAGTTTTTCATATAAAAATTTCAATTGTGAAATTTTCACTTTTTTGGGGGTGGTCACGACTTAAAGCCCTTTTCGCTCTAGGACGCTTATTTTAGGAGATATGGGCAAAAGAAGTTTTTCATATAAAAATTTCAATTTTTTTTGAATTTGGATGAAATTTTCAATTATTTGGAGGTGGTCACGAATTAAAACCCTTTTCGCTCTAGGACGCTTATTTTAGGAGATATGGGCAAAAGAAGTTTTTCATATAAACATTAATATTTTTTAGGATATGAATGAAATTTTCAATTTTTTGGGGGTGGTCAAGACTTAAAGCCCTCTTCGCTCTAGGACGAGATGTGGGCAAAATAAGTTTTTCATATAAAAATTCCAATTTTTTTAGGATTTGGATGAAATTTTCAATTTTTTGAGGGTTGTCACGAATTAAAGTCCTTTTCGCTCTAGGACGCATCTTTAAGGAGATATGGGCAAAAGAAGTTTTTCATTTAAAAATTTCAATTTTTTTAGGATTTGGATGAAATTTTCAATTTTTTGAGGGTGGTCAGGAATTAAAGTCCTTTTCGCTCTAGGACGCATCTTTAAGGAGATATGGGCAAAAGAAGTTTTTCATTTAAAAATTTCAATTTTTTTAGGATTTGGATGAAATTTTCAATTTTTTGGGGATGGTCACGAATTAAAGCCCTTTTCGCTCTAGGACGCATATTTAAGGAGATATGGACAAAAGAAGTTTTACATATAAAAATTTTAGTTTTTTTAGTATTTGGATGAAATTTTCCATTTTTTGGGGGTGGTCACGAATTAAAGCCCTTTTCGCTCTAGGACGCTTAGTTTAGGAGATATGGGCAAAAGAAATTTTTCATATAAAAATTTCAATTTTTTTAGGATTTGGATGAAATTTTCAATTTTATGGGGGTGGTCACGAATTAAAGCCCTTTTCGCTCTAGGACGTTTAGTTTAGGAGATATGGGCAAAAGAAGTTTTTCATATAAAAATTTAAATTTTTTTAGGATTTGGATGAAAATTTCAATTTTTTGGGGTGGTCACGACTTAAAGCCCTCGTCGGTCCAACACGCATATTTAAGGAGATATGGACAAAAGAAGTTTTTCATATAAAAATTTTAGTTTTTTAGTATTTGGATGAAATTTTCAATTTTTTGGGGGTGGTCACGAATTAAAGCCATTTTCGCTCTAGGACGCGTAGTTTAGGAGATATTGGGAAGAAAAGTTTTTCATATAAAAATTTCAATTTGTTTAGGATTTGGATGAAATTTTCAATTTTTTGGGGATGGTCACGAATTAAAGCCCTTTTCGCTCTAGGACGCATATTTAAGGAGATATGGACAAAAGAAGTTTTTCATATAAAAATTTTAGTTTTTTTAGTATTTGGATGAAATTTTCCATTTTTTGGGGGTGGTCACGAATTAAAGCCCTTTTCGCTCTAGGACGCTTAGTTTAACAGATACGGGCAAAAGAAGTTTTTCATATAAAAATTTCAATTTTTTTAGGATTTGGATGAAATTTTCAATTTTTTGGGGGTGGTCACAAATTAAGCCCTTTTCGCTCTAGGACGCTTAGTTTAGGAGATATGTGCAAAAGAAGTTTTTCATATAAAAATTTCAATTGAAATTTTCACTTTTTTGATGGTGGTCTCGAATTAAAGCACTTTTCGCTCTAGGACGCTTAGTTTAGGAGATGTGGGCAAAAGAAGTTTTTCATATAAAAATATTTAAGGAGATATGGACAAAAGAAGTTTTTCATATAAAAATTTTATTTTTTTTAGTATTTGGATGAAATTTTCAATTTTTTGGGGGTGGTCACGAATTAAAGCCCTTTTCGCTCTAGGACGCATATTTATGGAGATATGGGCAAAAGAAGTTTTTCATATAAAAATTTCATTTTTTTTGAGGATTTTCGTCGAAATTTGGAGTTTTTGGGGGGGGGGGGGTCACGAATTGAGGTCCTTTTGGCTCTAGGACGCATTATTAAGGAGTTATGGCCAAAATAAGTTTTTCATGTAACAATTTTAATTTTTTGAGGATTTTCATCGAAATTTTGACATTTTCGTGGTGGTCACAAATTGAGGTCCTTTTGGCTCTAGAACGCATATTTAAGGAGTTATGGCCAAAATAAGTTTTTCATATAAAAATTTCAATTTTTTGAGGATTTTCGTCGAAATTTGGATTTTTTGGGGATGGTCACGAATTGAGGTGCTTTTGGCTATAGGACGCATATTTAAGGAGTTATGGCCAAAATAAGTTTTTCATATAAAAATTTCAATTTTTTGAGGATTTTCGTCGAAATTTGGATTTTTTGGTGGTGGTAACAAATCAAGGTCCTTTTGGCTCTAGGACGCATATTTAAGGAGTTATGGCCAAAATAAGTTTTTCATATAAAAATTTCAATTTTTTAAGGATTTTCATCAAAATTTTGATTTTTTGGGAGTGATCACGAATTTAGGTCCTTTTGGCTCTAGGACGCATATTTAAGGAGTTGTGGCCAAAATAAGTTTTTCATATAAAAATTTAAATTTTTTGGGGATTTTCATCAAAATTTTGATTTTTTGGGGATGATCACGAATTGAGGTCCTTTTGGCTCTAGGACGCATATTTAAGGAGTTATGGCCAAAATAAGTTTTTCATATAAAAATGTCATTTTTTGAGGATTTTCGTCGAAATTTGGATTTTTGGGGGTGGTCACGAATTGAGGTCCTTTTGGCTCTAGGACGCATATTTAAGGAGTTATGGCCTAAATAAGTTTTTCATATAAAAATTTCAATTTTTTGAGGATTTTCATCAAAATTTAGATTTTTTGGGGATGGTCACGAATTGAGGTCCTTTTGGCTCTAGGACGCATATTTAAGGAGTTATGGCCAAAATAAGTTTTTCATATAAAAATTTCATTTTTTTGAGGATTTTCGTCGAAATTTTGATTTTTTGGGGGTGGTCACGAATTGAGGTCCTTTTGGCTCTAGGACGCATATTTAAGGAGTTATGGCCAAAATAAGTTTTTCATATAAAAATTTAAATTTTTTGAGGATTTTCATCAAAATTTTGATTTTTTGGGGATGGTCACGAATTGAGGTCCTTTTGGCTCTAGGACGCATATTTAAGGAGTTATGGCCAAAATAAGCTTTTTATATAAAAATTTCAATTTTTTGGGGATTTTCATCAAAATTTTGATTTTTTGGGGATGATCACGAATTGAGGTCCTTTTGGCTCTAGGACGCATATTTAAGGAGTTATGGCCAAAATAAGTTTTTCATATAAAAATTTCAATTTTTTGAGGATTTTCATCACAATTTTTATACCCTCCATCATAGGATGGGGGTATATTAACTTTGTCATTCCGTTTGTAACACATCGAAATATTGCTCTAAGACCCCATAAAGTATATATATTCTGGGTCGTGGTGAAATTCTGAGTCGATCTAAGCATGTCCGTCCGTCCGTCCGTCCGTCCGTCTGTTGAAATCACGCTAACTTCCGAACGAAACAAGCTATCGACTTGAAACTTGGCTCAAGTAGTTGTTATCGATGTAGGTCGGATGGTATTGAAAATGGGCCATATCGGTCCACTTTTACGTATAGCCCCCATATAAAGGTACCCTCAGATTTGGCTTGTGGAGCCTCTAAAAGAAGCATATTTCATCCGATCCGGCTGAAATTTGGTACATGATGTTGGTATATGGTCTCTAACAACCATGCAAAAATTGGTCCACATCGGTCCATAATTATATATAGACCCCATATAAACCGATCTCCAGATTTGGCTTGCGAAGCCTCAAAGAGAAGCAAATTGCAGCCGATCCGGGTGAAATTTGGTACATGGTATTGGTATATGGTCTCTAACAACCGTGCAAAAATTGGTCCACATCGGTCCATAATTATATATAGCCCCCATATAAAACGTTCTCCAGATTTGACCTCCGGAGCCTCTTGGAAGAGCAAAATTCATCCGATCCGGTTCAAATTAGGAACGTGGTGTTAGTATATGGTCGCTAACAACCATACCAAACTTGGTCCAATCACACAAAAATTGGTCCATAGCGGTTCATAATCATGGTTGCTACTAGAGCCAAAAATAATCTACCAAATTTTTATTTCTATAGAAAATTTTGTCAAGATTTTATTTCTAGAGAAAATTTTGTTAAAATTTTATTCGGTTCATAATAAAATTTTCATCATTGTCAGAATTTTATTTCTATAGAAAATTTTGTCAAAATTTTATATCTATAGAAAATTTTGTTCAAATTTTATTCGGTTCATAATCATGGTTGCCACTCGAGCCAAAAATAATCTACCAAGATTTTATTTCTATAGAAATTTTTTTTTTTAAATTTTATTTCTATAGAAATTTTTGTCAAAATTTTCTTTCTATAGAAAATTTTGTCAAAATTTTTATTTCTATAGAAAATTTTGAGAAAATTTTATTTCTATAGAAAATTTTGTTAAAATTTTATTTTTGTAGAAAATTTTGTCAAAATTTTATGTCTACTTTTTCAAACTGAATTATATACGTATTGGATCGATCTTTTTTGATTTAATATATACCACGTATGGACTTACATACAATTTAGAAGATGGTGTTAGGAGGTTTTAAGATACCTTGCCATCGGCAAGCGTTACCGCAACTTAGGTCATTCGATTGTGGATGGCAGTGTTTAGAAGAAGTTTCTAAGCAATCCATGATGGAGGGTACATAAGCTTCGGCCTGGCCGAACTTACGGCCGTATATACTTTTTATTTTTTGGGAGTGACCACGAATTGAGGTCCTTTTGGCTCTAGGACGCATATTTATGGAGTTATGGCCAAAATAAGTTTTTCATATAAAAATTTCAATTTTTTGAGCATTTTCATCAAAATTTTAATTTTTTGGGGATGGTCACGAATTGAGGTCCTTTTGGCTCTAGGAAGCATATTTAAGGAGTTATGGCCAAAATAAGTTTTTCATATAAAAATTTCAATTTTTTGAGGATTTTCGTCGAAATTTGGATTTTTTGGGGGTGGTCACGAATTGAGGTCATTTTGGCTCTAGGACGCATATTTAAGGAGTTATGGCCAAAATAAGTTTTTCATATAAAAATTTCAATTTTTTGAGGATTTTCGTCGAAATTTTAATTTTTTGGTGGTGGTAACAAACCAAGGTCCTTTTGGCTCTAGGACGCATATTTAAGGAGTTATGGCCAAAATAAATTTTTCATATAAAAATTTAAATTTTTTGAGGATTTTCATCAAAATTTTGATTTTTTGGGAGTGATCACGAATTTAGGTCCTTTTGGCTCTAGGAAGCATATTTAAGGAGTTATGGCCAAAATAAGTTTTTCATATCAAAATTTAAATTTTTTGAGGATTTTCATCAAAATTTTGATTTTGTGGGAGTGATCACGAATTGAGGTCCTTTTGGCTCTAGGACGCATATTTAAGGAGTTATGGCCAAAATAAGTTTTTCATATAAAAATTTCAATTTTTTGAGGATTTTCATCAAAATTTTGATTTTTTGGGAGTGATCACGAATTGAGGTCCTTTTGGCTCTAGGACGCATATTTAAGAAGTTATGGTCAAAATAAGTTTTTCATATAAAAATTTCATTTTTTTGAGGATTTTCATCAAAATTTTGATTTTTTGGGGATGGTCACGAATTGAGGTCCTTTTGGCTCTAGGACGCATATTTAAGGAGTTATGGCCAAAATAAGTTTTTCATATAAAAATTTCAATTTTTTGAGGATTTTCGTCGAAATTTTGATTTTTTGGTGGTGGTCACGAATTAAGGTCCTTTTGGCTCTAGGACGCATATTTAAGGAGTTATGGCCAAAATAAGTTTTTCATATAAAAATTTCAATTTTTTGAGGATTTTCGTCGAAATTTGGATTTTTTGGGGGTGGTCACGAATTGAGGTCATTTTGGCTCTAGGACGCATATTTAAGGAGTTATGGCCAAAATAAGTTTTTCATATAAAAATTTCAATTTTTTGAGGATTTTCATCGAAATTTGGAATTTTTGGCGATGGTCACGAATTGAGGTCCTTTTGGCTCTAGGACGCATATTTAAGGAGTTATGGCCAAAATAAATTTTTCATATAAAAATTTCAATTTTTTGAGGATTTTCGTCGAAATTTGGATTTTTTGGGGGTGGTCACGAATTGAGATCGTTTTGGCTCTAGGACGCATATTTAAGGAGTTATGGCCAAAATAAGTTTTTCATATAAAAATTTCAATTTTTTGAGGATTTTCGTCGAAATTTGGATTTTTTGGGGGTGGTCACGAATTGAGGTCCTTTTGGCTCTAGGAAGCATATTTAAGGAGTTATGGCCAAAATAAGTTTTTCATATAAAAATTTCAATTTTTTGAGGATTTTCATCAAAATTTTGATTTTGTGGGAGTGATCACGAATTGAGGTCCTTTTGGCTCTAGGACGCATATTTAAGGAGTTATGGCCAAAATAAGTTTTTCATATAAAAATTTCAATTTTTTGAGGATTTTCATCAAAATTTTGATTTTTTGGGAGTGATCACGAATTGAGGTCCTTTTGGCTCTAGGACGCATATTTAAGAAGTTATGGTCAAAACAAGCTTTTCATATAAAAATTTCATTTTTTTGAGGATTTTCATCAAAATTTTGATTTTTTGGGGATGGTCACGAATTGAGGTCCTTTTGGCTCTAGGACGCATATTTAAGGAGTTATGGCCAAAATAAGTTTTTCATATAAAAATTTCAATTTTTTGAGGATTTTCGTCGAAATTTGGATTTTTTGGGGGTGGTCACGAATTGAGGTCCTTTTGGCTCTAGGACGCATATTTAAGGAGTTATGGCCAAAATAAGTTTTTCATATAAAAATTTCAATTTTTTGAGGATTTTCATCAAAATTTTGATTTTTTGGGAGTGATCACGAATTGAGGTCCTTTTGGCTCTAGGACGCATATTTAAGGAGTTATGGCCAAAATAAGTTTTTCATATAAAAATTTCATTTTTTTGAGGATTTTCGTCGAAATTTTGATTTTTTGGGGGTGGTCACGAATTGAGGTCCTTTTGGCTCTAGGACGCATGTTTAAGGAGTTATGGCCAAAATAAGTTTTTCATATAAAAATTTCAATTTTTTGAGGATTTTCGTCGAAATTTTGATTTTTTGGTGGTGGTCACGAATTAAGGTCCTTTTGGCTCTAGGACGCATATTTAAGGAGTTATGGCCTAAATAAGTTTTTCATATAAAAATTTCAATTTTTTTAAGGATTTTCGTCGAAATTTGGATTTTTTGGGGGTGGTCACGAATTGAGGTCATTTTGGCTCTAGGACGCATATTTAAGGAGTTATGGCCAAAATAAGTTTTTCATATAAAAATTTCATTTTTTGAGGATTTTCATCGAAATTTGGAATTTTTGGCGATGGTCACGAATTGAGGTCCTTTTGGCTCTAGGACGCATATTTAAGGAGTTATGGCCAAAATAAGTTTTTCATATAAAAATTTCAATTTTTTGAGGATTTTCATCAAAATTTTGATTTTGTGTGAGTGATCACGAATTGAGGTCCTTTTGGCTCTAGGAAGCATATTTAAGTTATGGCCAAAATAAGTTTTTCATATAAAAATTTCAATTTTTTGAGGATTTTCATCAAAATTTTGATTTTGTGGGAGTGATCACGAATTGAGGTCCTTTTGGCTCTAGGGCGCATATTTAAGGAGTTATGGCCAAAATAAGTTTTTCTTATAAAAATTTCAATTTTTTGAGGATTTTCGTCGAAATTTGGATTTTTTGGGGGTGGTCACGAATTGAGGTCCTTTTGGCTCTAGGAAGCATATTTAAGGAGTTATGGCCAAAATAAGTTTTTCATATAAAAATTTCAATTTTTTGAGGATTTTCATCAAAATTTTGATTTTGTAGGAGTGATCACGAATTGAGGTCCTTTTGGCTCTAGGACGCATATTTAAGGAGTTATGGCCAAAATAAGTTTTTCATATAAAAATTTCAATTTTTTGAGGATTTTCATCGAAATTTTGAATTGTTGGCGATGGTCAGGAAATGAGGTCCTGTTGGCTCTAGGACGCATATTTAAGGAGTTATGGCCAAAATAAGTTTTTCATATAAAAATTTCAATTTTTTGAGGATTTTCATCGAAATTTTGATTTTTTGGGGGTGGTCACGAATTGAGGTCATTTTGGCTCTAGGACGCATATTTAAGGAGTTATGGCCAAAATAAATTTTTCATATAAAATTTCAATTTTTTGAGGATTTTCATCAAAATTTTGATTTTTTGGGAGTGATCACGAATTGAGGTCCATTTGGCTCTAGGACGCATATTTAAGGAGTTATGGCCAAAATAAGTTTTTCATATAAAAATTTCAATTTTTTGAGGATTTTCATCAAAATTTTGATTTTTTGGGAGTGATAACGAATTGAGGTCCTTTTGGCTCTAGGACGCATATTTAAGGAGTTATGGTCAAAATAAGTTTTTCATATAAAAATTTCATTTTTTTGAGGATTTTCATCGAAATTTTGATTTTTTGGGGGTGGTCACGAATTGAGGTCCTTTTGGCTCTAGGAAGCATATTTAAGGAGTTATGGCCAAAATAAGTTTTTCATATAAAAATTTCATTTTTTTGAGGATTTTCGTCGAAATTTTGATTTTTTGGGGGTGGTCACGAATTGAGGTCCTTTTGGCTCTAGGACGCATATTTAAGGAGTTATGGCCAAAATAAGTTTTTCATATAAAAATTTCAATTTTTTGAGGATTTCCATCAAAATTTTGATTTTTTGGGAGTGATCACGAATTGAGGTCCTTTTGGCTCTAGGACGCATATTTAAGGAGTTATGGCCAAAATAAGTTTTTCATATAAAAATTTCATTTTTTTGAGGATTTTCATCGAAATTTGGATTTTTTGGGGGTGGTCACGAATTGAGGTCCTTTTGGCTCTAGGACGCATATTTAAGGAGTTATGGCCAAAATAAGTTTTTCATATAAAAATTTAAATTTTTTGAGGATTTTCATCAAAATTTTGATTTTTTGGGGATGGTCACGAATTGAGGTCCTTTTGGCTCTAGGACGCATATTTAAGGAGTTATGGCCAAAATAAGTTTTTCATATAAAAATTTCAATTTTTTGAAGATTTTCGTCGAATTTTGGATTTTTTTGGGGAGGTCACGAATTGAGGTCCTTTTGGCTCTAGGGCGCATATTTAAGGAGTTATGGCCAAAATAAGCTTTTTATATAAAAATTTCAATTTTTTTGGGATTTTCATCAAAATTTTGATTTTTTGGGAGTGATCACGAATTGAGGTCCTTTGGGCTCTAGGACGCATATTTAAGGAGTTATGGCCAAAATAATTTTTTCATATAAAAATTTCAATTTTTTGAGGATTTTCATCACAATTTTTATTTTTTGGGAGTGATCACGAATTGAGGTCCTTTTGGCTCTAGGACGCATATTTATGGAGTTATGGCCAAAATAAGTTTTTCATATAAAAATTTCAATTTTTAGAGCATTTTCATCAAAATTTTAATTTTTTGGGGATGGTCACGAATTGAGGTCCTTTTGGCTCTAGGAAGCATATTTAAGGAGTTATGGCCAAAATAAGTTTTTCATATAAAAATTTCAATTTTTTGAGGATTTTCATTGAAATTTTGAATTTTTGGCGATGGTCACGAATTGAGGTCCTTTTGGCTATAGGACGCATATTTAAGGAGTTATGGCCAAAATAAGTTTTTCATATAAAAATTTCAATTTTTTGAGGATTTTCGTCGAAATTTTAATTTTTTGGTGGTGGTAACAAATCAAGGTCCTTTTGGGTCTAGGACGCATATTTAAGGAGTTATGGCCAAAATAAATTTTTCATATAAAAATTTAAATTTTTTGAGGATTTTCATCAAAATTTTGATTTTTTGGGAGTGATCACGAATTTAGGTCCTTTTGGCTCTAGGACGCATATTTAAGGAGTTATGGCCAAAATAAATTTTTCATATAAAAACTTCAATTTTTTGAGGATTTTCATCAAAATTTTGATTTTTGGGAGTGATCACGAATTGAGGTCCTTTTGGCTCTAGGACGCATATTTAAGGAGTTATGGCCAAAATAAGTTTTTCATATAAAAAGTTCATTTTTTTGAGGATTTTCGTCGAAATTTGGATTTTTTGGGGGTGGTCACGAATTGAGGTCCTTTTGGCTCTAGGACGCATGTTTAAGGAGTTATGGCCAAAATAAGTTTTTCATATAAAAATTTCAATTTTTTGAGGATTTTCGTCGAAATTTTGATTTTTTGGTGGTGGTCACGAATTAAGGTCCTTTTGGCTCTAGGACGCATATTTAAGGAGTTATGGCCAAAATAAGTTTTTCATATAAAAATTTCATTTTTTTGAGGATTTTCGTCGAAATTTGGATTTTTTGGGGGTGGTCACGAATTGAGGTCGTTTTGGCTCTAGGACGCATATTTAAGGAGTTATGGCCAAAATAAGTTTTTCATACAAAAATTTCAATTTTTTGAGGATTTTCGTCGAAATTTTGATTTTTTGGTGGTGGTCACGAATTAAGGTCCTTTTGGCTCTAGGACGCATATTTAAGGAGTTATGGCCAAAATAAGTTTTTCATATAAAAATTTCATTTTTTTGAGGATTTTCGTCGAAATTTTGATTTTTTGGGGGTGGTCACGAATTGAGGTCCTTTTGGCTCTAGGACGCATATTTAAGGAGTTATAGCCAAAATAAGTTTTTCATATAAAAATTTCAATTTTTTGAGGATTTTGATCAAAATTTTGATTTTTTGGGAGTGATCACGAATTGAGGTCCTTTTGGCTCTAGGACGCATATTTAAGAAGTTAAGGTCAAAATAAGTTTTTCATATAAAAATTTCATTTTTTTGAGGATTTTCATCAAAATTTTGATTTTTTGGGGATGGTCACGAATTGAGGTCCTTTTGGCTCTAGGACGCATATTTAAGGAGTTATGGCCAAAATAAGTTTTTCATATAAAATTTTCAATTTTTTGAGGATTTTCGTCGAAATTTGGATTTTTTGGGGGTGGTCACGAATTGAGGTCCTTTTGGCTCTAGGACGCATATTTAAGGAGTTATGGCCAAAATAAGTTTTTCATATAAAAATTTCAATTTTTTGAGGATTTTCATCAAAATTTTGATTTTTTGGGAGTGATCACGAATTGAGGTCCTTTTGGCTCTAGGACGCATATTTAAGGAGTTATGGCCAAAATAAGTTTTTCATATAAAAATTTCATTTTTTTGAGGATTTTCGTCGAAATTTGGATTTTTTGGGGGTGGTCACGAATTGAGGTCCTTTTGGCTCTAGGACGCATGTTTAAGGAGTTATGGCCAAAATAAGTTTTTCATATAAAAATTTCAATTTTTTGAGGATTTTCGTCGAAATTTTGATTTTTTGGTGGTGGTCACGAATTAAGGTCCTTTTGGCTCTAGGACGCATATTTAAGGAGTTATGGCCAAAATAAGTTTTTCATATAAAAATTTCAATTTTTTGAGGATTTTCGTCGAAATTTGGATTTTTTGGGGGTGGTCACGAATTGAGGTCATTTTGGCTCTAGGACGCATATTTAAGGAGTTATGGCCAAAATAAGTTTGTCATATAAAAATTTCAATTTTTTGAGGATTTTCATCGAAATTTGGAATTTTTGGCGATGGTCACGAATTGAGGTCCTTTTGGCTCTAGGACGCATATTTAAGGAGTTATGGCCAAAATAAGTTTTTCTTATAAAAATTTCAATTTTTTGAGGATTTTCGTCGAAATTTGGATTTTTTGGGGGTGGTCACGAATTGAGGTCCTTTTGGCTCTAGGAAGCATATTTAAGGAGTTATGGCCAAAATAAGTTTTTCATATAAAAATTTCAATTTTTTGAGGATTTTCATCAAAATTTTGATTTTGTAGGAGTGATCACGAATTGAGGTCCTTTTGGCTCTAGGACGCATATTTAAGGAGTTATGGCCAAAATAAGTTTTTCATATAAAAATTTCAATATTTTGAGGATTTTCATCGAAATTTTGAATTGTTGGCGATGGTCAGGAAATGAGGTCCTGTTGGCTCTAGGACGCATATTTAAGGAGTTATGGCCAAAATAAGTTTTTCATATAAAAATTTCAATTTTTTGAGGATTTTCATCGAAATTTTGATTTTTTGGGGGTGGTCACGAATTGAGGTCATTTTGGCTCTAGGACGCATATTTAAGGAGTTATGGCCAAAATAAATTTTTCATATAAAATTTCAATTTTTTGAGGATTTTCATCAAAATTTTGATTTTTTGGGAGTGATCACGAATTGAGGTCCTTTTGGCTCTAGGACGCATATTTAAGGAGTTATGGCCAAAATAAGTTTTTCATATAAAAATTTCATTTTTTTGAGGATTTTCGTCGAAATTTTGATTTTTTGGGAGTGATCACGAATTGAGGTCCTTTTGGCTCTAGGACGCATATTTAAGGAGTTATGGTCAAAATAAGTTTTTCATATAAAAATTTCATTTTTTTGAGGATTTTCGTCGAAATTTTGATTTTTTGGGGGTGGTCACGAATTGAGGTCCTTTTGGCTCTAGGAAGCATATTTAAGGAGTTATGGCCAAAATAAGTTTTTCATATAAAAATTTCATTTTTTTGAGGATTTTCATCAAAATTTTGATTTTTTGGGAGTGATCACGAATTGAGGTCCTTTTGGCTCTAGGACGCATATTTAAGGAGTTATGGCCAAAATAAGTGTTTCATATAAAAATTTCATTTTTTTGAGGATTTTCATCGAAATTTGGATTTTTTGGGGGTGGTCACGAATTGAGGTCCTTTTGGCTCTAGGACGCATATTTAAGGAGTTATGGCCAAAATAAGTTTTTCATATAAAAATTTAAATTTTTTGAGGATTTTCATCAAAATTTTGATTTTTTGGGGATGGTCACGAATTGAGGTCCTTTTGGCTCTAGGACGCATATTTAAGGAGTTATGGCCAAAATAAGTTTTTCATATAAAAATTTCAATTTTTTGAGGATTTTCGTCGAATTTTGGATTTTTTTGGGGTGGTCACGAATTGAGGTCCTTTTGGCTCTAGGGCGCATATTTAAGGAGTTATGGCCAAAATAAGCTTTTTATATAAAAATTTCAATTTTTTTGGGATTTTCATCAAAATTTTGATTTTTTGGGGATGATCACGAATTGAGGTCCTTTTGGCTCTAGGACGCATATTTAAGGAGTTATGGCCAAAATAATTTTTTCATATAAAAATTTCAATTTTTTGAGGATTTTCATCACAATTTTTATTTTTTGGGAGTGATCACGAATTGAGGTCCTTTTGGCTCTAGGACGCATATTTAAGGAGTTATGGCCAAAATAAGTTTTTCATATAAAAATTTCAATTTTTTGAGGATTTTCATCGAAATTTTGAATTTTTGGCGATGGTCACGAATTGAGGTCCTTTTGGCTATAGGACGCATATTTAAGGAGTTATGGCCAAAATAAGTTTTTCATATAAAAATTTCAATTTTTTGAGGATTTTCATCGAAATTTGGATTTTTTGGGGGTGGTCACAAATTGAGGTCATTTTGGCTCTAGGACGCATATTTAAGGAGTTATGGCCAAAATAAATTTTTCATATAAAATTTCAATTTTTTGAGGGTTTTCATCAAAATTTTGATTTTTTGGAGTGATCACGAATTGAGGTCCTTTTGGCTCTAGGACGCATATTTAAGGAGTTATGGCCAAAATAAGTTTTTCATATAAAAATTTCAATTTTTTGAGGATTTTCGTCGAAATTTGGATTTTTTGGGGGTGGTCACGAATTGAGGTCCTTTGGCTCTAGGACGCATATTTAAGGAGTTATGGCCAAAATAAGTTTTTCATATAAAAATTTCAATTTTTTGGGGATTTTCGTTGAAATTTTGATTTTTTGGTGGTGGTCACGAATTAAGGTCCTTTTGGCTCTAGGACGCATATTTAAGGAGTTATGGCCAAAATAAGTTTTTCGTATAAAAATTTCAATTTTTTGAGGATTTTCATCAAAATTTTGATTTTTTGGGAGTGATCACGAATTGAGGTCCTTTTGGCTCTAGGACGCATATTTAAGGAGTTATGGCCAAAATAAGTTTTTCATATAAAAATTTCAATTTTTTGAGGATTTTCATCAAAATTTTGATTTTGTGGGAGTGATCACGAATAGAGGTCCTTTTGGCTCTAGGACGCATATTTAAGGAGTTATGGTCAAAATAAGTTTTTCATATGGTCAAAACAAGTTTGTCATATAAAAATTTCATTTTTTTGAGGATTTTCGTCGAAATTTGGATTTTTTGGGGGTGGTCACGAATTGAGGTCCTTTTGGCTCTAGGAAGCATATTTAAGGAGTTATGGCCAAAATAAGTTTTTCATATAAACATTTAAATTTTTTGAGGATTTTCATCAAAATTTTGATTTTGTGGGAGTGATCACGAATTGAAGTCCTTTTGGCTCTAGGACGCATATTTAAAGAGTTATGGCCAAAATAAGTTTTTCATATAAAATTTCAATTTTTTGAGGATTTTCAGCAAAATTTTGAGTTATGACCAAAATAAGTTTTTCATATAAAAATTTCAATTTTTTGAGGATTTTCGTCGAAATTTGAATTTTTTGGGGGTGGTCACGAATTGAGGTCCTTTTGGCTCTAGGACGCATATTTAAGGAGTTATGGCCAAAATAAGTTTTTCATATAAAAATTTCATTTTTTTGAGGATTTTCGTCGAAATTTGGATTTTTTGGGGGTGGTCACGAATTGAGGTCCTTTTGGCTCTAGGACGCATATTTAAGGAGTTATGGCCAAAATAAGTTTTTCATATAAAAATTTCAATTTTTTGAGGATTTTCATCAAAATTTTGATTTTTTGGGGATGGTCACGAATTGAAGTCCTTTTGGCTCTAGGACGCATATTTAAGGAGTTATGGCCAAAATAAGTTTTTCATATAAAAATTTCAATTTTTTGAGGATTTTCGTCGAAATTTGGATTTTTAGGGGGTGGTCACGAATTGAGGTCCTTTTGGCTCTAGGACGCATATTTAAGGAGTTATGGCCAAAATAAATTTTTCATATAAAATTTCAATTTTTTGAGGATTTTCATCAAAATTTTGATTTTTTGGGAGTGATCACGAATTGAGGTCCTTTTGGCTCTAGGACGCATATTTAAGGAGTTATGGCCAAAATAAGTTTTTCATATAAAAATTTCAATGTTTTGAGGATTTTCATCGAAATTTTGAATTTTTGGCGATGGTCACGAATTGAGGTCCTTTTGGCTCTAGGACGCATATTTAAGGAGTTATGGTCAAAATAAGTTTTTCATATAAAAATTTCATTTTTTTGAGGATTTTCGTCGAAATTTGGATTTTTTGGGGGTGGTCACGAATTGAGGTCCTTTTGGCTCTAGGAAGCATATTTAAGGAGTTATGGCCAAACTAAGTTTTTCATATAAAAATTTCAATTTTTTGAGGATTTTCGTCGAAATTTGGATTTTTTGGGGGTGGTCACGAATTGAGGTCCTTTTGGCTCTAGGACGCATATTTAAGGAGTTATGGCCAAAATAAGTTTTTCATATAAAAATTTCAATTTTTTGAGGATTTTCATCAAAATTTTGATTTTTTGGGAGTGATCACGAATTGAGGTCCTTTTGGCTCTAGGACGCATATTTAAGGAGTTATGGTCAAAATAAGTTTTTCATATAAAAATTTCATTTTTTTGAGGATTTTCGTCGAAATTTTGATTTTTTGGGGGTGGTCACGAATTGAGGTCCTTTTGGCTCTAGGACGCATATTTAAGGAGTTATGGTCAAAATAAGTTTTTCATATAAAAATTTCATTTTTTTGAGGATTTTCGCGAAATTTTGATTTTTTGGGGGTGGTCACGAATTGGGGTCTTTTTGGCTCTAGGACGCATATTTAAGGAGTTATGGCCAAAATAAATTTTTCATATAAAAATTTCAATTTTTTGAGGATTTTCGTCGAAATTTGGATTTTTTGGGGGTGGTCACGAATTGAGGTCCTTTTGGCTCTAGGACGCATATTTAAGGAGTTATGGTCAAAATAAGTTTTTCATAGAAAAATTTCATTTTTTTGAGGATTTTCGTCGAAATTTTGATTTTTTGGGGGTGGTCACGAATTGAGGTCCTTTTGGCTATAGGACGCATATTTAAGGAGTTATGGCCAAAATAAGTTTTTCATATAAAAATTTCAATTTTTTGAGGATTTTCATCGAAATTTTGATTTTTAGGGACCTCACGAATTGAGGTCCCTTTGGCTCTAGGAAGCATATTAAAGGAGTTATGACCAAAATAAGTTTTTCATATAAAAATTTCAATTTTTTGAGGATTTTCGTCGAAATTTGGATTTTTTGGGGGTGGTCACGAATTGAGGTCCTTTTGGCTCTAGGACGCATATTTAAGGAGTTATGGCCAAAATAAGTTTTACGAAATTTGGATTTTTTGGGGGTGGTCACGAATTGAGGTCCTTTTGGCTCTAGGACGCATATTTAAGGAGTTATGGCCAAAATAAGTTTTTCATATAAA
The DNA here is from genome assembly GCF_050003625.1 of Haematobia irritans. Taxonomy (NCBI): domain Eukaryota; kingdom Metazoa; phylum Arthropoda; class Insecta; order Diptera; family Muscidae; genus Haematobia; species Haematobia irritans. Next base: position 206,889,350 of record NC_134398.1, read on the forward strand.
AATTTCAATTTTTTGAGGATTTTCATCAAAACTTTGATTTTGTGGGAGTGATCACGAATTGAGGTCCTTTTGGCTCTAGGACGCATATTTAAGGAGTTATGGTCAAAATAAGTTTTTCATATAAAAATTTCATTTTTTTGAGGATTTTCGTCGAAATTTGGATTTTTTGGGGGTGGTCACGAATTGAGGTCCTTTTGGCTCTAGGAAGCATATTTAAGGAGTTATGGCCAAAATAAGTTTTTCATATAAAAATTTCAATTTTTTGAGGATTTTCGTCGAAATTTTGATTTTTTGGTGGTGGTCACGAATTAAGGTCCTTTTGGCTCTAGGACGCATATTTAAGGAGTTATGGCCAAAATAAGTTTTTCATATAAAAATTTCAATTTTTTTGGGGTGGTCACGAATTGAGGTCATTTTGGCTCTAGGACGCATATTTAAGGAGTTATGGCCAAAATAAGTTTTTCATATAAAAATTTCAATTTTTTGAGGATTTTCATCGAAATTTGGAATTTTTGGCGATGGTCACGAATTGAGGTCCTTTTGGCTCTAGGACGCATATTTAAGGAGTTATGGCCAAAATAAGTTTTTCATATAAAAATGTCATTTTTTTGAGGATTTTCGTCGAAAATTTGATTTTTTGGGGTGGTCACGAATTGAGGTCCTTTTGGCTCTAGGACGCATATTTAAGGAGTTATGGCCAAAATAAGTTTTTCATATAAAAATTTCAATTTTTTTAGGATTTCATCAAAATTTTGATTTTGTGGGAGTGATCACGAATTGAGGTCCTTTTGGCTCTAGGAAGCATATTTAAGGAGTTATGGCCAAAATAAGTTTTTCTATTGTTTATTTAGCCAAACGTTTATTTTAGAAATCGAAAGTACAATGAAAATGTGTAAAAATCTATTTGACAACATAAATTGTTTTTCATCAGTTTCATAGCCTACTATTTTATGCAAAGTACTTCGAATATTTCAACACCTCCCCTCGAAGTACGCCGTTTATAAATATTTCAGAAAACTCCTAATTCTCGAATATGTTGTTGATGTTTGGTAAAGCTTAACCCTTTTGTGAGTACGTCCGCAGCCATTTCTTCTGTTCTTCTATATTCCAACTTGATATCTTCACTTTGTTGTTTTTGTTGTATGAATTGATATCGTACATCAATATGTTTTGTTCTGGAATGGTGGCCAATACTTTGAATTAATTTTTGTGCGCTTTGACTGTCATTGAAAATTGTTAGCTGTGATTTTGCATATCCAATTTCTTCGGTTATACGTTTTAGATAAGTAGCTTCCTTAACGGCATCAGTAATAGCAAGAAGTTCTGCCTCTGTACTCGATAGAGCTACGGTCTTTTGTTTACGGGCTTCCCATGATATTGCTCCAGAAGACATTATGAATGCAGATCCTGAAAATGATCGTCTATCACATAAGTTTGAACCCCAATCGGCATCCACAACTCCATATAATGGTATTTCATTTTTTCTGTATAGAAGTCCTTTATCAATTGTTCCCTTTAAATAGCGTAAGATTCGCTTAGCGGCTTGCCAATGTTCCATAGTATAGTTTGAATTAAACTGGCTCAAAAAATTTACAGAGTACGCAATATCTGGTCTCGTGTTTACGGCTAAAAAGAGCGCCAATTAAATTTTGAAATGGATATTTTTCCATTGTCTCAATATCTGGTTGTGAAGGTTTTGTTAATTTGCATTGTTGTTCTATTGGTGTTTTTACAGGTTTACAATTTTGCATATCAAATTTTTCAAGGATTGATTCTATATATTCTTTCTGATTTAACGCTATTTCACCTCGAGTTAAATCTTGATTGAATTCAATACCAACATATTTTCTAACGTTACCAAGGTCCTTCATTTCAAATGACTCAGCCAAAAAATTTTTGATCTTACTCAATAAATATTTGTCATTCGTTGCAATTAGCAGATCGTCAACATAAACAGTCACCAAAGTGAGTTTGTCTTCTTTTTTACATATGAATAGGCATGGGTCAACTTTTGATGAAAATAGTCCAATTTGTTCCAATTTAATTTTAAGTTTTTGATACCACTTCAATCCGGACTGTCGCAGACCATACAGCGCTTTTGAAAGTTTACATACGGGATCTTGGCAGTTTTTAATTTTATTCATCCATTTTTTCGCAATATCTTTTGCTCGATTACTTTTCTGTGTACAAGTTCCAACTGTTTCACCTTTTGCAAATTTTTTGAGAACTTCATCCAAATATTCTGGAATTTCCATAAATACATGCTTTTCTAGATCACCATTCAAATAAGCAGTTACAAAATCTAGTTGGTGTATTTCAAGATCATTTTCGACAGCTACAGCCGATAATAGGCGAATGGTTGAAGCTCTTACCACTGGCGAATATGTATCGGAAAAATCCTCCCCTGGACGTTGGGAGCAGCCTTTTGCTACTAGACGTGCTTTCTTTTTGTTATCCAATTTAGTTCTAAGAATAAGTCTATTTCCAATTATTTTCCGATCTTTTGCCCGTTCTGTTATTTCCCAAGTTCCATTCAATATTTGAGCTATAAATTCGTCTTCAATCGCTAATCGCCATTTTTCACCCTCAGCCGAATTTATAGCTTCTTCATAACTAGATGGATCGTCTGTAAAAACCGCATTGAGAAATTCGCAGTCTTCAAATAACTCAGCATCCTCATGTTCGTCTGTGGTATCGTTTTCTCTGCTAACCGTATTTACGTCCATTACTTGATTAGTATTAGCTGGCACTTTTCTTGGTGGACCTCTCTTACCAGTGCGTATAATACGTCGTCTGCCTCTACTACCTTGAACTTGAGCCTGTGGTACTTCAACTTCCTCTTCTGATGAATCCATTTCTATATCTTCTGATTCGACGTTATTATCATCAATGGCATTCTCATAATTAATGACAAATCGACATCAATCAGGTTTTCATCTTTATTGAATTTATTAGTAAATTGTACGTCACGGCTAATCACAATATGACGTTTGTTAGGTGACCATAAACGATAAGCCCTGGCCTCTTCAGAGTATCCAACTAAAATACATTCTTCAGATCGTGAATCGAACTTACCGTTTGATTTATCTTTGATCAAAACATATGCTTTCAGGCCAAACGGCCTCAAGTGTTTGATTGAAGGGATCTTCCCTGTCCATAACTTTATTGGTAATTCTCCATTAAGAGAACTTGTTGGGCATCTATTCCTGACGTAATTTGCCGCATTTATAGCTTCAGCCCAAAATGTTTGCGAAACTCCTGCTTGTTTCATTATACACCTTGCCATTTCTTGAAGAGTTCTATTTTTCCTCTCCGAAATCCCGTTCTGTTGTGGTGTGTATGGAGCTGACAATCTTCTTTTTATACCAAATTTTTCCAAGTAGTCATTAAATTCTTTGTTAAGGTATTCGGTACCATTATCTGATTGCAAAAACTTGATTTTCTTTCCTGTGAATAGTTCAGCCGAATTTTTGTATTTCTTGAAGGCGTTCAATACCTCAGATATGCTTTTCAAGAAAAAAAACCTCGCAATACCTTGAGTAGTCGTCGAAAAAAGTGACAAAGTATTTGTAATTTGAATGGGAGCTGACTCGCATTGGTCCACATACATCAGAGTGAACTATTTCTAATAATTCATTTGTACGATTTTCACTGCCTTTCCCGAAACGATTTCGTGTCTGCTTTTCAGCCATACATACCTTACAATCAGATAAACGGTGACCAGATTTGATTTTTATTCCGTGTGCCTTTTTACCTTCAGCAAGGATTTTTATATCCCGCTCATTTAAGTGGCCTAAACGCTGATGCCATATGTCCATGTCATTGTAATTTTCCGTTGCTATATTTGAAGCATCTTGATTTTGTTGTAAAAAATACAAGTTACCTTTACGCACTGCTTTACATAAAACATCATTTCCCTTCATGATGTGGGCTTCATTTTTATTAAAATTGACTTTGTATCCTTTATCAGTTAGCTTGGATATGGACAATAAATTTGTTTTCAAGTCTTTGACATACATAGCATCTCTTACCACAAAGCTTTGCTCTTGCCCATTTTCAATCACTTTAATTCTCACGTCACCCATACCTGTAATTTTACTCAAATCTCCATTTGCAAGACATACATTTTTATCTATAGCCCTCATTTGCAGAAATCCTTCTTTATTAGCTGTCATGTGGGAAGTACACCCGCTATCTAGGCACCAATCGTTGGATGCGTCCAAACAACTTAAAGATACGTCCGTGGTATTAAACAACGAATTTTCAAATCGCTTTTCCTCTTCATCAGCCAAATTAGCATTTTGATTTGATCGACAGTTTCTCGCAAAATGTCAAAATTTACCACATTTAAAGCATCCCTGCTTCTTCTTGCTAGAGTCTACATTTTGTCTTCCTCTTCTTTCAGTGAATTGTTTGGAATTTGCTTCGTTTTTCCTATGCTTTGTGTACAAGGCATTTTGATCATTTCGCTCTGATTTTGTTCTACGGGACTGGTCTTCTTCCAAAATTTTGACTCTCAATACGTCTGGAGTCGGCAATTCATCCCTTGTTTCGAGAGCACATCGAAATGTCTCAAAAGAATCAGGCAAACTGTATAACAGCAAAATTGCAAGCAGGTCGTCCTCAATAGTCACATTTATTTCCTTCAGTTTACTCACTGCGTCAAAGAAATCATTGATGTGGTCACGAGCACTTTCATTTTCTTTCATTCGAGTCAACGCAACTCTTTTCAACAACGTTGCTTTTCTTGCAGGACCCTTAGATTGAAATGTTGCTTCCAACTTTAACCAGATTTCTCGCGATGTCGAGCATTCGGAAATTAAGCCCAATTCTGAGGGCGCAATTGATAACAATAAATCTGCACAAGCCTTCTGGTCCGTCGTTTTCCATTTCGCTGCGGCATCACCATTTGGACATATTATTGTGCCATCCACATATGACCATAAGTCGTTTTTAATCAATATAGCCCTCATTTGAAGTTTCCAAGTATCATAATTTCCGGCATTTAACGGCTCTATGCGAACAATATTTCCAGACATGACTAATTTTTTCCTTTGTGTACAGCTCGCGGTTTCACTATTTTATCTTTATTCATGCACAATTTGCCCAACACTTTTATTCTGGGCCCATAACCTATTGTTTATTTAGCCAAACGTTTATTTTAGAAATCGAAAGTACAATGAAAATGTGTAAAAATCTATTTGACAACATAAATTGTTTTTCATCAGTTTCATAGCCTACTAAGATTAAGTTAGAAAAAATTTCTTAAAGTATATTTTATGCAAAGTACTTCGAATATTTCAACATTTTCATATAAAAATTTCATTTTTTAGAGGATTTTCGTCGAAATTTGGATTTTTTGGGGGTGGTCACGAATTGAGGTCCTTTTGGCTCTAGGACGCATATTTAAGGAGTTATGGCCAAAATAAGTTTTTCATATAAAAATTTCAATTTTTTGAGGATTTTCATCGAAATTTTGAATTTTTGGCGATGGTCAGGAATTGAGGTCCTTTTGGCTCTAGGACGCATATTTAAGGAGTTATGGCCAAAATAAGTTTTTCATATAAAAATTTCAATTTTTTGAGGATTTTCATCGAAATTTGGATTTTTTGGGGGTGGTCACGAATTGAGGTCATTTTGGCTCTAGGACGCATATTTAAGGAGTTATGGCCAAAATAAATTTTTCATATAAAATTTCAATTTTTTGAGGGTTTTCATCAAAATTTTGATTTTTTGGGAGTGATCACGAATTGAGGTCCTTTTGGCTCTAGGACGCATATTTAAGGAGTTATGGCCAAAATAAGTTTTTCATATAAAATTTTCAATTTTTTGAGGATTTTCGTCGAAATTTGGATTTTTTGGGGGTGGTCACGAATTGAGGTCCTTTTGGCTCTAGGACGCATATTTAAGGAGTTATGGCCAAAATAAGTTTTTCATATAAAAATTTCAATTTTTTGAGGATTTTCGTTGAAATTTTGATTTTTTGGTGGTGGTCACGAATTAAGGTCCTTTTGGCTCTAGGACGCATATTTAAGGAGTTATGGCCAAAATAAGTTTTTCATATAAAAATTTCATTTTTTGAGGATTTTCGTCGAAATTTGGATTTTTTGGGGGTGGTCACGAATTGAGGTCCTTTTGGCTCTAGGACGCATATTTAAGGAGTTATGGCCAAAATAAATTTTTCATATAAAAATTTCAATTTTTTGAGGATTTTCGTCGAAATTTGGATTTTTTGGGGGTGGTCACGAATTGAGGTCCTTTTGGCTCTAGGACGCATATTTAAGGAGTTATGGTCAAAATAAGTTTTTCATATAAAAATTTCATTTTTTTGAGGATTTTCGTCGAAATTTTGATTTTTTTGGGAGTGGTCACGAATTGAGGTCCTTTTGGCTATAGGACGCATATTTAAGGAGTTATGGCCAAAATAAGTTTTTCATATAAAAATTTCAATTTTTTGAGGATTTTCGTCGAAATTTTAATTTTTTGGTGGTGGTAACAAATCAAGGTCCTTTTGGCTCTAGGACGCATATTTAAGGAGTTATGGCCAAAATAAATTTTTCATATAAAAATTTAAATTTTTTGAGGATTTTCATCAAAATTTTGATTTTTTGGGAGTGATCACGAATTGAGGTCCTTTTGGCTCTAGGACGCATATTTAAGGAGTTATGGTCAAAATAAGTTTTTCATATAAAAATTTCATTTTTTTGAGGATTTACGTCGAAATTTGGATTTTTTGGGGTGGTCACGAATTGAGGACCTTTTGGCTCTAGGAAGCATATTTAAGGAGTTATGGCCAAAATAAGTTTTTCATATAAAAATTTCATTTTTTTGAGGATTTTCGTCGAAATTTTGATTTTTTGGGGGTGGTCACGAATTGAGGTCCTTTTGGCTATAGGACGCATATTTAAGGAGTTATGGCCAAAATAAGTTTTTCATATCAAAATTTCAATTTTTTGAGGATTTTCGTCGAAATTTTAATTTTTTGGTGGTGGCAACAAATCAAGGTCCTTTTGGCTCTAGGACGCATATTTAAGGAGTTATGGCCAAAATAAATTTTTCATATAAAAATTTAAATTTTTTGAGGATTTTCATCAAAATTTTGATTTTTTGGGAGTGATCACGAATTTAGGTCCTTTTGGCTCTAGGACGCATATTTAAGGAGTTATGGCCAAAATAAGTTTTTCATATCAAAATTTCATTTTTTTGAGGATTTTCATCGAAATTTTGATTTTTAGGGACCTCACGAATTGAGGTCCCTTTGGCTCTAGGAAGCATATTAAAGGAGTTATGACCAAAATAAGTTTTTCATATAAAAATTTCAATTGTTTGAGGATTTTCGTCGAAATTTGGATTTTTTGGGGGTGGTCACGAATTGAGGTCGTTTTGGCTCTAGGACGCATATTTAAGGAGTTATGGCCAAAATAAGTTTTTCATATAAAAATTTAAATTTTTTGAGGATTTTCGTCGAAATTTGGATTTTTTGGGGGTGGTCACGAATTGAGGTCCTTTTGGCTCTAGGAAGCATATTTAAGGAGTTATGGCCAAAATAAGTTTTTCATATAAAAATTTCAATTTTTTGAGGATTTTCATCAAAATTTTGATTTTGTGGGAGTGATCACGAATTGAGGTCCTTTTGGCTCTAGGACGCATATATAAGGAGTTATGGCCAAAATAAGTTTTTCATATAAAAATTTCAATTTTTTGAGGATTTTCATCAAAATTTTGATTTTTTGGGAGTGATCACGAATTGAGGTCCTCTTGGCTCTAGGACGCATATTTAAGGAGTTATGGTCAAAATAAGTTTTTCATATAAAAATTTCATTTTTTTGAGGATTTTCGTCGAAATTTGGATTTTTTGGGGGTGGTCACGAATTGAAGTCCTTTTGGCTCTAGGAAGCATATTTAAGGAGTTATGGCCAAAATAAGTTTTTCATATAAAAATTTCAATTTTTTGAGGATTTTCGTCGAAATTTTGATTTTTTGGTGGTGGTCACGAATTAAGGTCCTTTTGGCTCTAGGACGCATATTTAAGGAGTTATGGCCAAAATAAGTTTTTCATATAAAAATTTCAATTTTTTGAGGATTTGCGTCGAAATTTGGATTTTTTGGGGGTGGTCACGAATTGAGGTCATTTTGGCTCTAGGACGCATATTTAAGGAGTTATGGCCAAAATAAGTTTTTCATATAAAAATTTCAATTTTTTGAGGATTTTCATCGAAATTTGGAATTTTTGGCGATGGTCAGGAATTGAGGTCCTTATGGCTATAGGACGCATATTTAAGGAGTTATGGCCAAAACAAGTTTTTCATATAAAAATTTAATTTTTTTGAGGATTTTCGTCGAAATTTTGATTTTTTGGGGGTGGTCACGAATTGAGGTCCTCTTGGCTCTAGGACGCATATTTAAGGAGTTATGGTCAAAATAAGTTTTTCATATAAAAATTTCATTTTTTTGAGGATTTTCGTCGAAATTTTGATTTTTTGGGAGTGATCACGAATTGAGGTCCTCTTGGCTCTAGGACGCATATTTAAGGAGTTATGGTCAAAATAAGTTTTTCATATAAAAATTTCATTTTTTTGAGGATTTTCGTCGAAATTTTGATTTTTTGGGGGTGGTCACGAATTGAGGTCCTTTTGGCTCTAGGACGCATATTTAAGGAGTTATGGCCAAAATAAGTTTTTCATATAAAAATTTCAATTTTTTGAGGATTTTCATCAAAATTTTGATTTTTTGGGAGTGATCACGAATTGAGGTCCTCTTGGCTCTAGGACGCATATTTAAGGAGTTATGGTCAAAATAAGTTTTTCATATAAAAATTTCATTTTTTTGAGGATTTTCGTCGAAATTTTGATTTTTTGGGGGTGGTCACGAATTGAGGTCCTTTTGGCTCTAGGACGCATATTTAAGGAGTTATGGCCAAAATAAGTTTTTCATATAAAAATTTCATTTTTTTGAGGATTTTCGTCGAAATTTTGATTTTTTGGGGGTGGTCACGAATTGAGGTCCTTTTGGCTCTAGGACGCATATTTAAGGAGTTATGGCCAAAATAAGTTTTTCATATAAAAATTTCAATTTTTTGAGGATTTTCATCGAAATTTTGAATTTTTGGCGATGGTCAGGAATTGAGGTCCTTTTGGCTATAGGACGCATATTTAAGGAGTTATGGCCAAAACAAGTTTTTCATATAAAAATTTCAATTTTTTTAGGATTTTCATCAAAATTTTGATTTTTTGGGGGTGGTCACGAATTGAGGTCCTTTTGGCTCTAGGACGCATATTTAAGGAGTTATGGCCAAAATAAGTTTTTCATATAAAAATTTCATTTTTTTGAGGATTTTCGTCGAAATTTGGATTTTTTGGCGATGATCACGAATTGAGGTCCTTTTGGCTCTAGGACGCATATTTAAGGAGTTATGGCCAAAATAAGTTTTTCATATAAAAATTTCAATTTTTTGAGGATTTTCGTCGAAATTTTGATTTTTTGAGGATTTTCGTCGAAATTTTGATTTTTTGGGGGTGGTCACGAATTGAGGTCCTTTTGGCTCTAGGACGCATATTTAAGGAGTTATGGCCAAAATATGTTTTTCATATAAAAATTTCATTTTTTTGAGGATTTTCGTCGAAATTTTGATTTTTTGGGGGTGGTCACGAATTGAGGTCCTTTTGGCTCTAGGACGCATATTTAAGGAGTTATGGCCAAAATAAGTTTTTCATATAAAAATTTCAATTTTTTGGGGATTTTCGTCGAAATTTTGATTTTTTGGTGGTGGTCACGAATTAAGGTCCTTTTGGCTCTAGGACGCATATTTAAGGAGTTATGGCCAAAATAAGTTTTTCATATAAAAATTTCAATTTTTTGAGGATTTTCGTCGAAATTTGGATTTTTTGGGGGTGGTCACGAATTGAGGTCATTTTGGCTCTAGGACGCATATTTAAGGAGTTATGGCCAAAATAAGTTTTTCATATAAAAATTTCAATTTTTTGAGGATTTTCATCGAAATTTGGAATTTTTGGCGATGGTCACGAATTGAGGTCCTTTTGGCTCTAGGACATATTTAAGGAGTTATGGCCAAAATAAGTTTTTCATATAAAAATTTCAATTTTTTGAGGATTTTCGTCGAAATTTGGATTTTTTGGGGGTGGTCACGAATTGAGGTCCTTTTGGCTCTAGGAAGCATATTTAAGGAGTTATGGCCAAAATAAGTTTTTCATATAAAAATTTCAATTTTTTGAGGATTTTCATCAAAATTTTGATTTTGTGGGAGTGATCACGAATTGAGGTCCTTTTGGCTCTAGGACGCATATTTAAGGAGTTATGGCCAAAATAAGTTTTTCATATAAAAATTTCAATTTTTTGAGGATTTTCATCAAAATTTTGATTTTTTGGGAGTGATCACGAATTGAGGTCCTTTTGGCTCTAGGACGCATATTTAAGGAGTTATGGCCAAAATAAGTTTTTCATATAAAAATTTCATTTTTTTGAGGATTTTCGTCGAAATTTTGATTTTTTGGGAGTGATCACGAATTGAGGTCCTTTTGGCTCTAGGACGCATATTTAAGGAGTTATGGCCAAAATAAGTTTTTCATATAAAAATTTCATTTTTTGAGGATTTTCGTCGAAATTTTGATTTTTTGGGGGTGGTCACGAATTGAGGTCCTTTTGGCTCTAGGACGCATATTTAAGGAGTTATGGATTTTTTGGGGGTGGTCACGAATTGAGGTCCTTTTGGCTCTAGGACGCATATTTAAGGAGTTATGGCCAAAATAAGTTTTTCATATAAAATTTCAATTTTTTGAGGATTTTCATCAAAATTTTGATTTTGTGGGAGTGATCACGAATTGAGGTCCTTTTGGCTCTAGGACGCATATTTAAGGAGTTATGGCCAAAATAAGTTTTTCATATAAAAATTTCAATTTTTTGAGGATTTTCATCGAAATTTGGAATTTTTGGCGATGGTCACGAATTGAGGTCCTTTTGGCTCTAGGACGCATATTTAAGGAGTTATGGCCAAAATAAGTTTTTCATATAAAAATTTCATTTTTTTTGAGGATTTACGTCGAAATTTTGATTTTTTAGGGGTGGTCACGAATTGAGGTCCTTTTGGCTCTAGGACGCATATTTAAGGAGTTATGGCCAAAATAAGTTTTTCATATAAAAATTTCATTTTTTTGAGGATTTTCGTCGAAATTTGGATTTTTTGGGGGTGGTCACGAATTGAGGTCCTTTTGGCTATAGGAAGCATATTTAAGGAGTTATGGCCAAAATAAGTTTTTCATATAAAAATTTCAATTTTTTGGGGATTTTCGTCGAAATTTGGATTTTTTGGCGATGGTCACGAATTGAGGTCCTTTTGGCTCTAGGACGCATATTTAAGGAGTTATGACCAAAATAAGTTTTTCATATAAAAATTTCAATTTTTTGAGGATTTTCGTCGAAATTTGGATTTTTTGGGGGTGGTCACGAATTGAGGTCCTTTTGGCTCTAGGAAGCATATTTAAGGAGTTATGGCCAAAATAAGTTTTTCATATAAAAATTTCATTTTTTTGAGGATTTTCGGCGAAATTTGGATTTTTTGGGGGTGGTCACGAATTGAGGTCATTTTGGCTCTAGGACGCATATTTAAGGAGTTATGGCCAAAATAAGTTTTTCATATAAAAATTTCAATTTTTTGAGGATTTTCATCGAAATTTGGAATTTTTGGCGATGGTCACGAATTGAGGTCCTTTTGGCTCTAGGACGCATATTTAAGGAGTTATGGCCAAAATAAGTTTTTCATATAAAAATTTCAATTTTTTGAGGATTTTCGTCGAAATTTGGATTTTTTGGGGGTGGTCACGAATTGAGGTCCTTTTGGCTCTAGGAAGCATATTTAAGTAGTTATGGCCAAAATAAGTTTTTCATATAAAAATTTCAATTTTTTGAGGATTTTCATCAAAATTTTGATTTTGTGGGAGTGATCACGAATTGAGGTCCTTTTGGCTCTAGGACGCATATTTAAGGAGTTATGGCCAAAATAAGTTTTTCATATAAAAATTTAAATTTTTTGAGGATTTTCATCAAAATTTTGATTTTTTGGGAGTGATCACGAATAGAGGTCCTTTTGGCTCTAGGACGCATATTTAAGGAGTTATGGCCAAAATAAGTTTTTCATATAAAAATTTCATTTTTTTGAGGATTTTCGTCGAAATTTTGATTTTTTGGGAGTGATCACGAATTGAGGTCGTTTTGGCTCTAGGACGCATATTTAAGGAGTTATGACCAAAATAAGTTTTTGATATAAAAATTTCATTTTTTGAGGATTTTCGTCGAAATTTTGATTTTTTGGGGGTGGTCACGAATTGAGGTCCTTTTGGCTATAGGACGCATATTTAAGGAGTTATGGCCAAAATAAGTTTTTCATATAAAAATTTCAATTTTTTGAGGATTTTCGTCGAAATTTTAATTTTTTGGTGATGGTAACAAATCAAGGTCCTTTTGGCTCTAGGACGCATATTTAAGGAGTTATGGATTTTTTGGGGGTGGTCACGAATTGAGGTCCTTTTGGCTCTAGGACGCATATTTAAGGAGTTATGGCCAAAATAAGTTTTTCATATAAAAATTTCAATTTTTTGAGGATTTTCGTCGAAATTTTGATATTTTGGGAGTGATCACGAATTGAGGTCCTTTTGGCTCTAGGACGCATATTTAAGGAGTTATGGCCAAAATAAGTTTTTCATATAAAAATTTCAATTTTTTGAGGATTTTCGTCGAAATTTTAATTTTTTGGTGGTGGTAACAAATCAAGGTCCTTTTGGCTCTAGGACGCATATTTAAGGAGTTATGGCCAAAATAAGTTTTTCATATCAAAATTTCAATTTTTTGAGGATTTTCATCGAAATTTTGATTTTTAGGGACCTCACGAATTGAGGTCCCTTTGGCTCTAGGAAGCATATTAAAGGAGTTATGACCAAAATAAGTTTTTCATATAAAAATTTAAATTTTTTGAGGATTTTCGTCGAAATTTGGATTTTTTGGGAGTGGTCACGAATTGAGGTCGTTTTGGCTCTAGGACGCATATTTAAGGAGTTATGGCCAAAATAAGTTTTTCATATAAAAATTTCAATTTTTTGAATATTTTCGTCGAAATTTGGATTTTTTGGGGGTGGACACGAATTGAGGTCCTTTTGGCTCTAGGAAGCATATTTAAGGAGTTATGGCCAAAATAAGTTTTTCATATAAAAATTTCAATTTTTTGAGGATTTTCATCAAAATTTTGATTTTGTGGGAGTGATCACGAATTGAGGTCCTTTTGGCTCTAGGACGCATATTTAAGGAGTTATGGCCAAAATAAGTTTTTCATATAAAAATTTCAATTTTTTGAGGATTTTCATCAAAATTTTGATTTTTTGGGAGTGATCACGAATTGAGGTCCTTTTGGCTCTAGGACGCATATTTAAGGAGTTATGGTCAAAATAAGTTTTTCATATAAAAATTTCAATTTTTTGAGGATTTTCGTTAAATTTGGATTTTTTGGGGGTGGTCACGAATTGAGGTCCTTTTGGCTCTAGGAAGCATATTTAAGGAGTTATGGCCAAAATAAGTTTTTCATATAAAAATTTCAATTTTTTGAGGATTTTCGTCGAAATTTTGATTTTTTGGGAGTGATCACGAATTGAGGTCCTTTTGGCTCTAGGACGCATATTTAAGGAGTTATGGCCAAAATAAGTTTTTCATATAAAAATTTCATTTTTTGAGGATTTTCGTCGAAATTTTGATTTTTTGGGGGTGGTCACGAATTGAGGTCCTTTTGGCTATAGGACGCATATTTAAGGAGTTATGGCCAAAATAAGTTTTTCATATAAAAATTTCAATTTTTTGAGGATTTTCGTCGAAATTTTAATTTTTTGGTGGTGGTAACAAATCAAGGTCCTTTTGGCTCTAGGACGCATATTTAAGGAGTTATGGATTTTTTTGGGGTGGTCACGAATTGAGGTCCTTTTGGCTCTAGGACGCATATTTAAGGAGTTATGGCCAAAATAAGTTTTTCATATAAAAATTTCATTTTTTTGAGGATTTTCGACGAAATTTTGATTTTTTGGGAGTGATCACGAATTGAGGTCCTTTTGGCTCTAGGACGCATATTTAAGGAGTTATGGCCAAAATAAGTTTTTCATATAAAAATTTCATTTTTTTGAGGATTTTCGTCGAAATTTTGATTTTTTGGGGGTGGTCACGAATTGAGGTCCTTTTGGCTCTAGGACGCATATTTAAGGAGTTATGGCCAAAATAAGTTTTTCATATAAAAATTTCAATTTTTTGAGGATTTTCGTCGAAATTTTAATTTTTTGGTGGTGGTAACAAATCAAGGTCCTTTTGGCTCTAGGACGCCTATTTAAGGAGTTATGGCCAAAATAAGTTTTTCATATCAAAATTTCAATTTTTTTGAGGATTTTCATCGAAATTTTGATTTTTAGGGACCTCACGAATTGAGGTCCCTTTGGCTCTAGGAAGCATATTAAAGGAGTTATGACCAAAATAAGTTTTTCATATAAAAATTTCAATTTTTTGAGGATTTTCGTCGAAATTTGGATTTTTTGGGAGTGGTCACGAATTGAGGTCCTTTTGGCTCTAGGAAGCATATTTAAGGAGTTATGGCCAAAATAAGTTTTTCATATAAAAATTTCAATTTTTTGAGGATTTTCATCAAAATTTTGATTTTGTGGGAGTGATCACGAATTGAGGTCCTTTTGGCTCTAGGACGCATATTTAAGGAGTTATGGCCAAAATAAGTTTTTCATATAAAAATTTCAATTTTTTGAGGATTTTCATCAAAATTTTGATTTTTTGGGAGTGATCACGAATTGAGGTCCTTTTGGCTCTAGGACGCATATTTAAGGAGTTATGGCCAAAATAAGTTTTTCATATAAAAATTTCATTTTTTTGAGGATTTTCGTCGAAATTTGGATTTTTGGGGGTGGTCACGAATTGAGGTCCTTTTGGCTCTAGGACGCATATTTAAGGAGTTATGGCCAAAATAAGTTTTTCATATAAAAATTTCAATTTTTTGAGGATTTTCGTTGAAATTTTGATTTTTTGGTGGTGGTCACGAATTAAGGTCCTTTTGGCTCTAGGACGCATATTTAAGGAGTTATGGCCAAAATAAGTTTTTCATATAAAAATTTCATTTTTTTGAGGATTTTCGTCGAAATTTGGATTTTTTGGGGGTGG
Organism: Haematobia irritans; assembly: GCF_050003625.1. Taxonomy (NCBI): domain Eukaryota; kingdom Metazoa; phylum Arthropoda; class Insecta; order Diptera; family Muscidae; genus Haematobia; species Haematobia irritans. The sequence continues at coordinate 206,904,557 of NC_134398.1, forward strand.
TCACGAATTGAGGTCCTTTTGGCTCTAGGACGCATATTTAAGGAGTTATGGCCAAAATAAATTGTTCATATAAAAATTTCAATTTTTTGAGGATTTTCGTCGAAATTTGGATTTTTTGGGGGTGGTCACGAATTGAGGTCCTTTTGGCTCTAGGACGCATATTTAAGGAGTTATGGTCAAAATAAGTTTTTCATATAAAAATTTCATTTTTTTGAGGATTTTCGTCGAAATTTTGATTTTTTGGGGGTGGTCACGAATTGAGGTCCTTTTGGCTATAGGACGCATATTTAAGGAGTTATGACCAAAATAAGTTTTTCATATAAAAATTTAAATTTTTTGAGGATTTTCGTCGAAATTTTAATTTTTTGGTGGTGGTAACAAATCAAGGTCCTTTTAGCTCTAGGACGCATATTTAAGGAGTTATGGCCAAAATAAGTTTTTCATATAAAAATTTCAATTTTTTGAGGATTTTCATCAAAATTTTGATTTTTTGGGAGTGATCACCAATTGAGGTCCTTTTGGCTCTAGGACGCATATTTAAGGAGTTATGGTCAAAATAAGTTTTTCATATAAAAATTTCAATTTTTTGAGGATTTTCATCGAAATTTGGAATTTTTGGCGATGGTCACGAATTGAGGTCCTTTTGGCTCTAGGACGCATATTTAAGGAGTTATGGCCAAAATAAGTTTTTCATATAAAAATTTCAATTTTTTGAGGATTTTCGTCGAAATTTGGATTTTTTGGGGGTGGTCACGAATTGAGGTTCTTTTGGCTCTAGGACGCATATTTAAGGAGTTATGGCCAAAATAAGTTTTTCATATAAAAATTTCAATTTTTTGAGGATTTTCATCAAAATTTTGATTTTTTGGGAGTGATCACGAATTGAGGTCCTTTTGGCTCTAGGACGCATATTTAAGGAGTTATGGCCAAAATAAGTTTTTCATATAAAAATTTTTTGGGAGTGATCACGAATTGAGGTCCTTTTGGCTCTAGGACGCATATTTAAGGAGTTATGGCCAAAATAAGTTTTTCATATAAAAATTTCATTTTTTGAGGATTTTCGTCGAAATTTTGATTTTTTGGGGGTGGTCACGAATTGAGGTCCTTTTGGCTATAGGACGCATATTTAAGGAGTTATGGCCAAAATAAGTTTTTCATATAAAAATTTCAATTTTTTGAGGATTTTCGTCGAAATTTTAATTTTTTGGTGGTGGTAACAAATCAAGGTCCTTTTGGCTCTAGGACGCATATTTAAGGAGTTATGGCCAAAATAAGTTTTTCATATAAAAATTTCATTTTTTTGAGGATTTTCGTCGAAATTTTGATTTTTTGGGGGTGGTCACGAATTGAGGTCCTTTTGGCTCTAGGACGCATATTTAAGGAGTTATGCCCAAAATAAGTTTTTCATATAAAAATTTCAATTTTTTGAGGATTTTCGTCGAAATTTTAATTTTTTGGTGGTGGTAACAAATCAAGGTCCTTTTGGCTCTAGGACGCATATTTAAGGAGTTATGGCCAAAATAAGTTTTTCATATCAAAATTTCAATTTTTTTGAGGATTTTCATCGAAATTTTGATTTTTAGGGACCTCACGAATTGAGGTCCCTTTGGCTCTAGGAAGCATATTAAAGGAGTTATGACCAAAATAAGTTTTTCATATAAAAATTTCAATTTTTTGAGGATTTTCGTCGAAATTTGGATTTTTTGGGAGTGGTCACGAATTGAGGTCCTTTTGGCTCTAGGAAGCATATTTAAGGAGTTATGGCCAAAATAAGTTTTTCATATAAAAATTTCAATTTTTTGAGGATTTTCATCAAAATTTTGATTTTGTGGGAGTGATCACGAATTGAGGTCTTTTTGGCTCTAGGACGCATATTTAAGGAGTTATGGCCAAAATAAGTTTTTCATATAAAAATTTCATTTTTTTGAGGATTTTCGTTAAATTTGGATTTTTTGGGGGTGGTCACGAATTGAGGTCCGTTTGGCTCTAGGACGCATATTTAAGGAGTTATGGCCAAAATAAGTTTTTCATATAAAAATTTCAATTTTTTGAGGATTTTCGTCGAAATTTTGATTTTTTGGTGGTGGTCACGAATTAAGGTCCTTTTGGCTCTAGGACGCATATTTAAGGAGTTATGGCCAAAATAAGTTTTTCATATAAAAATTTCAATTTTTTGAGGATTTTCGTCGAAATTTGGATTTTTTGGGAGCGATCACGAATTTAGGTCCTTTTGGCTCTAGGACGCATATTTAAGGAGTTATGGCCAAAATAAGTTTTTCATATAAAAATTTCAATTTTTTGAGGATTTTCGTCGAAATTTGGATTTTTTGGGGGTGGTCACGAATTGAGGTCCTTTTGGCTCTAGGACGCATATTTAAGGAGTTATGGCCAAAATAAGTTTTTCATATAAAAATTTCATTTTTTTGAGGATTTTCGTCGAAATTTTGATTTTTTGGGGGTGGTCACGAATTGAGGTCCTTTTGGCTCTAGGACGCATATTTAAGGAGTTATGGCCAAAATAAGTTTTTCATATAAAAATTTCAATTTTTTGAGGATTTTCATCGAAATTTGGATTTTTTGGGGGTGGTCACGAATTGAGGTCATTTTGGCTCTAGGACGCATATTTAAGGAGTTATGGCCAAAATAAATTTTTCATATAAAATTTCAATTTTTTTAGGGTTTTCATCAAAATTTTGATTTTTTGGGAGTGATCACGAATTGAGGTCCTTTTGGCTCTAGGACGCATATTTAAGGAGTTATGGCCAAAATAAGTTTTCCATATAAAACTTTCAATTTTTTGAGGATTTTCGTCGAAATTTGGATTTTTGGGGGTGGTCACGAATTGAGGTCCTTTTGGCTCTAGGACGCATATTTAAGGAGTTATGGCCAAAATAAGTTTTTCATATAAAAATTTCAATTTTTTGAGGATTTTCGTTGAAATTTTGATTTTTTGGTGGTGGTCACGAATTAAGGTCCTTTTGGCTCTAGGACGCATATTTAAGGAGTTATGGCCAAAATAAGTTTTTCATATAAAAATTTCATTTTTTTGAGGATTTTCGTCGAAATTTGGATTTTTTGGGGGTGGTCACGAATTGAGGTCCTTTTGGCTCTAGGACGCATATTTAAGGAGTTATGGCCAAAATAAATTGTTCATATAAAAATTTCAATTTTTTGAGGATTTTCGTCGAAATTTGGATTTTTTGGGGGTGGTCACGAATTGAGGTCCTTTTGGCTCTAGGACGCATATTTAAGGAGTTATGGTCAAAATAAGTTTTTCATATAAAAATTTCATTTTTTTGAGGATTTTCGTCGAAATTTTGATTTTTTGGGGGTGGTCACGAATTGAGGTCCTTTTGGCTATAGGACGCATATTTAAGGAGTTATGACCAAAATAAGTTTTTCATATAAAAATTTAAATTTTTTGAGGATTTTCGTCGAAATTTTAATTTTTTGGTGGTGGTAACAAATCAAGGTCCTTTTAGCTCTAGGACGCATATTTAAGGAGTTATGGCCAAAATAAGTTTTTCATATAAAAATTTCAATTTTTTGAGGATTTTCATCAAAATTTTGATTTTTTGGGAGTGATCACCAATTGAGGTCCTTTTGGCTCTAGGACGCATATTTAAGGAGTTATGGTCAAAATAAGTTTTTCATATAAAAATTTCAATTTTTTGAGGATTTTCATCGAAATTTGGAATTTTTGGCGATGGTCACGAATTGAGGTCCTTTTGGCTCTAGGACGCATATTTAAGGAGTTATGGCCAAAATAAGTTTTTCATATAAAAATTTCAATTTTTTGAGGATTTTCGTCGAAATTTGGATTTTTTGGGGGTGGTCACGAATTGAGGTTCTTTTGGCTCTAGGAAGCATATTTAAGGAGTTATGGCCAAAATAAGTTTTTCATATAAAAATTTCATTTTTTTGAGGATTTTCGTCGAAATTTTGATTTTTTGGGGGTGGTCACGAATTGAGGTCCTTTTGGCTCTAGGACGCATATTTAAGGAGTTATGGCCAAAATAAGTTTTTCATACAAAAATTTCATTTTTTTGAGGATTTTCGTCGAAATTTTGATTTTTTGGGGGTGGTCACGAATTGAGGTCCTTTTGGCTCTAGGACGCATATTTAAGGAGTTATGGCCAAAATAAGTTTTTCATATAAACATTTCAATTTTTTGAGGATTTTCATCAAAATTTTGAGTTTGTGGGAGTGATCACGAATTGAGGTAATTTGGCTCTAGGACGCATATTTAAGGAGTTATGGCCAAAATAAGTTTTTCATATAAAAATTTCAATTTTTTGAGGATTTTCATCAAAATTTTGATTTTTTGGGAGTGATCACGAATTGAGGTCCTTTTGGCTCTAGGACGCATATTTAAGGAGTTATGGCCAAAATAAGTTTTTCATATAAAAATTTCATTTTTTTGAGGATTTTCGTCGAAATTTTAATTTTTTGGGGGTGGTCACGAATTGAGGTCCTTTTGGCTCTAGGACGCATATTTAGGAGTTATGGCCAAAATAAGTTTTTCATATAAAAATTTCAATTTTTTTGAGGATTTTCATCAAAATTTTGATTTTGTGGGAGTGATCACGAATTGAGGTCCTTTTGGCTCTAGGACGCATATTTAAGGAGTTATGGCCAAAATAAGTTTTTCATATAAAAATTTCATTTTTTTGAGGATTTTCGTCGAAATTTGGATTTTTTGGGGGTGGTCACGAATTGAGGTCCTTTTGGCTCTAGGACGCATATTTAAGGAGTTATGGCCAAAATAAGTTTTTCATATAAAAATTTCAATTTTTTGAGGATTTTCGTCGAAATTTGGATTTTTAGGGGTGGTCACGAATTGAGGTCCTTTTGGCTCTAGGACGCATATTTAAGGAGTTATGGCCAAAATAAGTTTTTCATATAAAAATTTCACTTTTTTGAGGATTTTCGTCGAAATTTGGATTTTTAGGGGGTGGTCACGAATTGAGGTCCTTTTGGCTCTAGGACGCATATTTAAGGAGTTATGGCCAAAATAAATTTTTCATATAAAATTTCAATTTTTTGAGGATTTTCATCAAAATTTTGATTTTTTGGGAGTGATCACGAATTGAGGTCCTTTTGGCTCTAGGACGCATATTTAAGGAGTTATGGCCAAAATAAGTTTTTCATATAAAAATTTCAATTTTTTGAGGATTTTCATAAAAATTTTGAGGTGCTTTGGCTCTAGGACGCATATTTAAGGAGTTATGGCCAAAATAAGTTTTTCATATAAAAATTTCAATTTTTTTGAGGATTTTCATCAAAATTTTGATTTTGTGGGAGTGATCACGAATTGAGGTCCTTTTGGCTCTAGGACGCATATTTAAGGAGTTATGGCCAAAATAAGTTTTTCATATAAAAATTTCATTTTTTTGAGGATTTTCGTCGAAATTTGGATTTTTTGGGGGTGGTCACGAATTGAGGTCCTTTTGGCTCTAGGACGCATATTTAAGGAGTTATGGCCAAAATAAGTTTTTCATATAAAAATTTCAATTTTTTGAGGATTTTCGTCGAAATTTGGATTTTTAGGGGTGGTCACGAATTGAGGTCCTTTTGGCTCTAGGACGCATATTTAAGGAGTTATGGCCAAAATAAGTTTTTCATATAAAAATTTCACTTTTTTGAGGATTTTCGTCGAAATTTGGATTTTTAGGGGGTGGTCACGAATTGAGGTTCTTTTGGCTCTAGGAAGCATATTTAAGGAGTTATGGCCAAAATAAGTTTTTCATATAAAAATTTCAATTTTTTGAGGATTTTCATCAAAATTTTGATTTTGTGGGAGTGATCACGAATTGGGGTCCTTTTGGCTCTAGGACGCATATTTAAGGAGTTATGGCCAAAATAAGTTTTTCATATAAAAATTTCAATTTTTTGAGGATTTTCATCAAAATTTTGATTTTTTGGGAGTGATCACGAATTGAGGTCCTTTTGGCTCTAGGACGCATATTTAAGGAGTTATGGCCAAAATAAGTTTTTCATATAAAAATTTCATTTTTTTGAGGATTTTCGTCGAAATTTTGATTTTTTGGGGGTGGTCACGAATTGAGGTCCTTTTGGCTCTAGGACGCATATTTAAGGAGTTATGGCCAAAATAAGTTTTTCATACAAAAATTTCATTTTTTTGAGGATTTTCGTCGAAATTTTGATTTTTTGGGGGTGGTCACGAATTGAGGTCCTTTTGGCTCTAGGACGCATATTTAAGGAGTTATGGCCAAAATAAGTTTTTCATATAAACATTTCAATTTTTTGAGGATTTTCATCAAAATTTTGATTTTGTGGGAGTGATCACGAATTGAGGTAATTTGGCTCTAGGACGCATATTTAAGGAGTTATGGCCAAAATAAGTTTTTCATATAAAAATTTAAATTTTTTGAGGATTTTCATCAAAATTTTGATTTTTTGGGAGTGATCACGAATTGAGGTCCTTTTGGCTCTAGGACGCATATTTAAGGAGTTATGGCCAAAATAAGTTTTATATAAAAATTTCATTTTTTTGAGGATTTTCGTCGAAATTTTAATTTTTTGGGGGTGGTCACGAATTGAGGTCCTTTTGGCTCTAGGACGCATATTTAAGGAGTTATGGCCAAAATAAGTTTTTCATATAAAAATTTCAATTTTTTTGAGGATTTTCATCAAAATTTTGATTTTGTGGGAGTGATCACGAATTGAGGTCCTTTTGGCTCTAGGACGCATATTTAAGGAGTTATGGCCAAAATAAGTTTTTCATATAAAAATTTCATTTTTTTGAGGATTTTCGTCGAAATTTGGATTTTTTGGGGGTGGTCACGAATTGAGGTCCTTTTGGCTCTAGGACGCATATTTAAGGAGTTATGGCCAAAATAAGTTTTTCATATAAAAATTTCAATTTTTTGAGGATTTTCGTCGAAATTTGGATTTTTAGGGGTGGTCACGAATTGAGGTCCTTTTGGCTCTAGGACGCATATTTAAGGAGTTATGGCCAAAATAAGTTTTTCATATAAAAATTTCAATTTTTTGGGGATTTTCGTCGAAATTTGGATTTTTTGGGAGTGATCACGAATTGAGGTCCTTTTGGCTCTAGGACGCATATTTAAGGAGTTATGGTCAAAATAAGTTTTTCATATAAAAATTTCATTTTTTTGAGGATTTTCGTCGAAATTTTAATTTTTTGGGGGTGATCACGAATTGAGGTCCTTTTGGCTCTAGGAAACATATTTAAGGAGTTATGGCCAAAATAAGTTTTTCATATAAACATTTCAATTTTTTGAGGATTTTCATCAAAATTTTGATTTTGTGGGAGTGATCACGAATTGAGGTAATTTGGCTCTAGGACGCATATTTAAGGAGTTATGGCCAAAATAAGTTTTTCATATAAAAATTTAAATTTTTTGAGGATTTTCATCAAAATTTTGATTTTTTGGGAGTGATCACGAATTGAGGTCCTTTTGGCTCTAGGACGCATATTTAAGGAGTTATGGCCAAAATAAGTTTTATATAAAAATTTCATTTTTTTGAGGATTTTCGTCGAAATTTTAATTTTTTGGGGGTGGTCACGAATTGAGGTCCTTTTGGCTCTAGGACGCATATTTAAGGAGTTATGGCCAAAATAAGTTTTTCATATAAAAATTTCAATTTTTTTGAGGATTTTCATCAAAATTTTGATTTTGTGGGAGTGATCACGAATTGAGGTCCTTTTGGCTCTAGGACGCATATTTAAGGAGTTATGGCCAAAATAAGTTTTTCATATAAAAATTTCATTTTTTTGAGGATTTTCGTCGAAATTTGGATTTTTTGGGGGTGGTCACGAATTGAGGTCCTTTTGGCTCTAGGACGCATATTTAAGGAGTTATGGCCAAAATAAGTTTTTCATATAAAAATTTCAATTTTTTGAGGATTTTCGTCGAAATTTGGATTTTTAGGGGTGGTCACGAATTGAGGTCCTTTTGGCTCTAGGACGCATATTTAAGGAGTTATGGCCAAAATAAGTTTTTCATATAAAAATTTCACTTTTTTGAGGATTTTCGTCGAAATTTGGATTTTTAGGGGGTGGTCACGAATTGAGGTCCTTTTGGCTCTAGGACGCATATTTAAGGAGTTATGGCCAAAATAAATTTTTCATATAAAATTTCAATTTTTTGAGGATTTTCATCGAAATTTTGAATTTTTGGCGATGGTCACGAATTGAGGTCCTTTTGGCTCTAGGACGCATATTTAAGGAGTTATGGCCAAAATAAGTTTTTCATATAAAAATTTCAATTTTTTTAGGATTTTCATCAAAATTTTGATTTTGTGGGAGTGATCACGAATTGAGGTCCTTTTGGCTCTAGGACGCATATTTAAGGAGTTATGGCCAAAATAAATTTTTCATATAAAAATTTCAATTTTTTGAGGATTTTCATCGAAATTTTGAATTTTTGGCGATGGTCACGAACTGAGGTCCTTTTGGCTCTAGGACGCATATTTAAGGAGTTATGGCCAAAATAAGTTTTTCATATAAAAATTTCAATTTTTTGAGGATTTTCATCAAAATTTTGATTTTGTGGGAGTGATCACGAATTGAGGTCCTTTTGGCTCTAGGACGCATATTTTAGGAGTTATGGCCAAAATAAGTTTTTCATATAAAAATTTAAATTTTTTGAGGATTTTCATCAAATTTTTGATTTTTTGGGAGTGATCACGAATTGAGGTCCTTTTGGCTCTAGGACGCATATTTAAGGAGTTATGGCCAAAATAAGTTTTTCATATAAAAATTTCAATTTTTTGAGGATTTTCGTTGAAATTTTGATTTTTTGGTGGTGGTCACGAATTAAGGTCCTTTTGGCTCTAGGACGCATATTTAAGGAGTTATGGCCAAAATAAGTTTTTCATATACAAATTTCATTTTTTTGAGGATTTTCGTCGAAATTTTGATTTTTTGGGGGTGGTCACGAATTGAGGTCCTTTTGGCTCTAGGACGCATATTTAGAGAGTTCTGGCCAAAATAAGTTTTTCATATAAAAATTTCAATTTTTTGAGGATTTTCGTCGAAATTTGGATTTTTTGGGGGTGGTCACGAATTGAGGTCCTTTTGGCTCTGGACGCATATTTAAGGAGTTATGGCCAAAATAAGTTTTTCATATAAAAATTTCAATTTTTTGAGGATTTTCATCAAAATGTTGATTTTTTGGGGATGGTCACGAATTGAGGACCTTTTGGCTCTAGGACGCATATTTAAGGAGTTATGGCCAAAATAAGTTTTTCATATAAAAATTTCAATTTTTTGAGGATTTTCGTCGAAATTTGGATTTTTTGGGGGTGGTCACGAATTGAGGTCCTTTTGGCTCTAGGACGCATATTTAAGGGGTTATGGCCAAAATAAGTTTTTCATATAAAAAATTCATTTTTTTGAGGATTTTCATCAAAATTTTGATTTTTTGGGAGTGATCACGAATTGAGGTCCTTTTGGCTCTAGGACGTATATTTAAGGAGTTATGGCCAAAATAAGTTTTTCATATAAAAATTTAAATTTTTTGAGGATTTTCATAAAAATTTTGAGGTGCTTTGGCTCTAGGACGCATATTTAAGGAGTTATGGTCAAAATAAGTTTTTCATATAAAAATTTCATTTTTTTGAGGATTTTCGTCGAAATTTTGATTTTTTGGGGGTGGTCACGAATTGAGGTCCTTTTGGCTTTAGGAAGCATATTTAAGGATTTATGGCCAAAATAAGTTTTTCATATAAAAATTTCAATTTTTTGAGGATTTTCATCAAAATTTTGATTTTTTGGGGATGGTCACGAATTGAGGTCCTTTTGGCTCTAGGACGCATATTTAGAGAGTTCTGGCCAAAATAAGTTTTTCATATAAAAATTTCAATTTTTTTGAGGATTTTCGTCGAAATTTGGATTTTTTGGGGGTGGTCACGAATTGAGGTCCTTTTGGCTCTAGGACGCATATTTAAGGAGTTATGGCCAAAATAAGTTTTTCATATAAAAATTTCAATTTTTTGAGGATTTTCATCGAAATTTTGAATTTTTGGGAGTGATCACGAATTGAGGTCCTTTTGGCTCTAGGACGCATATTTAAGGAGTTATGGTCAAAATAAGTTTTTCATATAAAAATTTCATTTTTTTGAGGATTTTCGTCGAAATTTTAATTTTTTGGGGGTGGTCACGAATTGAGGTTCTTTTGGCTCTAGGAAACATATTTAAGGAGTTATGGCCAAAATAAGTTTTTCATATAAAAATTTCAATTTTTTGGGGATTTTCGTCGAAATTTGGATTTTTAGGGGGTGGTCACGAATTGAGGTCCGCATATTTAAGGAGTTATGGCCAAAATTAATTTTTGATATAAAATTTCAATTTTTTGAGGATTTTCATCAAAATTTTGATTTTTTGGGAGTGATCACGAATTGAGGTCCTTTGGCTCTAGGACGCATATTTAAGGAGTTATGGCTAAAATAAGTTTTTCATATAAAAATTTCAATTTTTTGAGGATTTTCGTCGAAATTTGGATTTTTTGGGGGTGGTCACGAATTGAGGTCATTTTGGCTCTAGGACGCATATTTAAGGAGTTATGGCCAAAATAAGTTTTTCATATAAAAATTTCAATTTTTTGAGGATTTTCGTTGAAATTTGGATTTTTTGGGGGTGGTCACGAATTAAGGTCCTTTTGGCTCTAGGACGCATATTTAAGGAGTTATGGCCAAATTAAGTTTTTCATATAAAAATTTAATTTTTTTGAGGATTTTCGTCGAAATTTGGATTTTTTGGGAGTGGTCACGAATTGAGGTCATTTTGGCTCTAGGACGCATATTTAAGGAGTTATGGCCAAAATAAATTTTTCATATAAAATTTCAATTTTTTGAGGGTTTTCATCAAAATTTTGATTTTTTGGGAGTGATCACGAATTGAGGTCCTTTTGGCTCTAGGACGCATATTTAAGGAGTTATGGTCAAAATAAGTTTTTCATATAAAAATTTCATTTTTTGAGGATTTTCGTCGAAATTTTGATTCTTTGGGGGTGGTCACGAATTGAGGTCCTTTTGGCTATAGGACGCATATTTAAGGAGTTATGGCCAAAATAAGTTTTTCATATAAAAATTTCAATTTTTTGAGGATTTTCGTCGAAATTTTAATTTTTTGGTGGTGGTAACAAATCAAGGTCCTTTTAGCTCTAGGACGCATATTTAAGGAGTTATGGCCAAAATAAATTTTTCATATAAAAATTTAAATTTTTTGATTATTTTCATCGAAATTTTGAGTTTTAGGGACCTCACGAATTGAGGTCCTTTTGGCTCTAGGAAGCATATTTAAGGAGTTATGACCACAATAAGTTTTTCATATAAAAATTTCAATTTTTTGAGGATTTTCGTCGAAATTTGGATTTTTGGGGGTGGTCACGAATTGAGGTCGTTTTGGCTCTAGGACGCATATTTAAGGAGTTATGGCCAAAATAAGTTTTTCATATAAAAATTTCAATTTTTTTTTGAGGATTTTCGTCGAAATTTGGATTTTTGGGGGTGGTCACGAATTGAGGTCCTTTTGGCTCTAGGAAGCATATTTAAGGAGTTATGGCCAAAATAAGTTTTTCATATAAAAATTTCAATTTTTTGAGGATTTTCATCAAAATTTTGATTTTGTGGGAGTGATCACGAATTGAGGTCCTTTTGGCTCTAGGACGCATATTTAAGGAGTTATGGCCAAAATAAGTTTTTCATATAAAAATTTCAATTTTTTGAGGATTTTCATCAAAATTTTGATTTTTTGGGAGTGATCACGAATTGAGGTCCTTTTGGCTCTAGGACGCATATTTAAGGAGTTATGGCCAAAACAAGTTTTTCATATAAAAATTTCAATTTTTTGAGGATTTTCATCGAAATTTTGAATTTTTGGCGATGGTCAGGAATTGAGGTCCTTTTGGCTCTAGGACGCATATTTAAGGAGTTATGGCCAAAATAAGTTTTTCATATAAAAATTTCAATTTTTTGAGGATTTTCATCAAAATTTTGATTTTTTGGGAGTGATCACGAATTGAGGTCCTTTTGGCTCTAAGACGCATATTTAAGGAGTTATGGCCAAAATAAGTTTTTCATACAAAAATTTCATTTTTTTGAGGATTTTCGTCGAAATTTGGATTTTTTGGGGGTGGTCACGAATTGAGGTCCTTTTGGCTCTAGGACGCATATTTAAGGAGTTATGGCCAAAATAAGTTTTTCATATAAAAATTTCAATTTTTCGAGGATTTTCATCAAAATTTTGATTTTGTGGGAGTGATCACGAATTGAGGTCCTTTTGGCTCTAGGACGCATATTTAAGGAGTTATGGCCAAAATAAGTTTTTCATATAAAAATTTCAATTTTTTGAGGATTTTCATCAAAATTTGGATTTTTTGGGGGTGATCACGAATTGAGGTCCTTTTGGCTCTAGGAAGCATATTTAAGGAGTTATGGCCAAAATAAGTTTTTCATATAAAAATTTCATTTTTTTTGAGGATTTTCGTCGAAATTTTGATTCTTTGGGGGTGGTGACGAATTGAGGTCCTTTTGGCTCTAGGACGCATATTTAAGGAGTTATGGCCAAAATAAGTTTTTCATATAAAAATTTCAATTTTTTGAGGATTTTCATCGAAATTTTGAATTTTTGGCGATGGTCAGGAATTGAGGTCCTTTTGGCTCTAGGACGCATATTTAAGGAGTTATGGCCAAAATAAGTTTTTCATATAAAAATTTCAATTTTTTGAGGATTTTCATCAAAATTTTGATTTTGTGGGAGTGATCAGGAATTGAGGTCCTTTTGGCTCTAGGACGCATATTGAAGGAGTTATGGCCAAAATAAGTTTTTCATATGGTCAAAACAAGTTTTTCATATAAAAATTTCATTTTTTTGAGGATTTTCGTCGAAATTTTGATTTTTTGGGGGTGGTCACGAATTGAGGTCCTTTTGGCTCTAGGACGCATATTTAAGGAGTTATGGCCAAAATAAGTTTTTCATATAAAATTTCAATTTTTTGAGGATTTTCAGCAAAATTTTGAGTTATGGCCAAAATAAGTTTTTCATATAAAAATTTCAATTTTTTGACGATTTTCGTCGAAATTTGGATTTTTTGGGGGTGGTCACGAATTGAGGTCCCTTTGGCTCAAAATAAGTTTTTCATATAAAAATTTCATTTTTTTGAGGATTTTCGTCGAAATTTGGATTTTTTGGGGGTGGTCACGAATTGAGGTCCTTTTGGCTCTAGGACGCATATTTAAGGAGTTATGGCCAAAATAAGTTTTTCATATAAAAATTTCAATTTTTTGAGGATTTTCATCAAAATTTTGATTTTGTGGGAGTGATCAGGAATTGAGGTCCTTTTGGCTCTAGGACGCATATTGAAGGAGTTATGGCCAAAATAAGTTTTTCATATGGTCAAAACAAGTTTTTCATATAAAAATTTCATTTTTTTGAGGATTTTCGTCGAAATTTTGATTTTTTGGGGGTGGTCACGAATTGAGGTCCTTTTGGCTCTAGGACGCATATTTAAGGAGTTATGGCCAAAATAAGTTTTTCATATAAAATTTCAATTTTTTGAGGATTTTCAGCAAAATTTTGAGTTATGGCCAAAATAAGTTTTTCATATAAAAATTTCAATTTTTTGACGATTTTCGTCGAAATTTGGATTTTTTGGGGGTGGTCACGAATTGAGGTCCCTTTGGCTCAAAATAAGTTTTTCATATAAAAATTTCATTTTTTTGGGGATTTTCGTCGAAATTTGGATTTTTTGGGGGTGGTCACGAATTGAGGTCCTTTTGGCTCTAGGACGCATATTTAAGGAGTTATGGCCAAAATAAGTTGTTCATATAAAAATTTCAATTTTTTGAGGATTTTCATCAAAATTTTGATTTTGTGGGAGTGATCACGAATTGAGGTCCTTTTGGCTCTAGGACGCATATTTAAGGAGTTATGGCCAAAATAAGTTTTTCATATAAAAATTTCAATTTTTTGAGGATTTTCATCAAAATTTTGATTTTTTGGGGATGGTCACGAATTGAGGTCATTTTGGATCTAGGACGCATATTTAAGGAGTTATGGCCAAAATAAGTTTTTCATATAAAAATTTCAATTTTTTTGAGGATTTTCATCGAAATTTGGAATTTTTGGCGATGGTCACGAATTGAGGTCCTTTTGGCTCTAGGACGCATATTTAAGGAGTTATGGCCAAAATAAGTTTTTCATATAAAATTTCAATTTTTTGAGGATTTTCAGCAAAATTTTGAGTTATGGCCAAAATAAGTTTTTCATATAAAAATTTCAATTTTTTGACGATTTTCGTCGAAATTTGGATTTTTTGGGGGTGGTCACGAATTGAGGTCCCTTTGGCTCAAAATAAGTTTTTCATATAAAAATTTCATTTTTTTGAGGATTTTCGTCGAAATTTGGATTTTTTGGGGGTGGTCACGAATTGAGGTCCTTTTGGCTCTAGGACGCATATTTAAGGAGTTATGGCCAAAATAAGTTTTTCATATAAAAATTTCAATTTTTTGAGGATTTTCGTCGAAATTTGGATTTTTGGGGGTGGTCACGAATTGAGGTCGTTTTGGCTCTAGGACGCATATTTAAGGAGTTATGGCCAAAATAAGTTTTTCATATAAAAATTTCAATTTTTTTTTTGAGGATTTTCGTCGAAATTTGGATTTTTGGGGGTGGTCACGAATTGAGGTCCTTTTGGCTCTAGGAAGCATATTTAAGGAGTTATGGCCAAAATAAGTTTTTCATATAAAAATTTCAATTTTTTGAGGATTTTCATCAAAATTTTGATTTTGTGGGAGTGATCACGAATTGAGGTCCTTTTGGCTCTAGGACGCATATTTAAGGAGTTATGGCCAAAATAAGTTTTTCATATAAAAATTTCAATTTTTTGAGGATTTTCATCAAAATTTTGATTTTTTGGGAGTGATCACGAATTGAGGTCCTTTTGGCTCTAGGACGCATATTTAAGGAGTTATGGCCAAAACAAGTTTTTCATATAAAAATTTCAATTTTTTGAGGATTTTCATCGAAATTTTGAATTTTTGGCGATGGTCAGGAATTGAGGTCCTTTTGGCTCTAGGACGCATATTTAAGGAGTTATGGCCAAAATAAGTTTTTCATATAAAAATTTCAATTTTTTGAGGATTTTCATCAAAATTTTGATTTTTTGGGAGTGATCACGAATTGAGGTCCTTTTGGCTCTAAGACGCATATTTAAGGAGTTATGGCCAAAATAAGTTTTTCATACAAAAATTTCATTTTTTTGAGGATTTTCGTCGAAATTTGGATTTTTTGGGGGTGGTCACGAATTGAGGTCCTTTTGGCTCTAGGACGCATATTTAAGGAGTTATGGCCAAAATAAGTTTTTCATATAAAAATTTCAATTTTTCGAGGATTTTCATCAAAATTTTGATTTTGTGGGAGTGATCACGAATTGAGGTCCTTTTGGCTCTAGGACGCATATTTAAGGAGTTATGGCCAAAATAAGTTTTTCATATAAAAATTTCAATTTTTTGAGGATTTTCATCAAAATTTGGATTTTTTGGGGGTGATCACGAATTGAGGTCCTTTTGGCTCTAGGAAGCATATTTAAGGAGTTATGGCCAAAATAAGTTTTTCATATAAAAATTTCATTTTTTTTGAGGATTTTCGTCGAAATTTTGATTCTTTGGGGGTGGTGACGAATTGAGGTCCTTTTGGCTCTAGGACGCATATTTAAGGAGTTATGGCCAAAATAAGTTTTTCATATAAAAATTTCAATTTTTTGAGGATTTTCATCGAAATTTTGAATTTTTGGCGATGGTCAGGAATTGAGGTCCTTTTGGCTCTAGGACGCATATTGAAGGAGTTATGGCCAAAATAAGTTTTTCATATGGTCAAAACAAGTTTTTCATATAAAAATTTCATTTTTTTGAGGATTTTCGTCGAAATTTGGATTTTTTGGGGGTGGTCACGAATTGAGGTCCTTTTGGCTCTAGGACGCATATTTAAGGAGTTATGGCCAAAATAAGTTGTTCATATAAAAATTTCAATTTTTTGAGGATTTTCATCAAAATTTTGATTTTGTGGGAGTGATCACGAATTGAGGTCCTTTTGGCTCTAGGACGCATATTTAAGGAGTTATGGCCAAAATAAGTTTTTCATATAAAAATTTCAATTTTTTGAGGATTTTCATCAAAATTTTGATTTTTTGGGGATGGTCACGAATTGAGGTCATTTTGGATCTAGGACGCATATTTAAGGAGTTATGGCCAAAATAAGTTTTTCATATAAAAATTTCAATTTTTTTGAGGATTTTCATCGAAATTTGGAATTTTTGGCGATGGTCACGAATTGAGGTCCTTTTGGCTCTAGGACGCATATTTAAGGAGTTATGGCCAAAATAAGTTTTTCATATAAAATTTCAATTTTTTGAGGATTTTCAGCAAAATTTTGAGTTATGGCCAAAATAAGTTTTTCATATAAAAATTTCAATTTTTTGACGATTTTCGTCGAAATTTGGATTTTTTGGGGGTGGTCACGAATTGAGGTCCCTTTGGCTCAAAATAAGTTTTTCATATAAAAATTTCATTTTTTTGAGGATTTTCGTCGAAATTTGGATTTTTTGGGGGTGGTCACGAATTGAGGTCCTTTTGGCTCTAGGACGCATATTTAAGGAGTTATGGCCAAAATAAGTTTTTCATATAAAAATTTCAATTTTTTGAGGATTTTCGTCGAAATTTGGATTTTTGGGGGTGGTCACGAATTGAGGTCGTTTTGGCTCTAGGACGCATATTTAAGGAGTTATGGCCAAAATAAGTTTTTCATATAAAAATTTCAATTTTTTTTTGAGGATTTTCGTCGAAATTTGGATTTTTGGGGGTGGTCACGAATTGAGGTCCTTTTGGCTCTAGGAAGCATATTTAAGGAGTTATGGCCAAAATAAGTTTTTCATATAAAAATTTCAATTTTTTGAGGATTTTCATCAAAATTTTGATTTTGTGGGAGTGATCACGAATTGAGGTCCTTTTGGCTCTAGGACGCATATTTAAGGAGTTATGGCCAAAATAAGTTTTTCATATAAAAATTTCAATTTTTTGAGGATTTTCATCAAAATTTTGATTTTTTGGGAGTGATCACGAATTGAGGTCCTTTTGGCTCTAGGACGCATATTTAAGGAGTTATGGCCAAAACAAGTTTTTCATATAAAAATTTCAATTTTTTGAGGATTTTCATCGAAATTTTGAATTTTTGGCGATGGTCAGGAATTGAGGTCCTTTTGGCTCTAGGACGCATATTTAAGGAGTTATGGCCAAAATAAGTTTTTCATATAAAAATTTCAATTTTTTGAGGATTTTCATCAAAATTTTGATTTTTTGGGAGTGATCACGAATTGAGGTCCTTTTGGCTCTAAGACGCATATTTAAGGAGTTATGGCCAAAATAAGTTTTTCATACAAAAATTTCATTTTTTTGAGGATTTTCGTCGAAATTTGGATTTTTTGGGGGTGGTCACGAATTGAGGTCCTTTTGGCTCTAGGACGCATATTTAAGGAGTTATGGCCAAAATAAGTTTTTCATATAAAAATTTCAATTTTTCGAGGATTTTCATCAAAATTTTGATTTTGTGGGAGTGATCACGAATTGAGGTCCTTTTGGCTCTAGGACGCATATTTAAGGAGTTATGGCCAAAATAAGTTTTTCATATAAAAATTTCAATTTTTTGAGGATTTTCATCAAAATTTGGATTTTTTGGGGGTGATCACGAATTGAGGTCCTTTTGGCTCTAGGAAGCATATTTAAGGAGTTATGGCCAAAATAAGTTTTTCATATAAAAATTTCATTTTTTTTGAGGATTTTCGTCGAAATTTTGATTCTTTGGGGGTGGTGACGAATTGAGGTCCTTTTGGCTCTAGGACGCATATTTAAGGAGTTATGGCCAAAATAAGTTTTTCATATAAAAATTTCAATTTTTTGAGGATTTTCATCGAAATTTTGAATTTTTGGCGATGGTCAGGAATTGAGGTCCTTTTGGCTCTAGGACGCATATTTAAGGAGTTATGGCCAAAATAAGTTTTTCATATAAAAATTTCAATTTTTTGAGGATTTTCATCAAAATTTTGATTTTGTGGGAGTGATCAGGAATTGAGGTCCTTTTGGCTCTAGGACGCATATTGAAGGAGTTATGGCCAAAATAAGTTTTTCATATGGTCAAAACAAGTTTTTCATATAAAAATTTCATTTTTTTGAGGATTTTCGTCGAAATTTTGATTTTTTGGGGGTGGTCACGAATTGAGGTCCTTTTGGCTCTAGGACGCATATTTAAGGAGTTATGGCCAAAATAAGTTTTTCATATAAAATTTCAATTTTTTGAGGATTTTCAGCAAAATTTTGAGTTATGGCCAAAATAAGTTTTTCATATAAAAATTTCAATTTTTTGACGATTTTCGTCGAAATTTGGATTTTTTGGGGGTGGTCACGAATTGAGGTCCCTTTGGCTCAAAATAAGTTTTTCATATAAAAATTTCATTTTTTTGAGGATTTTCGTCGAAATTTGGATTTTTTGGGGGTGGTCACGAATTGAGGTCCTTTTGGCTCTAGGACGCATATTTAAGGAGTTATGGCCAAAATAAGTTGTTCATATAAAAATTTCAATTTTTTGAGGATTTTCATCAAAATTTTGATTTTGTGGGAGTGATCACGAATTGAGGTCCTTTTGGCTCTAGGACGCATATTTAAGGAGTTATGGCCAAAATAAGTTTTTCATATAAAAATTTCAATTTTTTGAGGATTTTCATCAAAATTTTGATTTTTTGGGGATGGTCACGAATTGAGGTCATTTTGGATCTAGGACGCATATTTAAGGAGTTATGGCCAAAATAAGTTTTTCATATAAAAATTTCAATTTTTTTGAGGATTTTCATCGAAATTTGGAATTTTTGGCGATGGTCACGAATTGAGGTCCTTTTGGCTCTAGGACGCATATTTAAGGAGTTATGGCCAAAATAAGTTTTTCATATAAAATTTCAATTTTTTGAGGATTTTCAGCAAAATTTTGAGTTATGGCCAAAATAAGTTTTTCATATAAAAATTTCAATTTTTTGACGATTTTCGTCGAAATTTGGATTTTTTGGGGGTGGTCACGAATTGAGGTCCCTTTGGCTCAAAATAAGTTTTTCATATACAAATTTCATTTTTTTGAGGATTTTCGTCGAAATTTGGATTTTTTGGGGGTGGTCACGAATTGAGGTCCTTTTGGCTCTAGGACGCATATTTAAGGAGTTATGGCCAAAATAAGTTTTTCATATAAAAATTTCAATTTTTTGAGGATTTTCATCAAAATTTTGATTTTGTGGGAGTGATAAGGAATTGAGGTCCTTTTGGCTCTAGGACGCATATTGAAGGAGTTATGGCCAAAATAAGTTTTTCATATGGTCAAAACAAGTTTTTCATATAAAAATTTCATTTTTTTGAGGATTTTCGTCGAAATTTTGATTTTTTGGGGGTGGTCACGAATTGAGGTCCTTTTGGCTCTAGGACGCATATTTAAGGAGTTATGGCCAAAATAAGTTTTTCATATAAAATTTCAATTTTTTGAGGATTTTCAGCAAAATTTTGAGTTATGGCCAAAATAAGTTTTTCATATAAAAATTTCAATTTTTTGACGATTTTCGTCGAAATTTGGATTTTTTGGGGGTGGTCACGAATTGAGGTCCCTTTGGCTCAAAATAAGTTTTTCATATAAAAATTTCATTTTTTTGAGGATTTTCGTCGAAATTTGGTTTTTTTGGGGGTGGTCACGAATTGAGGTCCTTTTGGCTCTAGGACGCATATTTAAGGAGTTATGGCCAAAATAAGTTTTTCATATAAAAATTTCAATTTTTTGAGGATTTTCATCAAAATTTTGATTTTTTGGGGATGGTCACGAATTGAGGTCCTTTTGGCTCTAGGACGCATATTTAAGGAGTTATGGCCAAAATAAGTTTTTCATATAAAAATTTCAATTTTTTGAGGATTTTCGTCGAAATTTGGATTTTATGGGGGTGGTCACGAATTGAGGTCCTTTTGGCTCTAGGAAGCATATTTAAGGAGTTATGGCCAAAATAAGTTGTTCATATAAAAATTTCAATTTTTTGAGGATTTTCATCAAAATTTAGATTTTGTGGGAGTGATCACGAATTGAGGTCCTTTTGGCTCTAGGACGCATATTTAAGGAGTTATGGCCAAAATAAGTTTTTCATATAAAAATTTCAATTTTTTGAGGATTTTCATCAAAATTTTGATTTTTTGGGGATGGTCACGAATTGAGGTCATTTTGGCTCTAGGACGCATATTTAAGGAGTTATGGCCAAAATAAGTTTTTCATATAAAAATTTCAATTTTTTTGAGGATTTTCATCGAAATTTGGAATTTTTGGCGATGGTCACGAATTGAGGTCCTTTTGGCTCTAGGACGCATATTTAAGGAGTTATGGCCAAAATAAGTTTTTCATATAAAAATTTCAATTTTTTGAGGATTTTCGTCGAAATTTGGATTTTTTGGGGGTGGTCACGAATTGAGGTCCTTTTGGCTCTAGGAAGCATATTTAAGGAGTTATGGCCAAAATAAGTTGTTCATATAAAAATTTCAATTTTTTGAGGATTTTCATCAAAATTTTGATTTTGTGGGAGTGATCACGAATTGAGGTCCTTTTGGCTCTAGGACGCTATTTAAGGAGTTATGGCCAAAATAAGTTTTTCATATAAAAATTTCAATTTTTTGAGGATTTTCATCAAAATTTTGATTTTTTGGGAGTGATCACGAATTGAGGTCCTTTTGGCTCTAGGACGCATATTTAAGGAGTTATGGCCAAAATAAGTTTTTCATATAAAAATTTCATTTTTTTGAGGATTTTCGTCGAAATTTTGATTTTTTGGGGGTGGTCACGAATTGAGGTCCTTTTGGCTCTAGGACGCATATTTAAGGAGTTATGGCCAAAATACGTTTTTCATATAAAAATTTCAATTTTTTGAGGATTTTCATCGAAATTTTGAATTTTTGGCGATGGTCAGGAATTGAGGTCCTTTTGGCTCTAGGACGCATATTTAAGGAGTTATGGCCAAAATAAGTTTTTCATATACAAATTTCAATTTTTTGAGGATTTTCGTCGAAATTTGGATTTTTTGGGGGTGGTCACGAATTGAGGTCCTTTTGGCTCTAGGACGCATATTTAAGGAGTTATGGCCAAAATAAGTTTTTCATATAAAAATTTCAATTTTTTGAGGATTTTCATCGAAATTTTGAATTTTTGGCGATGGTCAGGAATTGAGGTCCTTTTGGCTCTAGGACGCATATTTAAGGAGTTATGGCCAAAATAAGTTTTTCATATAAAAATTTCAATTTTTTGAGGATTTTCATCGAAATTTGGATTTTTTGGGGGTGGTCACGAATTGAGGTCATTTTGGCTCTAGGACGCATATTTAAGGAGTTATGGCCAAAATAAGTTTTTCATATAAAAATTTCATTTTTTTGAGGATTTTCGTCGAAATTTTGATTTTTTGGGGGTGGTCACGAATTGAGGTCCTTTTGGCTCTAGGACGCATATTTAAGGAGTTATGGCCAAAATACGTTTTTCATATAAAAATTTCAATTTTTTGAGGATTTTCATCGAAATTTTGAATTTTTGGCGATGGTCAGGAATTGAGGTCCTTTTGGCTCTAGGACGCATATTTAAGGAGTTATGGCCAAAATAAGTTTTTCATATACAAATTTCAATTTTTTGAGGATTTTCGTCGAAATTTGGATTTTTTGGGGGTGGTCACGAATTGAGGTCCTTTTGGCTCTAGCAAGCATATTTAAGGAGTTATGGCCAAAATAATTTCAATTTTTTGAGGATTTTCGTCGAAATTTGGATTTTTTGGGGGAGTTATGGCCAAAATAAGTTTTTCATATAAAAATTTCAATTTTTTGAGGATTTTCATCAAAATTTTGATTTTTTGGGAGTGATCACGAATTGAGGTCCTTTTGGCTCTAGGACGCATATTTAAGGAGTTATGGCCAAAATAAGTTTTTCATATAAAAATTTCATTTTTTTTGAGGATTTTCGTCGAAATTTGGATTTTTTGGGGGTGGTCACGAATTGAGGTCCTTTTGGCTCTAGGACGCATATTTAAGGAGTTATGGCCAAAATAAATTTTTCATATAAAAATTTCAATTTTTTGAGGATTTTCATCAAAATTTTGATTTTGTGGGAGTGATCACGAATTGAGGTCCTTTTGGCTCTAGGACGCATATTTAAGGAGTTATGGCCAAAATAAGTTTTTCATATAAAAATTTCAATTTTTTGAGGATTTTCATCAAAATTTGGATTTTTTGGGGGTGATCACGAATTGAGGTCCTTTTGGCTCTAGGAAGCATATTTAAGGAGTTATGGCCAAAATAAGTTTTTCATATAAAAATTTCATTTTTTTTGAGGATTTTCGTCGAAATTTTGATTCTTTGGGGGTGGTCACGAATTGAGGTCCTTTTGGCTCTAGGACGCATATTTAAGGAGTTATGGCCAAAATAAGTTTTTCATATAAAAATTTCAATTTTTTGAGGATTTTCATCGAAATTTTGAATTTTTGGCGATGGTCAGGAATTGAGGTCCTTTTGGCTCTAGGACGCATATTTAAGGAGTTATGGCCAAAATAAGTTTTTCATATAAAAATTTCAATTTTTTGAGGATTTTCATCGAAATTTGGATTTTTTGGGGGTGGTCACGAATTGAGGTCATTTTGGCTCTAGGACGCATATTTAAGGAGTTATGGCCAAAATAAATTTTTCATATAAAATTTCAATTTTTTAGGGTTTTCATCAAAATTTTGATTTTTTGGGGATGGTCACGAATTGAGGTCCTTTTGGCTCTAGGACGCATATTTAAGGAGTTATGGCCAAAATAAGTTTTTCATATAAAAATTTCATTTTTTTGAGGATTTTCGTCGAAATTTGGATTTTTTGGGGGTGGTCACGAATTGAGGTCCTTTTGGCTCTAGGACGCATATTTAAGGAGTTATGGCCAAAATAAGTTTTTCATATAAAAATTTCAATTTTTTGAGGATTTCCATCAAAATTTTGATTTTTTGGGGATGGTCACGAATTGAGGTCCTTTTGGCTCTAGGACGCATATTTAAGGAGTTATGGCCAAAATAAGTTTTTCATATAAAAATTTCAATTTTTTGAGGATTTTCGTCGAAATTTGGATTTTTTGGGGGTGGTCACGAATTGAGGTCCTTTTGGCTCTAGGACGCATATTTAAGGAGTTATGGCCAAAATAAGTTTTTCATATAAAATTTCAATTTTTTGAGGATTTTCAGCAAAATTTTGAGTTATGGCCAAAATAAGTTTTTCATATAAAAATTGCAATTTTTTGACGATTTTCGTCGAAATTTGGATTTTTTGGGGGTGGTCACGAATTGAGGTCCTTTTGGCTCTAGGACGCATATTTAAAGAGTTATGGCCAAAATAAGTTTTTCATATAAAAATTTCATTTTTTTGAGGATTTTCGTCGAAATTTGGATTTTTTGGGGGTGGTCACGAATTGAGGTCCCTTTGGCTCTAGGACGCATATTTAAGGAGTTATGGCCAAAATAAGTTTTTCATATAAAAATTTCAATTTTTTGAGGATTTTCATCGAAATTTTGAATTTTTGGCGATGGTCACGAATTGAGGTCCTTTTGGCTCTAGGACGCATATTTAAGGAGTTATGGCCAAAATAAGTTTTTCATATAAAAATTTCAATTTTTTGAGGATTTTCATCAAAATTTTGATTTTGTGTGAGTGATCACGAATTGAGGTCCTTTGGCTCTAGGACGCATATTTAAGGAGTTATGGCCAAAATAAGTTTTTCATAGAAAAATTTCAATTTTTTGAGGATTTTCATCGAAATTTTGAATTTTTGGCGATGGTCACGAATTGAGGTCCTTTTGGCTCTAGGACGCATATTTAAGGAGTTATGGCCAAAATAAGTTTTTCATATAAAAATTTCAATTTTTTGAGGATTTTCATCAAAATTTTGATTTTGTGGGAGTGATCACGAATTGAGGTCCTTTTGGCTCTAGGACGCATATTTAAGGAGTTATGGCCAAAATAAGTTTTTCATATAAAAATTTCAATTTTTTGAGGATTTTCATCAAAATTTTGATTTTTTGGGAGTGATCACGAATTGAGGTCCTTTTGGCTCTAGGACGCATATTTAAGGAGTTATGGCCAAAATAAGTTTTTCATATAAAAATTTCATTTTTTTTAGGATTTTCGTCGAAATTTGGATTTTTTGGGGGTGGTCACGAATTGAGGTCCTTTTGGCTCTAGGACGTTATGGGCAAAATAAGTTTTTCATATAAAAATTTCAATTTTTTGAGGATTTTCGTCGAAATTTTGATTTTTTGGTGGTGGTCACGAAGTAAGGTCCTTTTGGCTCTAGGACGCATATTTAAGGAGTTATGGCCAAAATAAGTTTTTCATATAAAAATTTCAATTTTTTGAGGATTTTCATCAAAATTTGGATTTTTTGGGGGTGGTCACGAATTGAGGTCCTTTTGGCTCTAGGACGCATATTTAAGGAGTTATGGCCAAAATAAGTTTTTCATATAAAAATTTCATTTTTTTTGAGGATTTTCGTCGAAATTTGGATTTTTTGGGGTGGTCACGAATTGAGGTCATTTTGGCTCTAGGACGCATATTTAAGGAGTTATGGCCAAAATAAGTTTTTCATATAAAAATTTCAATTTTTTGAGGATTTTCATCAAAATTTTGATTTTTTGGGGATGGTCACGAATTGAGGTCCTTTTGGCTCTAGGACGCATATTTAAGGAGTTATGGCCAAAATAAGTTTTTCATATAAAAATTTCAATTTTTTGAGGATTTTCGTCGAAATTTGGATTTTTAGGGGGTGGTCACGAATTGAGGTCCTTTTGGCTCTAGGACGCATATTTAAGGAGTTATGGCCAAAATAAATTTTTCATATAAAATTTCAATTTTTTGAGGATTTTCATCAAAATTTTGATTTTTTGGGAGTGATCACGAATTGAGGTCCTTTTGGCTCTAGGACGCATATTTAAGGAGTTATGGCCAAAATAAGTTTTTCATATAAAAATTTCATTTTTTTGAGGATTTTCGTCGAAATTTTGATTTTTTGGGGGTGGTCACGAATTGAGGTCCTTTTGGCTCTAGGACGCATATTTAAGGAGTTATGGCCAAAATACGTTTTTCATATAAAAATTTCAATTTTTTGAGGATTTTCATCAAAATTTTGATTTTGTGGGAGTGATCACGAATTGAGGTCCTTTTGGCTCTAGGACGCATATTTAAGGAGTTATGGCCAAAATAAGTTTTTCATATAAAAATTTCAATTTTTTGAGGATTTTCATCAAAATTTGGATTTTTTGGGGGTGATCACGAATTGAGGTCCTTTTGGCTCTAGGACGCATATTTAAGGAGTTATGGCCAAAATAAGTTTTTCATATAAAAATTTCATTTTTTTTGAGGATTTTCGTCGAAATTTTGATTCTTTGGGAGTGGTCACGAATTGAGGTCCTTTTGGCTCTAGGACGCATATTTAAGGAGTTATGGCCAAAATAAGTTTTTCATATAAAAATTTCAATTTTTTGAGGATTTTCATCGAAATTTTGAATTTTTGGCGATGGTCAGGAATTGAGGTCCTTTTGGCTCTAGGACGCATATTTAAGGAGTTATTGCCAAAATAAGTTTTTCATATAAAAATTTCAATTTTTTGAGGGTTTTCATCAAAATTTTGATTTTTTGGGAGTGATCACGAATTGAGGTCCTTTTGGCTCTAGGACGCATATTTAAGGAGTTATGGCCAAAATAAGTTTTCCATATAAAAATTTCAATTTTTTGAGGATTTTCATCAAAATTTTGATTTAGTGGGAGTGATCACGAATTGAGGTCCTTTTGGCTCTAGGACGCATATTGAAGGAGTTATGGCCACAATAAGTTTTTCATATGGTCAAAACAAGTTTTTCATATAAAAATTTCATTTGTTTGAGGATTTTCGTCGAAATTTGGATTTTTTTGGGGGTGGTAACGAATTGAGGTCCTTTTGGCTCTAGGACGCATATTTAAGGAGTTATGGCCAAAATAAGTTTTTCATATAAAAATTTCATTTTTTTGAGGATTTTCGTCGAAATTTGGATTTTTTGGGGGTGGTCACGAATTGAGGTCCTTTTGGCTCTAGGACGCATATTTAAGGAGTTATGGCCAAAATAAGTTTTTCATATAAAAATTTCAATTTTTTGAGGATTTTCATCAAAATTTAGATTTTTTGGGGATGGTCACGAATTGAGGTCCTTTTGGCTCTAGGACGCATATTTAAGGAGTTATGGCCAAAATAAGTTTTTCATATAAAAATTTCAATTTTTTGAGGATTTTCGTCGAAATTTGGATTTTTAGGGGGTGGTCACGAATTGAGGTCCTTTTGGCTCTAGGACGCATATTTAAGGAGTTATGGCCAAAATAAATTTTTCATATAAAATTTCAATTTTTTGAGGATTTTCATCAAAATTTTGATTTTTTGGGAGTGATCACGAATTGAGGTCCTTTTGGCTCTAGGACGCATATTTAAGGAGTTATGGCCAAAATAAGTTTTTCATATAAAATTTCAATTCTTTGAGGATTTTCAGCAAAATTTTGAGTTATGGCCAAAATAAGTTTTTCATATAAAAATTTCAATTTTTTGAGGATTTTCGTCGAAATTTGGATTTTTTGGGGGTGGTCACGAATTGAGGTCCTTTTGGCTCTAGGACGCATATTTAAGGAGTTATGGCCAAAATAAGTTTTTCATATAAAAATTTCATTTTTTTGAGGATTTTCGTCGAAATTTGGATTTTTTGGGGGTGGTCACGAATTGAGGTCCTTTTGGCTCTAGGACGCATATTTAAGGAGTTATGGCCAAAATAAGTTTTTCATATAAAAATTTCAATTTTTTGAGGATTTTCATCAAAATTTTGATTTTTTGGGGATGGTCACGAATTGAGGTCCTTTTGGCTCTAGGACGCATATTTAAGGAGTTATGGCCAAAATAAGTTTTTCATATAAAAATTTCAATTTTTTGAGGATTTTCGTCGAAATTTGGATTTTTAGGGGGTGGTCACGAATTGAGGTCCTTTTGGCTCTAGGACGCATATTTAAGGAGTTATGGCCAAAATAAATTTTTCATATAAAATTTCAATTTTTTGAGGATTTCCATCAAAATTTTGATTTTTTGGGAGTGATCACGAATTGAGGTCCTTTTGGCTCTGGGACGCATATTTAAGGAGTTATGGCCAAAATAAGTTTTTCATATAAAAATTTCAATTTTTTGAGGATTTTCATCGAAATTTTGAATTTTTGGCGATGGTCACGAATTGAGGTCCTTTTGGCTCTAGGACGCATATTTAAGGAGTTATGGCCAAAATAAGTTTTTCATATAAAAATTTCAATTTTTTGAGGATTTTCATCAAAATTTTGATTTTGTGGGAGTGATCACGAATTGAGGTCCTTTTGGCTCTAGGACGCATATTTAAGGAGTTATGGCCAAAATAAATTTTTCATATAAAATTTCAATTTTTTGAGGATTTCCATCAAAATTTTGATTTTTTGGGAGTGATCACGAATTGAGGTCCTTTTGGCTCTGGGACGCATATTTAAGGAGTTATGGCCAAAATAAGTTTTTCATATAAAAATTTCATTTTTTTGAGGATTTTCGTCGAAATTTGGATTTTTTGGGAGTGATCACGAATTGAGGTCCTTTTGGCTCTAGGACGCATATTTAAGGAGTTATGGCCAAAATAAGTTTTTCATATAAAAATTTCAATTTTTTGAGGATTTTCGTCGAAATTTGGATTTTTTGGGGGTGGTCACGAATTGAGGTCCTTTTGGCTCTAGGACGCATATTTAAGGAGTTATGGCCAAAATAAGTTTTTCATATAAAAATTTCATTTTTTTGAGGGTTTTCGTCGAAATTTTGATTTTTTGGGGGTGGTCACGAATTGAGGTCCTTTTGGCTCTAGGAAGCATATTTAAGGAGTTATGGCCAAAATAAGTTTTTCATATAAAAATTTCAATTTTTTGAGGATTTGCATCGAAATTTTGAATTTTTGGCGATGGTCACGAATTGAGGTCCTTTTGGCTCTAGGACGCATATTTAAGGAGTTATGGCCAAAATAAGTTTTTCATATAAAAATTTCAATTTTTTGAGGATTTTCATCAAAATTTTGATTTTGTGGGAGTGATCACGAATTGAGGTCCTTTTGGCTCTAGGACGCATATTTAAGGAGTTATGGCCAAAATAAGTTTTTCATATAAAAATTTCAATTTTTTGAGGATTTTCATCAAAATTTTGATTTTTTGGGAGTGATCACGAATTGAGGTCCTTTTGGCTCTAGGACGCATATTTAAGGAGTTATGGCCAAAATAAGTTTTTCATATAAAAATTTCATTTTTTTGAGGATTTTCGTCGAAATTTGGATTTTTTGGGGGTGGTCACGAATTGAGGTCCTTTTGGCTCTAGGACGTTATGGGCAAAATAAGTTTTTCATATAAAAATTTCAATTTTTTGAGGATTTTCGTTGAAATTTTGATTTTTTGGTGGTGGTCACGAAGTAAGGTCCTTTTGGCTCTAGGACGCATATTTAAGGAGTTATGGCCAAAATAAATTTTTCATATAAAAATTTCAATTTTTTGAGGATTTTCGTCGAAATTTGGATTTTTTGGGGGTGGTCACGAATTGAGGTCCTTTTGGCTCTAGGACGCATATTTAAGGAGTTATGGTCAAAATAAGTTTTTCATATAAAAATTTCATTTTTTTGAGGATTTTCGCCGAAATTTGGATTTTTTGGGGGTGGTCACGAATTGAGGTCCTTTTGGCTCTAGGACGCATATTTAAGGAGTTATGGCCAAAATAAGTTTTTCATATAAAAATTTCAATTTTTTGAGGATTTTCATCAAAATGTTGATTTTTTGGGGATGGTCACGAATTGAGGACCTTTTGGCTCTAGGACGCATATTTAAGGAGTTATGGCCAAAATAAGTTTTTCATATAAAAATTTAAATTTTTTGAGGATTTTCGTCGAAATTTGGATTTTTTGGGGGTGGTCACGAATTGAGGTCCTTTTGGCTCTAGGACGCATATTTAAGGAGTTATGGTCAAAATAAGTTCTTCATATAAAAATTTCATTTTTTTGAGGATTTTCGCCGAAATTTTGATTTTTTGGGGGTGGTCACGAATTAAGGTCCTTTCGGCTCTAGGACGCATATTTAAGGAGTTATGGCCAAAATAAGTTTTTCATATAAAAATTTCAATTTTTTGAGGATTTTCATCAAAATGTTGATTTTTTGGGGATGGTCACGAATTGAGGACCTTTTGGCTCTAGGACGCATATTTAAGGAGTTATGGCCAAAATAAGTTTTTCATATAAAAATTTAAATTTTTTGAGGATTTTCGTCGAAATTTGGATTTTTTGGGGGTGGTCACGAATTGAGGTCCTTTTGGCTCTAGGACGCATATTTAAGGAGTTATGGCCAAAATAAGTTTTTCATATAAAAATTTCAATTTTTTGAGGATTTTCATCAAAATTTTGAGGTCCTTTGGCTCTAGGACGCATATTTAAGGAGTTATGGTCAAAATAAGTTTTTCATATAAAAATTTCATTTTTTTGAGGATTTTCGTCGAAATTTTGATTTTTTGGGGGTGGTCACGAATTGAGGTCCTTTTGGCTCTAGGAAGCATATTTAAGGATTTATGGCCAAAATAAGTTTTTCATATAAAAATTTCAATTTTTTGAGGATTTTCATCAAAATTTGGATTTTTTGGGGGTGGTCACGAATTAAGGTCCTTTTGGCTCTAGGACACATATTTAAGGGGTTATGGCCAAAATAAGTTTTTCATATAAAATTTCAATTTTTTGAGGATTTTCATCAAAATTTTGAGGTCCTTTGGCTCTAGGACGCATATTTAAGGAGTTATGGTCAAAATAAGTTTTTCATATAAAAATTTCATTTTTTTGAGGATTTTCGTCGAAATTTGGATTTTTTGGGGGTGGTAACGAATTGAGGTCCTTTTGGCTCTAGGACGCATATTTAAGGAGTTATGGCCAAAATAAGTTTTTCATATAAAAATTTCAATTTTTTGAGGATTTTCGTTGAAATTTTGATTTTTTGGTGGTGGTCACGAATTAAGGTCCTTTTGGCTCTAGGACACATATTTAAGGAGTTATGGCCAAAATAAGTTTTTCATATAAAAATTTCAATTTTTTGAGGATTTTCGTCGAAATTTGGATTTTTTGGGGGTGGTCACGAATTGAGGTCCTTTTGGCTCTAGGACGCATATTTAAGGAGTTATGGCCAAAATAAGTTTTTCATATAAAAATTTCAATTTTTTGAGGATTTTCATCGAAATTTTGAATTTTTGGCGATGGTCACGAATTGAGGTCCTTTTGGCTCTAGGACGCATATTTAAGGAGTTATGGCCAAAATCAGTTTTTCATATAAAAATTTCATTTTTTTTGAGGATTTTCGTCGAAATTTTGATTTTTTGGGGGTGGTCACGAATTGAGGTTCTTTTGGCTCTAGGAAGCATATTTAAGGAGTTATGGCCAAAATAAATTTTTCATATAAAATTTCAATTTTTTGAGGATTTTCATCAAAATTTTGATTTTTTGGGAGTGATCACGAATTGAGGTCCTTTGGCTCTAAGACGCATATTTAAGGAGTTATGGCCAAAATAAGTTTTTCATATAAAAATTTCAATTTTTTGAGGATTTTCGTCGAAATTTGGATTTTTTGGGGGTGGTCACGAATTGAGGTCCTTTTGGCTCTAGGAAGCATATTTAAGGAGTTATGGCCAAATAAGTTTTTCATATAAAAATTTCAATTTTTTGAGGATTTTCATCAAAATTTTGATTTTTTGGGGATGGTCACGAATTGAGGACCTTTTGGCTCTAGGACGCATATTTAAGGAGTTATGGCCAAAATAAGTTTTTCATATAAAAATTTAAATTTTTTGAGGATTTTCGTCGAAATTTGGATTTTTTGGGGGTGGTCACGAATTGAGGTCCTTTTGGCTCTAGGACGCATATTTAAGGAGTTATGGTCAAAATAAGCTCTTCATATAAAAATTTCATTTTTTTGAGGATTTTCGCCGAAATTTGGATTTTTTGGGGGTGGTCACGAATTGAGGTCCTTTTGGCTCTAGGAAGCATATTTAAGGAGTTATGGCCAAATAAGTTTTTCATATAAAAATTTCAATTTTTTGAGGATTTTCATCAAAATTTTGATTTTGTGAAAAACTTATTTGGCCGTAACTCCTTAAATATGCTTCCTAGAGCCAAAAGGACCTCACGAATTGAGGTCCTTTTGGCTCTAGGACGCATATTTAAGGAGTTATGGCCAAAATAAGTTTTTCATATAAAAATTTCAATTTTTTGAGGATTTTCGTCGATATTTGGATTTTTTGGGGGTGTCACGAATTGAGGTCCTTTTGGCTCTAGGAAGCATATTTAAGGAGTTATGGCCAAATAAGTTTTTCATATAAAAATTTCAATTTTTTGAGGATTTTCATCAAAATTTTGATTTTGTGGGAGTGATCACGAATTGAGGTCCTTTTGGCTCTAGGACGCATATTTAAGGAGTTATGGCCAAAATAAATTTTTCATATAAAAATTTCAATTTTTTGAGGATTTTCATCAAAATTTTGATTTTGTGGGAGTGATCACGAATTGAGGTCCTTTTGGCTCTAGGACGCATATTTAAGGAGTTATGGCCAAAATAAATTTTTCATATAAAAATTTAAATTTTTTGAGGATTTTCATCAAAATTTTGATTTTGTGGGAGTGATCACGAATTGAGGTCCTTTTGGCTCTAGGACGCATATTTAAGGAGTTATGGCCAAAATAAGTTTTTCATATAAAAATTTCAATTTTTTGAGGATTTTCATCAAAATTTTGATTTTTTGGGAGTGATCACGAATTGAGGTCCTTTTGGCTCTAGGACGCATATTTAAGGAGTTATGGTCAAAATAAGTTTTTCATATAAAAATTTCATTTTTTTGAGGATTTTCGTCGAAATTGTGATTTTTTGGGGGTGGTCACGAATTGAGGTCCTTTTGGCTCTAGGAAGCATATTTAAGGAGTTATGGCCAAAATAAGTTTTTCATATAAAAATTTCATTTTTTTGAGCATTTTCGTCGAAATTTTGATTTTTTGGGGGTGGTCACGAATTGAGGTCCTTTTGGCTCTAGGACGCATATTTAAGGAGTTATGGCCAAAATAAGTTTTTCATATAAAAATTTCAATTTTTTGAGGATTTTCATCGAAATTTTGAATTTTTGGCGATGGTCACGAATTGAGGTCCTTTTGGCTCTAGGACGCATATTTAAGGAGTTATGGCCAAAATAAGTTTTTCATATAAAAATTTCAATTTTTTGAGGATTTTCATCGAAATTTGGATTTTTTGGGGGTGGTCACGAATTGAGGTCATTTTGGCTCTAGGACGCATATTTAAGGAGTTGTGGCCAAAATAATTTTTTCATATAAAATTTCAATTTTTTGAGGGTTTTCATCAAAATTTTGATTTTTTGGGGATGGTCACGAATTGAGGTCCTTTTGGCTCTAGGACGCATATTTAAGGAGTTATGGCCAAAATAAGTTTTTCATATAAAAATTTCAATTTTTTGAGGATTTTCGTCGAAATTTGGATTTTTTGGGGGTGGTCACGAATTGAGGTCCTTTTGGCTCTAGGAAGCATATTTAAGGAGTTATGGCCAAATAAGTTTTTCATATAAAAATTTCAATTTATTGAGGATTTTCATCAAAATTTTGATTTTGTGGGAGTGATCACGAATTGAGGTCCTTTTGGCTCTAGGACGCATATTTAAGGAGTTATGGCCAAAATAAGTTTTTCATATAAAAATTTCAATTTTTTGAGGATTTTCATCAAAATTTTGATTTTTTGGGAGTGATCACGAATTGAGGTCCTTTTGGCTCTAGGACGCATATTTAAGGAGTTATGGCCAAAATAAGTTTTTCATATAAAAATTTCATTTTTTTGAGGATTTTCGTCGAAATTTTGATTTTTTGGGGGTGGTCACGAATTGAGGTCCTTTTGGCTCTAGGAAGCATATTTAAGGAGTTATGGCCAAAATAAGTTTTTCATATAAAAATTTCAATTTTTTGAGGATTTTCATCGAAATTTGGATTTTTTGGGGGTGGTCACGAATTGAGGTCCTTTTGACTCTAGGACGCATATTTAAGGAGTTATGGCCAAAATAAATTTTTCATATAAAATTTCAATTTTTTGAGGGTTTTCATCAAAATTTTGATTTTTTGGGAGTTATCACGAATTGACGTCCTTTTGGCTCTACGACGCATATTTAAGGAGTTATGGCCAAAATAAGTTTTTCATATAAAAATTTCAATTTTTTGAGGATTTTCGTCGAAATTTTGATTTTTTGGGGGTGGTCACGAATTGAGGTCCTTTTGGCTCTAGGACGCATATTTAAGGAGTTATGGCCAAAATAAGTTTTTCATATAAAAATTTCAATTTTTTGAGGATTTTCGTTGAAATTTTGATTTTTTGGTGGTGGTCACGAATTAAGGTCCTTTTGGCTCTAGGACGCATATTTAAGGAGTTATGGCCAAAATAAGTTTTTGTATAAAAATTTCAATTTTTTGAGGATTTTCGTCGAAATTTGGATTTTTTGGGGGTGGTCACGAATTGAGGTCCTTTTGGCTCTAGGACGCATATTTAAGGAGTTATGGTCAAAATAAATTTTTCATATAAAATTTCAATTTTTTGAGGATTTTCATCAAAATTTTGATTTTTTGGGAGTGATCACGAATTGAGGTCCTTTTGGATCTAGGACACATATTTAAGAAGTTATGGCCAAAATAAGTTTTTCATATAAAAATTTACATTTTTTGAGGATTTTCATAAAAATTTTGATTTTGTGGGAGTGATCACGAATTGAGGTCCTTTTGGCTCTAGGACGCATATTTAAGGAGTTATGGCCAAAATAAGTTTTTCATATGGTCAAAACAAGTTTTTCATATAAAAATTTCATTTTTTTTTTTTTGAGGATTTTCGTCGAAATTTTGATTTTTTGGGGGTGGTCACGAATTGAGGTCCTTTTGGCTCTAAGAAGCATATTTAAGGAGTTATGGCCAAAATAAGTTTTTCATATAAAAATTTCACTTTTTTGAGGATTTTCATCAAAATTTTGATTTTGTGGGAGTGATCACGAATTGAGGTCATTTTGGCTCTAGGACGCATATTTAAGGAGTTATGGCCAAAATAAGTTTTTCATATAAAATTTCAATTTTTTGAGGATTTTCAACAAAATTTTGAGTTATGGCCAAAATAAGTTTTTCATATAAAAATTTCAAATTTTTGACGATTTTCGTCGAAATTTGGATTTTTTGGGGGTTGTCACGAATTGAGGTCCTTTTGGCTCTAGGACGCATATTTAAGGGTTATGGCCAAAATAAGTTTTTCATATAAAAATTTCATTTTTTTGAGGATTTTCGTCGAAATTTGGATTTTTTGGGGGTGGTCACGAATTGAGGTCCTTTTGGCTCTAGGACGCATATTTAAGGAGTTATGGCCAAAATAAGTTTTTCATATAAAAATTTCAATTTTTTGAGGATTTTCATCAAAATTTTGATTTTTTGGGGATGGTCACGAATTGAGGTCCTTTTGGCTCTAGGACGCATATTTAAGGGGTTATGGCCAAAATAAGTTTTTCATATAAAAATTTCAATTTTTTGAGGATTTTCGTCGAAATTTGGATTTTTAGGGGGTGGTCACGAATTGAGGTCCTTTTGGCTCTAGGACGCATATTTAAGGAGTTATGGCCAAAATAAATTTTTCATATAAAATTTCAATTTTTTGAGGATTTTCATCAAAATTTTGATTTTTTGGGAGTGATCACGAATTGAGGTCCTTTTGGCTCTAGGACGCATATTTAAGGAGTTATGGTCAAAATAAGTTTTTCATATAAAAATTTCATTTTTTTGAGGATTTTCATCGAAATTTTGAATTTTTGGCGATGGTCACGAATTGAGGTCCTTTTGGCTCTAGGACGCATATTTAAGAGTTATGGCCAAAATAAGTTTTTCATATAAAAATTTCAATTTTTTGAGGATTTTCATCAAAACTTTAATTTTGTGGGAGTGATCACGAATTGAGGTCCTTTTGGCTCTAGGACGCATATTTAAGGAGTTATGGCCAAAATAAGTTTTTCATATAAAAATTTCATTTTTTTGAGGATTTTCGTCGAAATTTGGATTTTTTGGGGGTGGTCACGAATTGAGGTCCTTTTGGCTCTAGGAAGCATATTTAAGGAGTTATGGCCAAAATAAGTTTTTCATATAAAAATTTCAATTTTTTGAGGATTTTCATCAAAATTTTGATTTTTTGGGGGTGGTCACGAATTGAGGTCCTTTTGGCTCTAGGACGCATATTTAAGGAGTTATGGCCAAAATAAGTTTTTCATATAAAAATTTCAATTTTTTGAGGATTTTCATCAAAATTTTGATTTTTTGGGAGTGATCACGAATTGAGGTCCTTTTGGCTCTAGGACGCATATTTAAGGAGTTATGGCCAAAATAAGTTTTTCATATAAAAATTTCAATTTTTTGAGGATTTTCGTTGAAATTTTGATTTTTTGGTGGTGGTCACGAATTAAGGTCCTTTTGGCTCTAGGACGCATATTTAAGGAGTTATGGCCAAAATAAGTTTTTCATATAAAAATTTCAATTTTTTGAGGATTTTCGTCGAAATTTTGATTTTTTGGGGATGGTCACGAATTGAGGTCCTTTTGGCTCTAGGACGCATATTTAAGGAGTTATGGCCAAAATAAGTTTTTCATATAAAAATTTCAATTTTTTGAGGATTTTCATCAAAATTTTGATTTTTTTGGGATGGTCACGAATTGAGGACCTTTTGGCTCTAGGACGCATATTTAAGGAGTTATGGCCAAAATAAGTTTTTCATATAAAAATTTAAATTTTTTGAGGATTTTCGTTGAAATTTTGATTTTTTGGTTGTGGTCACGAATTAAGGTCCTTTTGGCTCTAGGACACATATTTAAGGAGTTATGGCCAAAATAAGTTTTTCATATAAATATTTCAATTTTTTGAGGATTTTCATCAAAATTTTGATTTTTTGGGAGTGATCACGAATTGAGGTCCTTTTGGCTCTAGGACGCATATTTAAGGAGTTATGGTCAAAATAAGTTTTTCATATAAAAATTTCATTTTTTTGAGGATTTTCGTCGAAATTTTGATTTTTTGGGAGTGATCACGAATTGAGGTCCTTTTGGCTCTAGGACGCATATTTAAGGAGTTATGGCCAAAATAAGATTTTCATATAAAAATTTCAATTTTTTGAGGATTTTCATCAAAATTTTGATTTTTTGGGGGTGGTCACGAATTGAGGTCCTTTTGGCTCTAGGACGCATATTTAAGGAGTTACGGCCAAAATAAGTTTTTCATATAAAAATTTCAATTTTTTGAGGATTTTCATCAAAATTTTGATGAATTAAGGTCCTTTTGGCTCTAGGACGCATATTTAAGGAGTTATGGCCAAAATAAGTTTTTCATATAAAAATTTCAATTTTTTGAGGATTTTCGTCGAAATTTGGATTTTTTGGGGGTGGTCACGAATTGAGGCCATTTTGGCTCTAGGACGCATATTTAAGGACTTATGGCCAAAATAAGTTTTTCATATAAAAATTTAATTTTTTTGAGGATTTTCGTCGAAATTTGGTTTTTTTGGGCGTGGTCACGAATTGAGGTCCTTTTGGCTCTAGGACGCATATTTAAAGAGTTATGGCCAAAATAAGTTTTTCATATAAAAATGTCAATTTTTTGAGGATTTTCATCAAAATTTTGATTTTTGGGGGATGGTCACGAATTGAGGTCCTTTTGACTCTAGGACGCATATTTAAGGAGTTATGGCCAAAATAAATTTTTCATATAAAAATTTCAATTTTTTGAGGATTTTCGTCGAAATTTTGAATTTTTGGCGATGGTCACGAATTGAGGTCCTTTTGGCTCTAGGACGCATATTTAAGGAGTTATGGCCAAAATAAGTTTTTTTGAGGATTTTCATCAAAATTTTGATTTTTTGGGAGTGATCACGAATTGAGGTCCTTTTGGCTCTAGGACGCATATTTAAGGAGTTATGGCCAAAATAAGTTTTTCATATAAAAATTTCAATTTTTTGAGGATTTTCATCGAAATTTTGAATTTTTGGCGATGGTCACGAATTGAGGTCCTTTTGGCTCTAGGACGCATATTTAAGGAGTTATGGCCAAAATAAGTTTTTCATATAAAAATTTCAATTTTTTGAGGATTTTCATCAAAATTTTGATTTTTTGGGGATGGTCACGAATTGAGGTCCTTTTGGCTCTAGGACGCATATTTAAGGAGTTATGGCCAAAATAAGTTTTTCATATAAAAATTTCAATTTTTTGAGGATTTTCATCAAAATTTTGATTTTTTGGGGATGGTCACGAATTGAGGTCCTTTTGGCTCTAGGACGCATATTTAAGGACTTATGGCCAAAATAAGTTTTTCATATAAAAATTTAATTTTTTTTATGATTTTCGTCGAAATTTGAATTTTTTGGGGGTGGTCACGAATTGAGGTCCTTTTGGCTCTAGGAAGCATATTTAAGGAGTTATGGCCAAAATAAGTTTTTCATATAAAAATTTCAATTTTTTGAGGATTTTCATTAAAATTTTGATTTTGTGGGAGTGATCACGAATTGAGGTCCTTTTGGCTCTAGGACGCATATTTAAGGAGTTATGGCCAAAACAAGTTTTTCATATAAAAATTTAAATTTTTTGAGGATTTTCGTCGAAATTTGGATTTTTAGGGGGTGGTCACGAATTGAGGTCCTTTTGACTCTAGGACGCATATTTAAGGAGTTATGGCCAAAATAAATTTTTCATATAAAATTTCAATTTTTTGAGGATTTTCATCAAAATTTTGATTTTTTGGGAGTGATCACGAATTGAGGTCCTTTTGGCTCTAGGACGCATATTTAAGGAGTTATGGTCAAAATAAGTTTTTCATATAAAAATTTCATTTTTTTGAGGATTTTCGTCGAAATTTTGATTTTTTGGGGGTGGTCACGAATTGAGGTCCTTTTGGCTCTAGGACGCATATTTAAGGAGTTATGGCCAAAATAAGTTTTTCATATAAAAATTTCAATTTTTTGAGGATTTTCATCAAAATTTTGATTTTTTTGGGATGGTCACGAATTGAGGACCTTTTGGCTCTAGGACGCATATTTAAGGAGTTATGGCCAAAATAAGTTTTTCATATAAAAATTTAAATTTTTTGAGGATTTTCGTTGAAATTTTGATTTTTTGGTTGTGGTCACGAATTAAGGTCCTTTTGGCTCTAGGACACATATTTAAGGAGTTATGGCCAAAATAAGTTTTTCATATAAATATTTCAATTTTTTGAGGATTTTCATCAAAATTTTGATTTTTTGGGAGTGATCACGAATTGAGGTCCTTTTGGCTCTAGGACGCATATTTAAGGAGTTATGGTCAAAATAAGTTTTTCATATAAAAATTTCATTTTTTTGAGGATTTTCGTCGAAATTTTGATTTTTTGGGAGTGATCACGAATTGAGGTCCTTTTGGCTCTAGGACGCATATTTAAGGAGTTATGGCCAAAATAAGATTTTCATATAAAAATTTCAATTTTTTGAGGATTTTCATCAAAATTTTGATTTTTTGGGGGTGGTCACGAATTGAGGTCCTTTTGGCTCTAGGACGCATATTTAAGGAGTTACGGCCAAAATAAGTTTTTCATATAAAAATTTCAATTTTTTGAGGATTTTCATCAAAATTTTGATGAATTAAGGTCCTTTTGGCTCTAGGACGCATATTTAAGGAGTTATGGCCAAAATAAGTTTTTCATATAAAAATTTCAATTTTTTGAGGATTTTCGTCGAAATTTGGATTTTTTGGGGGTGGTCACGAATTGAGGCCATTTTGGCTCTAGGACGCATATTTAAGGACTTATGGCCAAAATAAGTTTTTCATATAAAAATTTAATTTTTTTGAGGATTTTCGTCGAAATTTGGTTTTTTTGGGCGTGGTCACGAATTGAGGTCCTTTTGGCTCTAGGACGCATATTTAAAGAGTTATGGCCAAAATAAGTTTTTCATATAAAAATGTCAATTTTTTGAGGATTTTCATCAAAATTTTGATTTTTGGGGGATGGTCACGAATTGAGGTCATTTTGGCTCTAGGACGCATATTTAAGGAGTTATGGCCAAAACAAGTTTTTCATATAAAAATTTAAATTTTTTGAGGATTTTCGTCGAAATTTGGATTTTTAGGGGGTGGTCACGAATTGAGGTCCTTTTGACTCTAGGACGCATATTTAAGGAGTTATGGCCAAAATAAATTTTTCATATAAAAATTTCAATTTTTTGAGGATTTTCGTCGAAATTTTGAATTTTTGGCGATGGTCACGAATTGAGGTCCTTTTGGCTCTAGGACGCATATTTAAGGAGTTATGGCCAAAATAAGTTTTTTTGAGGATTTTCATCAAAATTTTGATTTTTTGGGAGTGATCACGAATTGAGGTCCTTTTGGCTCTAGGACGCATATTTAAGGAGTTATGGCCAAAATAAGTTTTTCATATAAAAATTTCAATTTTTTGAGGATTTTCATCGAAATTTTGAATTTTTGGCGATGGTCACGAATTGAGGTCCTTTTGGCTCTAGGACGCATATTTAAGGAGTTATGGCCAAAATAAGTTTTTCATATAAAAATTTCAATTTTTTGAGGATTTTCATCAAAATTTTGATTTTTTGGGGATGGTCACGAATTGAGGTCCTTTTGGCTCTAGGACGCATATTTAAGGAGTTATGGCCAAAATAAGTTTTTCATATAAAAATTTCAATTTTTTGAGGATTTTCATCAAAATTTTGATTTTTTGGGGATGGTCACGAATTGAGGTCCTTTTGGCTCTAGGACGCATATTTAAGGACTTATGGCCAAAATAAGTTTTTCATATAAAAATTTAATTTTTTGAGGATTTTCATCAAAATTTTGATTTTTTGGGAGTGATCACGAATTGAGGTCCTTTTGGCTCTAGGACGCATATTTAAGGAGTTATGGTCAAAATAAGTTTTTCATATAAAAATTTCATTTTTTTGAGGATTTTCGTCGAAATTTTGATTTTTTGGGGGTGGTCACGAATTGAGGTCCTTTTGGCTCTAGGACGCATATTTAAGGAGTTATGGCCAAAATAAGTTTTTCATATAAAAATTTCAATTTTTTGAGGATTTTCATCAAAATTTTGATTTTTTGGGGGTGGTCACGAATTGAGGTCCTTTTGGCTCTAGGACGCATATTTAAGGAGTTATGGCCAAAATAAGTTTTTCATATAAAAATTTCAATTTTTTGAGGTTTTTCATCAAAATTTTGATGAATTAAGGTCCTTTTGGCTCTAGGACGCATATTTAAGGAGTTATGGCCAAAATAAGTTTTTCATATAAAAATTTCAATTTTTTGAGGATTTTCGTCGAAATTTGGATTTTTTGGGGGTGGTCACGAATTGAGGTCATTTTGGCTCTAGGACGCATATTTAAGGACTTATGGCCAAAATAAGTTTTTCATATAAAAATTTAATTTTTTTGAGGATTTTCGTCGAAATTTGGATTTTTTGGGGGTGGTCACGAATTGAGGTCCTTTTGGCTCTAGGACGCATATTTAAGGAGTTATGGCCAAAATAAGTTTTTCATATAAAAATTTAAATTTTTTGAGGATTTTCATCAAAATTTTGATTTTTTGGGGATGGTCACGAATTGAGGTCATTTTGGCTCTAGGACGCATATTTAAGGAGTTATGGCCAAAACAAGTTTTTCATATAAAAATTTAAATTTTTTGAGGATTTTCGTCGAAATTTGGATTTTTAGGGGGTGGTCACGAATTGAGGTCCTTTTGACTCTAGGACGCATATATAAGGAGTTATGGCCAAAATAAATTTTTCATATAAAATTTCAATTTTTTGAGGATTTTCATCAAAATTTTGATTTTTTGGGAGTGATCACGAATTGAGGTCCTTTTGGCTCTAGGACGCATATTTAAGGAGTTATGGCCAAAATAAGTTTTTCATATAAAAATTTCAATTTTGTGAGGATTTTCGTCGAAATTTGGATTTTTTGGGGGTGGTCACGAATTGAGGTCATTTTGGCTCTAGGACGCATATTTAAGGAGTTATGGCCAAAATAAGTTTTTCATATAAAAATTTCAATTTTTTGAGGATTTTCATCGAAATTTTGAATTTTTGGCGATGGTCACGAATTGAGGTCCTTTTGGCTCTAGGACGCATATTTAAGGAGTTATGGCCAAAATAAGTTTTTCATATAAAAATTTCAATTTTTTGAGGATTTTCATCAAAATTTTGATTTTTTGGGAGTGATCACGAATTGAGGTCCTTTTGGCTCTAGGACGCATATTTAAGGAGTTATGGCCAAAATAAGTTTTTCATATAAAAATTGAGGATTTTCGTCGAAATTTGGATTTTTTGGGGGTGGTCACGAATTGAGGTCCTTTTGGCTCTAGGACGCATATTTAAGGAGTTATGGCCAAAATAAGTTTTTCATATAAAAATTTCCATTTTTTGAGGATTTTCGTCGAAATTTGGATTTTTTGGGGGTGGTCACGAATTGAGGTCCTTTTGGCTCTAGGACGCATATTTAAGGAGTTATGGCCAAAATAAGTTTTTCATATAAAAATTTAAATTTTTTGAGGATTTTCATCAAAATTTTGATTTTTTGGGAGTGATCACGAATTGAGGTCCTTTTGGCACTAGGACGCATATTTAAGGAGTTATGGTCAAAATAAGTTTTTCATATAAAAATTTCAATTTTTTGAGGATTTTCGTTGAATTTTTGATTTTTTGGTGGTGGTCACGAATTAAGGTCCTTTTGGCTCTAGGACGCATATTTAAGGAGTTATGGCCAAAATAAGTTTTTCATATAAAAATTTCAATTTTTTGAGGATTTTCGTCGAAATTTTGATTTTTTGGGGGTGGTCACGAATTGAGGTCCTTTTGGCTCTAGGACGCATATTTAAGGAGTTATGGCCAAAATAAGTTTTTCATATAAAAATTTCAATTTTTTGAGGATTTTCATCAAAATTTTGATTTTTTTGGGATGGTCACGAATTGAGGACCTTTTGGCTCTAGGACGCATATTTAAGGGGTTATGGCCAAAATAAGTTTTTCATATAAAAATTTCAATTTTTTGAGGATTTTCGTCGAAATTTGGATTTTTAGGGGGTGGTCACGAATTGAGGTCCTTTTGGCTCTAGGACGCATATTTAAGGAGTTATGGCCAAAATAAATTTTTCATATAAAATTTCAATTTTTTGAGGATTTTCATGAAAATTTTGATTTTTTGGGAGTGATCACGAATTGAGGTCCTTTTGGCTCTAGGACGCATATTTAAGGAGTTATGGCCAAAATAAGTTTTTCATATAAAAATTTCATTTTTTTGAGGATTTTCATCGAAATTTTGAATTTTTGGCGATGGTCACGAATTGAGGTCCTTTTGGCTCTAGGACGCATATTTAAGAGTTATGGCCAAAATAAGTTTTTCATATAAAAATTTCAATTTTTTGAGGATTTTCATCAAAATTTTAATTTTGTGGGAGTGATCACGAATTGAGGTCCTTTTGGCTCTAGGACGCATATTTAAGGAGTTATGGCCAAAATAAGTTTTTCATATAAAAATTTCAATTTTTTGAGGATTTTCATCAAAATTTTGATTTTTTGGGAGTGATCACGAATTGAGGTCCTTTTGGCTCTAGGACGCATATTTAAGGAGTTATGGCCAAAATAAGTTTTTCATATAAAAATTTCAATTTTTTGAGGATTTTCGTTGAAATTTTGATTTTTTGGTGGTGGTCACGAATTAAGGTCCTTTTGGCTCTAGGACGCATATTTAAGGAGTTATGGCCAAAATAAGTTTTTCATATAAAAATTTCAATTTTTTGAGGATTTTCGTCGAAATTTGGATTTTTTGGGGGTGGTCACGAATTGAGGTCCTTTTGGCTCTAGGACGCATATTTAAGGAGTTATGGCCAAAATAAGTTTTTCATATAAAAATTTCAATTTTTTGAGGATTTTCATCAAAATTTTGATTTTTTGGGGGTGGTCACGAATTGAGGTCCTTTTGGCTCTAGGACGCATATTTAAGGAGTTATGGCCAAAATAAGTTTTTCATATAAAAATTTCAATTTTTTGAGGATTTTCATCAAAATTATGATGAATTAAGGTCCTTTTGGCTCTAGGACGCATATTTAAGGAGTTATGGCCAAAATAAGTTTTTCATATAAAAATTTCAATTTTTTGAGGATTTTCGTCGAAATTTGGATTTTTTGGGGGTGGTCACGAATTGAGGTCATTTTGGCTCTAGGACGCATATTTAAGGACTTATGGCCAAAATAAGTTTT
This sequence comes from Haematobia irritans, assembly GCF_050003625.1. Classification (NCBI taxonomy): domain Eukaryota; kingdom Metazoa; phylum Arthropoda; class Insecta; order Diptera; family Muscidae; genus Haematobia; species Haematobia irritans. Next base: position 206,948,025 of record NC_134398.1, read on the forward strand.
TCATATAAAAATTTAATTTTTTTGAGGATTTTCGTCGAAATTTGGTTTTTTTGGGCGTGGTCACGAATTGAGGTCCTTTTGGCTCTAGGACGCATATTTAAGGAGTTATGGCCAAAATAAGTTTTTCATATAAAAATTTCAATTTTTTGAGGATTTTCGTCGAAATTTGGATTTTTTGGGGGTGGTCACGAATTGAGGTCCTTTTGGCTCTAGGACGCATATTTAAGGAGTTATGGCCAAAATAAATTTTTCATATAAAATTTCAATTTTTTGAGGATTTTCATGAAAATTTTGATTTTTTGGGAGTGATCACGAATTGAGGTCCTTTTGGCTCTAGGACGCATATTTAAGGAGTTATGGCCAAAATAAGTTTTTCATATAAAAATTTCATTTTTTTGAGGATTTTCATCGAAATTTTGAATTTTTGGCGATGGTCACGAATTGAGGTCCTTTTGGCTCTAGGACGCATATTTAAGAGTTATGGCCAAAATAAGTTTTTCATATAAAAATTTCAATTTTTTGAGGATTTTCATCAAAATTTTAATTTTGTGGGAGTGATCACGAATTGAGGTCCTTTTGGCTCTAGGACGCATATTTAAGGAGTTATGGCCAAAATAAGTTTTTCATATAAAAATTTCAATTTTTTGAGGATTTTCATCAAAATTTTGATTTTTTGGGAGTGATCACGAATTGAGGTCCTTTTGGCTCTAGGACGCATATTTAAGGAGTTATGGCCAAAATAAGTTTTTCATATAAAAATTTCAATTTTTTGAGGATTTTCGTTGAAATTTTGATTTTTTGGTGGTGGTCACGAATTAAGGTCCTTTTGGCTCTAGGACGCATATTTAAGGAGTTATGGCCAAAATAAGTTTTTCATATAAAAATTTCAATTTTTTGAGGATTTTCGTCGAAATTTGGATTTTTTGGGGGTGGTCACGAATTGAGGTCCTTTTGGCTCTAGGACGCATATTTAAGGAGTTATGGCCAAAATAAGTTTTTCATATAAAAATTTCAATTTTTTGAGGATTTTCATCAAAATTTTGATTTTTTGGGGGTGGTCACGAATTGAGGTCCTTTTGGCTCTAGGACGCATATTTAAGGAGTTATGGCCAAAATAAGTTTTTCATATAAAAATTTCAATTTTTTGAGGATTTTCATCAAAATTATGATGAATTAAGGTCCTTTTGGCTCTAGGACGCATATTTAAGGAGTTATGGCCAAAATAAGTTTTTCATATAAAAATTTCAATTTTTTGAGGATTTTCGTCGAAATTTGGATTTTTTGGGGGTGGTCACGAATTGAGGTCATTTTGGCTCTAGGACGCATATTTAAGGACTTATGGCCAAAATAAGTTTTTCATATAAAAATTTAATTTTTTTGAGGATTTTCGTCGAAATTTGGTTTTTTTGGGCGTGGTCACGAATTGAGGTCCTTTTGGCTCTAGGACGCATATTTAAAGAGTTATGGCCAAAATAAGTTTTTCATATAAAAATTTCAATTTTTTGAGGATTTTCATCAAAATTTTGATTTTTGGGGGATGGTCACGAATTGAGGTCATTTTGGCTCTAGGACGCATATTTAAGGAGTTATGGCCAAAACAAGTTTTTCATATAAAAATTTAAATTTTTTGAGGATTTTCGTCGAAATTTGGATTTTTAGGGGGTGGTCACGAATTGAGGTCCTTTTGACTCTAGGACGCATATTTAAGGAGTTATGGCCAAAACAAATTTTTCATATAAAAATTTAAATTTTTTTGAGGATTTTCGTCGAAATTTTGAATTTTTGGCGATGGTCACGAATTGATGTCCTTTTGGCTCTAGGACGCATATTTAAGGAGTTATGGCCAAAATAAGTTTTTCATATAAAAATTTCAATTTTTTGAGGATTTTCATCAAAATTTTGATTTTTTGGGGATGGTCACGAATTGAGGTCCTTTTGGCTCTAGGACGCATATTTAAGGAGTTATGGCCAAAATAAGTTTTTCATATAAAAATTTCAATTTTTTGAGGATTTTCATCAAAATTTTGATTTTTTGGGGATGGTCACGAATTGAGGTCCTTTTGGCTCTAGGACGCATATTTAAGGAGTTATGGCCAAAATAAGTTTTTCATATAAAAATTTAATTTTTTTTATGATTTTCGTCGAAATTTGGATTTTTTGGGGGTGGTCACGAATTGAGGTCCTTTTGGCTCTAGGAAGCATATTTAAGGAGTTATGGCCAAAATAAGTTTTTCATATAAAAATTTCAATTTTTTGAGGATTTTCATCAAAATTTTGATTTTGTGGGAGTGATCACGAATTGAGGTCCTTTTGGCTCTAGGACGCATATTTAAGGAGTTATGGCCAAAACAAGTTTTTCATATAAAAATTTAAATTTTTTGAGGATTTTCGTCGAAATTTGGATTTTTAGGGGGTGGTCACGAATTGAGGTCCTTTTGACTCTAGGACGCATATCTAAGGAGTTATGGCCAAAATAAATTTTTCATATAAAATTTCAATTTTTTGAGGATTTTCATCAAAATTTTGATTTTTTGGGAGTGATCACGAATTGAGGTCCTTTTGGCTCTAGGACGCATATTTAAGGAGTTATAGCCAAAATAAGTTTTTCATATAAAAATTTCAATTTTTTGAGGATTTTCGTCGAAATTTTGATTTTGGGGGTGGTCACGAATTGAGGTCCTTTTGGCTCTAGGGCGCATATTTAAGGAGTTATGGCCAAAATAAGTTTTTCATATAAATATTTCAATTTTTTGAGGATTTTCATCAAAATTTTGATTTTTTGGGAGTGATCACGAATTGAGGTCCTTTTGGCTCTAGGACGCATATTTAAGGAGTTATGGTCAAAATAAGTTTTTCATATAAAAATTTCAATTTTTTGAGGATTTTCGTCGAAATTTGGATTTTTTGGGGGTGGTCACGAATTGAGGTCCTTTTGGCTCTAGGACGCATATTTAAGGAGTTATGGCCAAAATAAGTTTTTCATATAAAAATTTCAATTTTTTGAGGATTTTCATCAAAATTTTGATTTTTTGGGGGTGGTCACGAATTGAGGTCCTTTTGGCTCTAGGACGCATATTTAAGGAGTTATGGCCAAAATAAGTTTTTCATATAAAAATTTCAATTTTTTGAGGTTTTTCATCAAAATTTTGATGAATTAAGGTCCTTTTGGCTCTAGGACGCATATTTAAGGAGTTATGGCCAAAATAAGTTTTTCATATAAAAATTTCAATTTTTTGAGGATTTTCGTCGAAATTTGGATTTTTTGGGGGTGGTCACGAATTGAGGTCATTTTGGCTCTAGGACGCATATTTAAGGACTTATGGCCAAAATAAGTTTTTCATATAAAAATTTAATTTTTTTGAGGATTTTCGTCGAAATTTGGATTTTTTTGGGGTGGTCACGAATTGAGGTCCTTTTGGCTCTAGGACGCATATTTAAGGAGTTATGGCCAAAATAAGTTTTTCATATAAAAATTTAAATTTTTTGAGGATTTTCATCAAAATTTTGATTTTTTGGGGATGGTCACGAATTGAGGTCATTTTGGCTCTAGGACGCATATTTAAGGAGTTATGGCCAAAACAAGTTTTTCATATAAAAATTTAAATTTTTTGAGGATTTTCGTCGAAATTTGGATTTTTAGGGGGTGGTCACGAATTGAGGTCCTTTTGACTCTAGGACGCATATTTAAGGAGTTATGGCCAAAATAAATTTTTCATATAAAATTTCAATTTTTTGAGGATTTTCATCAAAATTTTGATTTTTTGGGAGTGATCACGAATTGAGGTCCTTTTGGCTCTAGGACGCATATTTAAGGAGTTATGGTCAAAATAAGTTTTTCATATAAAAATTTCATTTTTTTGAGGATTTTCGTCGAAATTTTGATTTTTTGGGAGTGATCACGAATTGAGGTCCTTTTGGCTCTAGGACGCATATTTAAGGAGTTATGGCCAAAATAAGTTTTTCATATAAAAATTTCAATTTTTTTAGGATTTTCATCAAAATTTTGATTTTTTGGGGGTGGTCACGAATTGAGGTCCTTTTGGCTCTAGGACGCATATTTAAGGAGTTATGGCCAAAATAAATTTTTCATATAAAAATTTCAATTTTTTGAGGATTTTCATCAAAATTTTGATGAATTAAGGTCCTTTTGGCTCTAGGACGCATATTTAAGGAGTTATGGCCAAAATAAGTTTTTCATATAAAAATTTCAATTTTTTGAGGATTTTCGTCGAAATTTGGATTTTTTGGGGGTGGTCACGAATTGAGGCCATTTTGGCTCTAGGACGCATATTTAAGGACTTATGGCCAAAATAAGTTTTTCATATAAAAATTTAATTTTTTTGAGGAATTTCGTCGAAATTTGGTTTTTTTGGGCGTGGTCACGAATTGAGGTCCTTTTGGCTCTAGGACGCATATTTAAAGAGTTATGGCCAAAATAAGTTTTTCATATAAAAATTTCAATTTTTTGAGGATTTTCATCAAAATTTTGATTTTTGGGGGATGGTCACGAATTGAGGTCATTTTGGCTCTAGGACGCATATTTAAGGAGTTATGGCCAAAACAAGTTTTTCATATAAAAATTTAAGTTTTTTGAGGATTTTCGTCGAAATTTGGATTTTTAGGGGGTGGTCACGAATTGAGGTCCTTTTGACTCTAGGACGCATATTTAAGGAGTTATGGCCAAAATAAATTTTTCATATAAAAATTTCAATTTTTTGAGGATTTTCGTCGAAATTTTGAATTTTTGGCGATGGTCACGAATTGAGGTCCTTTTGGCTCTAGGACGCATATTTAAGGAGTTATGGCCAAAATAAGTTTTTCATATAAAAATTTCAATTTTTTGAGGATTTTCATCAAAATTTTGATTTTTTGGGAGTGATCACGAATTGAGGTCCTTTTGGCTCTAGGAGGCATATTTAAGGAGTTATGGCCAAAATAAGTTTTTCATATAAAAATTTCATTTTTTTGAGGATTTTCATCGAAATTTTGAATTTTTGGCGATGGTCACGAATTGAGGTCCTTTTGGCTCTAGGACGCATATTTAAGGAGTTATGGCCAAAATAAGTTTTTCATATAAAAATTTCAATTTTTTGAGGATTTTCATCAAAATTTTGATTTTTTGGGGATGGTCACGAATTGAGGTCCTTTTGGCTCTAGGACGCATATTTAAGGAGTTATGGCCAAAATAAGTTTTTCATATAAAAATTTCAATTTTTTGAGGATTTTCATCAAAATTTTGATTTTTTGGGGATGGTCACGAATTGAGGTCCTTTTGGCTCTAGGACGCATATTTAAGGACTTATGGCCAAAATAAGTTTTTCATATAAAAATTTAATTTTTTTTATGATTTTCGTCGAAATTTGGATTTTTTGGGGGTGGTCACGAATTGAGGTCCTTTTGGCTCTAGGAAGCATATTTAAGGAGTTATGGCCAAAATAAGTTTTTCATATAAAAATTTCAATTTTTTGAGGATTTTAATCAAAATTTTGATTTTGTGGGAGTGATCACGAATTGAGGTCCTTTTGGCTCTAGGACGCATATTTAAGGAGTTATGGCCAAAATAAGTTTTTCATATAAAAATTTCAATTTTTTGAGGATTTTCATCAAAATTTTGATTTTTTGGGGGTGGTCACGAATTGAGGTCCTTTTGGCTCTAGGACGCATATTTAAGGAGTTATGGCCAAAATAAGTTTTTCATATAAAAATTTCAATTTTTTGAGGTTTTTCATCAAAATTTTGATGAATTAAGGTCCTTTTGGCTCTAGGACGCATATTTAAGGAGTTATGGCCAAAATAAGTTTTTCATATAAAAATTTCAATTTTTTGAGGATTTTCGTCGAAATTTGGATTTTTTGGGGGTGGTCACGAATTGAGGTCATTTTGGCTCTAGGACGCATATTTAAGGACTTATGGCCAAAATAAGTTTTTCATATAAAAATTTAATTTTTTTGAGGATTTTCGTCGAAATTTGGATTTTTTGGGGGTGGTCATGAATTGAGGTCCTTTTGGCTCTAGGACGCATATTTAAGGAGTTATGGCCAAAATAAGTTTTTCATATAAAAATTTAAATTTTTTGAGGATTTTCATCAAAATTTTGATTTTTTGGGGATGGTCACGAATTGAGGTCATTTTGGCTCTAGGACGCATATTTAAGGAGTTATGGCCAAAACAAGTTTTTCATATAAAAATTTAAATTTTTTGAGGATTTTCGTCGAAATTTGGATTTTTAGGGGGTGGTCACGAATTGAGGTCCTTTTGACTCTAGGACGCATATTTAAGGAGTTATGGCCAAAATAAATTTTTCATATAAAATTTCAATTTTGTGAGGATTTTCGTCGAAATTTGGATTTTTTGGGGGTGGTCACGAATTGAGGTCATTTTGGCTCTAGGACGCATATTTAAGGAGTTATGGCCAAAATAAGTTTTTCATATAAAAATTTCAATTTTTTGAGGATTTTCATCGAAATTTTGAATTTTTGGCGATAGTCACGAATTGAGGTCCTTTTGGCTCTAGGACGCATATTTAAGGAGCTATGGCCAAAATAAGTTTTTCATATAAAAATTTCAATTTTTTGAGGATTTTCATCAAAATTTTGATTTTTTGGGAGTGATCACGAATTGAGGTCCTTTTGGCTCTAGGACGCATATTTAAGGAGTTATGGCCAAAATAAGTTTTTCATATAAAAATTGAGGATTTTCGTCGAAATTTGGATTTTTTGGGGGTGGTCACGAATTGAGGTCCTTTTGGCTCTAGGACGCATATTTAAGGAGTTATGGCCAAAATAAGTTTTTCATATAAAAATTTCCATTTTTTGAGGATTTTCGTCGAAATTTGGATTTTTTGGGGGTGGTCACGAATTGAGGTCCTTTTGGCTCTAGGACGCATATTTAAGGAGTTATGGCCAAAATAAGTTTTTCATATAAAAATTTAAATTTTTTGAGGATTTTCATCAAAATTTTGATTTTTTGGGAGTGATCACGAATTGAGGTCCTTTTGGCTCTAGGACGCATATTTAAGGAGTTATGGTCAAAATAAGATTTTCATATAAAAATTTCAATTTTTTGAGGATTTTCGTTGAAATTTTGATTTTTTGGTGGTGGTCACGAATTAAGGTCCTTTTGGCTCTAGGACGCATATTTAAGGAGTTATGGCCAAAATAAGTTTTTCATATAAAAATTTCAATTTTTTGAGGATTTTCGTCGAAATTTTGATTTTTTGGGGGTGGTCACGAATTGAGGTCCTTTTGGCTCTAGGACGCATATTTAAGGAGTTATGGCCAAAATAAGTTTTTCATATAAAAATTTCAATTTTTTGAGGATTTTCATCAAAATTTTGATTTTTTTGGGATGGTCACGAATTGAGGACCTTTTGGCTCTAGGACGCATATTTAAGGGGTTATGGCCAAAATAAGTTTTTCATATAAAAATTTCAATTTTTTGAGGATTTTCGTCGAAATTTGGATTTTTAGGGGGTGGTCACGAATTGAGGTCCTTTTGGCTCTAGGACGCATATTTAAGGAGTTATGGCCAAAATAAATTTTTCATATAAAATTTCAATTTTTTGAGGATTTTCATGAAAATTTTGATTTTTTGGGAGTGATCACGAATTGAGGTCCTTTTGGCTCTAGGACGCATATTTAAGGAGTTATGGCCAAAATAAGTTTTTCATATAAAAATTTCATTTTTTTGAGGATTTTCATCGAAATTTTGAATTTTTGGCGATGGTCACGAATTGAGGTCCTTTTGGCTCTAGGACGCATATTTAAGAGTTATGGCCAAAATAAGTTTTTCATATAAAAATTTCAATTTTTTGAGGATTTTCATCAAAATTTTAATTTTGTGGGAGTGATCACGAATTGAGGTCCTTTTGGCTCTAGGACGCATATTTAAGGAGTTATGGCCAAAATAAGTTTTTCATATAAAAATATCAATTTTTTGAGGATTTTCATCAAAATTTTGATTTTTTGGGAGTGATCACGAATTGAGGTCCTTTTGGCTCTAGGACGCATATTTAAGGAGTTATGGCCAAAATAAGTTTTTCATATAAAAATTTCAATTTTTTGAGGATTTTCGTTGAAATTTTGATTTTTTGGTGGTGGTCACGAATTAAGGTCCTTTTGGCTCTAGGACGCATATTTAAGGAGTTATGGCCAAAATAAGTTTTTCATATAAAAATTTCAATTTTTTGAGGATTTTCGTCGAAATTTTGATTTTTTGGGGGTGGTCACGAATTGAGGTCCTTTTGGCTCTAGGACGCATATTTAAGGAGTTATGGCCAAAATAAGTTTTTCATATAAAAATTTCAATTTTTTGAGGATTTTCATCAAAATTTTGATTTTTTTGGGATGGTCACGAATTGAGGACCTTTTGGCTCTAGGACGCATATTTAAGGAGTTATGGCCAAAATAAGTTTTTCATATAAAAATTTAAATTTTTTGAGGATTTTCGTTGAAATTTTGATTTTTTGGTTGTGGTCACGAATTAAGGTCCTTTTGGCTCTAGGACACATATTTAAGGAGTTATGGCCAAAATAAGTTTTCCATATAAATATTCAATTTTTTGAGGATTTTCATCAAAATTTTGATTTTTTGGGAGTGATCACGAATTGAGGTCCTTTTGGCTCTAGGACGCATATTTAAGGAGTTATGGTCAAAATAAGTTTTTCATATAAAAATTTCATTTTTTTGAGGATTTTCGTCGAAATTTTGATTTTTTGGGAGTGATCACGAATTGAGGTCCTTTTGGCTCTAGGACGCATATTTAAGGAGTTATGGCCAAAATAAGTTTTTCATATAAAAATTTCAATTTTTTGAGGATTTTCATCAAAATTTTGATTTTTTGGGGGTGGTCACGAATTGAGGTCCTTTTGGCTCTAGGACGCATATTTAAGGAGTTATGGCCAAAATAAGTTTTTCATATAAAAATTTCAATTTTTTGAGGATTTTCATCAAAATTTTGATGAATTAAGGTCCTTTTGGCTCTAGGACGCATATTTAAGGAGTTATGGCCAAAATAAGTTTTTCATATAAAAATTTCAATTTTTTGAGGATTTTCGTCGAAATTTGGATTTTTTGGGGGTGGTCACGAATTGAGGCCATTTTGGCTCTAGGACGCATATTTAAGGACTTATGGCCAAAATAAGTTTTTCATATAAAAATTTAATTTTTTTGAGGATTTTCGTCGAAATTTGGTTTTTTTGGGCGTGGTCACGAATTGAGGTCCTTTTGGCTCTAGGACGCATATTTAAAGAGTTATGGCCAAAATAAGTTTTTCATATAAAAATTTCAATTTTTTGAGGATTTTCATCAAAATTTTGATTTTTGGGGGATGGTCACGAATTGAGGTCATTTTGGCTCTAGGACGCATATTTAAGGAGTTATGGCCAAAACAAGTTTTTCATATAAAAATTTAAATTTTTTGAGGATTTTCGTCGAAATTTGGATTTTTAGGGGGTGGTCACGAATTGAGGTCCTTTTGACTCTAGGACGCATATTTAAGGAGTTATGGCCAAAATAAATTTTTCATATAAAAATTTCAATTTTTTTGAGGATTTTCGTCGAAATTTTGAATTTTTGGCGATGGTCACGAATTGAGGTCCTTTTGGCTCTAGGACGCATATTTAAGGAGTTATGGCCAAAATAAGTTTTTCATATAAAAATTTCAATTTTTTGAGGATTTTCATCAAAATTTTGATTTTTTGGGAGTGATCACGAATTGAGGTCCTTTTGGCTCTAGGACGCATATTTAAGGAGTTATGGCCAAAATAAGTTTTTCATATAAAAATTTCAATTTTTTGAGGATTTTCATCGAAATTTTGAATTTTTGGCGATGGTCACGAATTGAGGTCCTTTTGGCTCTAGGACGCATATTTAAGGAGTTATGGCCAAAATAAGTTTTTCATATAAAAATTTCAATTTTTTGAGGATTTTCATCAAAATTTTGATTTTTTGGGGATGGTCACGAATTGAGGTCCTTTTGGCTCTAGGACGCATATTTAAGGAGTTATGGCCAAAATAAGTTTTTCATATAAAAATTTCAATTTTTTGAGGATTTTCATCAAAATTTTGATTTTTTGGGGATGGTCACGAATTGAGGTCCTTTTGGCTCTAGGACGCATATTTAAGGAGTTATGGCCAAAATAAGTTTTTCATATAAAAATTTAATTTTTTTTATGATTTTCGTCGAAATTTGGATTTTTTGGGGGTGGTCACGAATTGAGGTCCTTTTGGCTCTAGGAAGCATATTTAAGGAGTTATGGCCAAAATAAGTTTTTCATATAAAAATTTCAATTTTTTGAGGATTTTCATCAAAATTTTGATTTTGTGGGAGTGATCACGAATTGAGGTCCTTTTGCCTCTAGGACGCATATTTAAGGAGTTATGGCCAAAACAAGTTTTTCATATAAAAATTTAAATTTTTTGAGGATTTTCGTCGAAATTTGGATTTTTAGGGGGTGGTCACGAATTGAGGTCCTTTTGACTCTAGGACGCATATTTAAGGAGTTATGGCCAAAATAAATTTTTCATATAAAATTTCAATTTTTTGAGGATTTTCATCAAAATTTTGATTTTTTGGGAGTGATCACGAATTGAGGTCCTTTTGGCTCTAGGACGCATATTTAAGGAGTTATAGCCAAAATAAGTTTTTCATATAAAAATTTCAATTTTTTGAGGATTTTCGTCGAAATTTTGATTTTGGGGGTGGTCACGAATTGAGGTCCTTTTGGCTCTAGGGCGCATATTTAAGGAGTTATGGCCAAAATAAGTTTTTCATATAAATATTTCAATTTTTTGAGGATTTTCATCAAAATTTTGATTTTTTGGGAGTGATCACGAATTGAGGTCCTTTTGGCTCTAGGACGCATATTTAAGGAGTTATGGCCAAAATAAGTTTTTCATATAAAAATTTCAATTTTTTGAGGATTTTCATCAAAATTTTGATTTTTTGGGGGTGGTCACGAATTGAGGTCCTTTTGGCTCTAGGACGCATATTTAAGGAGTTATGGCCAAAATAAGTTTTTCATATAAAAATTTCAATTTTTTGAGGTTTTTCATCAAAATTTTGATGAATTAAGGTCCTTTTGGCTCTAGGACGCATATTTAAGGAGTTATGGCCAAAATAAGTTTTTCATATAAAAATTTCAATTTTTTGAGGATTTTCGTCGAAATTTGGATTTTTTGGGGGTGGTCACGAATTGAGGTCATTTTGGCTCTAGGACGCATATTTAAGGACTTATGGCCAAAATAAGTTTTTCATATAAAAATTTAATTTTTTTGAGGATTTTCGTCGAAATGTTGATTTTTTGGGGGTGGTCACGAATTGAGGTCCTTTTGGCTCTAGGACGCATATTTAAGGAGTTATGGCCAAAATAAGTTTTTCATATAAAAATTTCAATTTTTTGAGGATTTTCATCAAAATTTTGATTTTTTGGGGGTGGTCACGAATTGAGGTCCTTTTGGCTCTAGGACGCATATTTAAGGAGTTATGGCCAAAATAAGTTTTTCATATAAAAATTTCAATTTTTTGAGGTTTTTCATCAAAATTTTGATGAATTAAGGTCCTTTTGGCTCTAGGACGCATATTTAAGGAGTTATGGCCAAAACAAGTTTTTCATATAAAAATTTAAATTTTTTGAGGATTTTCGTCGAAATTTGGATTTTTTGGGGGTGGTCACGAATTGAGGTCATTTTGGCTCTAGGACGCATATTTAAGGACTTATGGCCAAAATAAGTTTTTCATATAAAAATTTAATTTTTTTGAGGATTTTCGTCGAAATTTGGATTTTTTGGGGGTGGTCACGAATTGAGGTCCTTTTGGCTCTAGGACGCATATTTAAGGAGTTATGGCCAAAATAAGTTTTTCATATAAAAATTTAAATTTTTTGAGGATTTTCATCAAAATTTTGATTTTTTGGGGATGGTCACGAATTGAGGTCATTTTGGCTCTAGGACGCATATTTAAGGAGTTATGGCCAAAACAAGTTTTTCATATAAAAATTTAAATTTTTTGAGGATTTTCGTCGAAATTTGGATTTTTAGGGGGTGGTCACGAATTGAGGTCCTTTTGACTCTAGGACGCATATTTAAGGAGTTATGGCCAAAATAAATTTTTCATATAAAATTTCAATTTTTTGAGGATTTTCATCAAAATTTTGATTTTTTGGGAGTGATCACGAATTGAGGTCCTTTTGGCTCTAGGACGCATATTTAAGGAGTTATGGTCAAAATAAGTTTTTCATATAAAAATTTCATTTTTTTGAGGATTTTCGTCGAAATTTTGATTTTTTGGGGGTGGTCACGAATTGAGGTCCTTTTGGCTCTAGGACGCATATTTAAGGAGTTATGGCCAAAATAAATTTTTCATATAAAAATTTCAATTTTTTGAGGATTTTCATCAAAATTTTGATGAATTAAGGTCCTTTTGGCTCTAGGACGCATATTTAAGGAGTTATGGCCAAAATAAGTTTTCCATATAAAAATTTCAATTTTTTGAGGATTTTCGTCGAAATTTGGATTTTTTGGGGGTGGTCACGAATTGAGGCCATTTTGGCTCTAGGACGCATATTTAAGGACTTATGGCCAAAATAAGTTTTTCATATAAAAATTTAATTTTTTTGAGGATTTTCGTCGAAATTTGGTTTTTTTGGGCGTGGTCACGAATTGAGGTCCTTTTGGCTCTAGGACGCATATTTAAAGAGTTATGGCCAAAATAAGTTTTTCATATAAAAATTTCAATTTTTTGAGGATTTTCATCAAAATTTTGATTTTTGGGGGATGGTCACGAATTGAGGTCATTTTGGCTCTAGGACGCATTTTTAAGGAGTTATGGCCAAAACAAGTTTTTCATATAAAAATTTAAATTTTTTGAGGATTTTCGTCGAAATTTGGATTTTTAGGGGGTGGTCACGAATTGAGGTCCTTTTGACTCTAGGACGCATATTTAAGGAGTTATGGCCAAAATAAATTTTTCATATAAAAATTTCAATTTTTTGAGGATTTTCGTCGAAATTTTGAATTTTTGGCGATGGTCACGAATTGAGGTCCTTTTGGCTCTAGGACGCATATTTAAGGAGTTATGGCCAAAATAAGTTTTTCATATAAAAATTTCAATTTTTTGAGGATTTTCATCAAAATTTTGATTTTTTGGGAGTGATCACGAATTGAGGTCCTTTTGGCTCTAGGAGGCATATTTAAGGAGTTATGGCCAAAATAAGTTTTTCATATAAAAATTTCAATTTTTTGAGGATTTTCATCGAAATTTTGAATTTTTGGCGATGGTCACGAATTGAGGTCCTTTTGGCTCTAGGACGCATATTTAAGGAGTTATGGCCAAAATAAGTTTTTCATATAAAAATTTCAATTTTTTGAGGATTTTCATCAAAATTTTGATTTTTTGGGGATGGTTACGAATTGAGGTCCTTTTGGCTCTAGGACGCATATTTAAGGAGTTATGGCCAAAATAAGTTTTTCATATAAAAATTTCAATTTTTTGAGGATTTTCATCAAAATTTTGATTTTTTGGGGATGGTCACGAATTGAGGTCCTTTTGGCTCTAGGACGCATATTTAAGGACTTATGGCCAAAATAAGTTTTTCATATAAAAATTTAATTTTTTTTATGATTTTCGTCGAAATTTGGATTTTTTGGGGGTGGTCACGAATTGAGGTCCTTTTGGCTCTAGGAAGCATATTTAAGGAGTTATGGCCAAAATAAGTTTTTCATATAAAAATTTCAATTTTTTGAGGATTTTCATCAAAATTTTGATTTTGTGGGAGTGATCACGAATTGAGGTCCTTTTGGCTCTAGGACGCATATTTAAGGAGTTATGGCCAAAACAAGTTTTTCATATAAAAATTTAAATTTTTTGAGGATTTTCGTCGAAATTTGGATTTTTAGGGGGTGGTCACGAATTGAGGTCCTTTTGACTCTAGGACGCATATTTAAGGAGCTATGGCCAAAATAAATTTTTCATATAAAATTTCAATTTTTTGAGGATTTTCATCAAAATTTTGATTTTTTGGGAGTGATCACGACTTGAGGTCCTTTTGGCTCTAGGACGCATATTTAAGGAGTTATAGCCAAAATAAGTTTTTCATATAAAAATTTCAATTTTTTGAGGATTTTCGTCGAAATTTTGATTTTGGGGGTGTTCACGAATTGAGGTCCTTTTGGCTCTAGGACGCATATTTAAGGAGTTATGGCCAAAATAAGTTTTTCATATAAAAATTTCAATTTTTTGACGATTTTCGTTGAAATTTTGATTTTTTGGTGGTGGTCACGAATTAAGGTCCTTTTGGCTCTAGGACGCATATTTAAGGAGTTATGGCCAAAATAAGTTTTTCATATAACAATTTCATTTTTTTGAGGATTTTCGTCGAAATTTTGATTTTTTGGGGGTGGTCACGAATTGAGGTCCTTTTGGCTCTAGGACGCATATTTAAGGAGTTATGGCCAAAATAAGTTTTTCATATAAAAATTTCAATTTTTTGAGGATTTTCATCAAAATTTTGATTTTTTGGGGGTGGTCACGAATTGAGGTCCTTTTGGCTCTAGGACGCATATTTAAGGAGTTATGGCCAAAATAAGTTTTTCATATAAAAATTTCAATTTTTTGAGGTTTTTCATCAAAATTTTGATGAATTAAGGTCCTTTTGGCTCTAGGACGCATATTTAAGGAGTTATGGCCAAAATAAGTTTTTCATATAAAAATTTCAATTTTTTGAGGATTTTCGTCGAAATTTGGATTTTTTGGGGGTGGTCACGAATTGAGGTCATTTTGGCTCTAGGACGCATATTTAAGGACTTATGGCCAAAATAAGTTTTTCATATAAAAATTTAATTTTTTTGAGGATTTTCGTCGAAATTTGGATTTTTTGGGGGTGGTCACGAATTGAGGTCCTTTTGGCTCTAGGACGCATATTTAAGGAGTTATGGCCAAAATAAGTTTTTCATATAAAAATTTAAATTTTTTGAGGATTTTCATCAAAATTTTGATTTTTTGGGGATGGTCACGAATTGAGGTCATTTTGGCTCTAGGACGCATATTTAAGGAGTTATGGCCAAAACAAGTTTTTCATATAAAAATTTAAATTTTTTGAGGATTTTCGTCGAAATTTGGATTTTTAGGGGGTGGTCACGAATTGAGGTCCTTTTGACTCTAGGACGCATATTTAAGGAGTTATGGCCAAAATAAATTTTTCATATAAAATTTCAATTTTTTGAGGATTTTCATCAAAATTTTGATTTTTTGGGAGTGATCACGAATTGAGGTCCTTTTGGCTCTAGGACGCATATTTAAGGAGTTATGGCCAAAATAAGTTTTTCATATAAAAATTTCAATTTTGTGAGGATTTTCGTCGAAATTTGGATTTTTTGGGGGTGGTCACGAATTGAGGTCATTTTGGCTCTAGGACGCATATTTAAGGAGTTATGGCCAAAATAAGTTTTTCATATAAAAATTTCAATTTTTTGAGGATTTTCATCGAAATTTTGAATTTTTGGCGATGGTCACGAATTGAGGTCCTTTTGGCTCTAGGACGCATATTTAAGGAGTTATGGCCAAAATAAGTTTTTCATATAAAAATTTCAATTTTTTGAGGATTTTCGTCGAAATTTGGATTTTTTGGGGGTGGTCACGAATTGAGGTCCTTTTGGCTCTAGGAAGCATATTTAAGGAGTTATGGCCAAAATAAGTTTTTCATATAAAAATTTCAATTTTTTGAGGATTTTCATCAAAATTTTGATTTTGTGGGAGTGATCACGAATTGAGGTCCTTTTGGCATATTTAAGGAGTTATGGCCAAAATAAGTTTTTCATATAAAAATTTCAATTTTTTGAGGATTGTCATCAAAATTTTGATTTTGTGGGAGTGATCACGAATTGAGGTCCTTTTGGCTCTAGGACGCATATTTAAGGAGTTATGGCCAAAATAAGTTTTTCATATAAAAATTTCAATTTTTTGAGGATTTTCATCAAAATTTTGATTTTTTGGGGATGGTCACGAATTGAGGTCCTTTTGGCTCTAGGACGCATATTTAAGGAGTTATGGCCAAAATAAGATTTTCATATAAAAATTTCAATTTTTTGAGGATTTTCATCGAAATTTGGATTTTTAGGGGGTGGTCACGAATTGAGGTCATTTTGGCTCTAGGACGCATATTTAAGGAGTTATGGCCAAAACAAGTTTTTCATATAAAAATTTAAATTTTTTGAGGATTTTCGTCGAAATTTGGATTTTTAGGGGGTGGTCACGTATTGAGGTCCTTTTGGCTCTAGGACGCATATTTAAGGAGTTATGGCCAAAATAAGTTTTTCATATAAAAATTTCAATTTTTTGAGGATTTTCATCAAAATTTTGATTTTTTGGGAGTGATCACGAATTGAGGTCCTTTTGGCTCTAGGACGCATATTTAAGGAGTTATGGTCAAAATAAGTTTTTCATATAAAAATTTCATTTTTTTGAGGATTTTCGTCGAAATTTTGATTTTTTGGGGGTGGTCACGAATTGAGGTCCTTTTGGCTCTAGGACGCATATTTAAGGAGTTATGGCCAAAATAAGTTTTTCATATAAAAATTTCAATTTTTTTGAGCATTTTCATCAAAATTTTGATTTTTTGGGGATGGTCACGAATTGAGGTCCTTTTGGCTCTAGGACGCATATTTAAGGAGTTATGGCCAAAATAAGTTTTTCATATAAAAATTTCAATTTTTTGAGGATTTTCGTCGAAATTTGGATTTTTTGGGGGTGGTCACGAATTGAGGTCCTTTTGGCTCTAGGACGCATGTTTAAGGAGTTATGGCCAAAATAAGTTTTTCATATAAAAATTTCAATTTTTTGAGGATTTTCGTCGAAATTTTGATTTTTTGGGGATGGTCACGAATTGAGGTCCTTTTGGCTCTAGGACGCATATTTAAGGAGTTATGGCCAAAATAAGTTTTTCATATAAAAATTTCAATTTTTTGAGGATTTTCATCAAAATTTTGATGTTTTGGGATGGTCACGAATTGAGGTCATTTTGGCTCTAGGACGCATATTTAAGGAGTTATGGCCAAAACAAGTTTTTCATATAAAAATTTAAATTTTTTGAGGATTTTCGTCGAAATTTGGATTTTTAGGGGTGGTCACGAATTGAGGTCCTTTTGACTCTAGGACGCATATTTAAGGAGTTATGGCCAAAATAAGTTTTTCATATAAAAATTTCAATTTTTTGAGGATTTTCATCAAAATTTTGATGTTTTGGGATGGTCACGAATTGAGGTCATTTTGGCTCTAGGACGCATATTTAAGGAGTTATGGCCAAAACAAGTTTTTCATATAAAAATTTAAATTTTTTGAGGATTTTCGTCGAAATTTGGATTTTTAGGGGTGGTCACGAATTGAGGTCCTTTTGACTCTAGGACGCATATTTAAGGAGTTATGGCCAAAATAAATTTTTCATATAAAATTTCAATTTTTTGAGGATTTTCATCAAAATTTTGATTTTTTGGGAGTGATCACGAATTGAGGTCCTTTTGGCTCTAGGACGCATATTTAAGGAGTTATGGCCAAAATAAGTTTTTCATATAAAAATTTCAATTTTGTGAGGATTTTCGTCGAAATTTGGATTTTTTGGGTGTGGTCACGAATTGAGGTCATTTTGGCTCTAGGACGCATATTTAAGGAGTTATGGCCAAAATAAGTTTTTCATATAAAAATTTCAATTTTTTGAGGATTTTCATCGAAATTTTGAATTTTTGGCGATGGTCACGAATTGAGGTCCTTTTGGCTCTAGGACGCATATTTAAGGAGTTATGGCCAAAATAAGTTTTTCATATAAAAATTTCAATTTTTTGAGGATTTTCGTCGAAATTTGGATTTTTTGGGGGTGGTCACGAATTGAGGTCCTTTTGGCTCTAGGAAGCATATTTAAGGAGTTATGGCCAAAATAAGTTTTTCATATAAAAATTTAAATTTTTTGAGGATTTTCATCAAAATTTTGATTTTGTGGGAGTGATCACGAATTGAGGTCCTTTTGGCATATTTAAGGAGTTATGGCCAAAATAAGTTTTTCATATAAAAATTTCAATTTTTTGAGGATTGTCATCAAAATTTTGATTTTGTGGGAGTGATCACGAATTGAGGTCCTTTTGGCTCTAGGACGCATATTTAAGGAGTTATGGCCAAAATAAGTTTTTCATATAAAAATTTCAATTTTTTGAGGATTTTCATCAAAATTTTGATTTTTTGGGGATGGTCACGAATTGAGGTCCTTTTGGCTCTAGGACGCATATTTAAGGAGTTATGGCCAAAATAAGATTTTCATATAAAAATTTCAATTTTTTGAGGATTTTCGTCGAAATTTGGATTTTTAGGGGGTGGTCACGAATTGAGGTCCTTTTGGCTCTAGGACGCATATTTAAGGAGTTATGGCCAAAATAAGTTTTTTATATAAAAATTTAATTTTTTGAGGATTTTCATCAAAATTTTGATTTTTTGGGAGTGATCACGAATTGAGGTCCTTTTGGCTCTAGGACGCATATTTAAGGAGTTATGGCCAAAATAAGTTTTTCATATAAAAATTTAATTTTTTTGAGGATTTTCGTCGAAATTTGGATTTTTTGGGGGTGGTCACGAATTGAGGTCCTTTTGGCTCTAGGACGCATATTTAAGGAGTTATGGCCAAAATAAGTTTTTCATATAAAAATTTCAATTTTTTGAGGATTTTCATCAAAATTTTGATTTTTTGGGGATGGTCACGAATTGAGGTCCTTTTGGCTCTAGGACGCATATTTAAGGAGTTATGGCCAAAATAAGTTTTTCATATAAGAATTTCAATTTTTGAGGATTTTCGTCGAAATTTGGATTTTTAGGGGGTGGTCACGAATTGAGGTCCTTTTGGCTCTAGGACGCATATTTAATGAGTTATGGCCAAAATAAGTTTTTCATATAAAAATTTCAATTTTTTGAGGATTTTCATCAAAATTTTGATTTTTTGGGAGTGATCACGAATTGAGGTCCTTTTGACTCTAGGACGCATATTTAAGGAGTTATGGCCAAAATAAGTTTTTCATATAAAAATTTCAATTTTTTGAGGATTTTCATCAAAATTTTGATTTTTTGGGAGTGATCACGAATTGAGGTCCTTTTGACTCTAGGACGCATATTTAAGGAGATTTGGCCAAAATAAGTTTTTCATATAAAAATTTCAATTTTTTGAGGATTTTCATCAAAATTTTGATTTTTTGGGAGTGATCACGAATTGAGGTCCTTTTGACTCTAGGACGCATATTTAAGGAGTTATGGCCAAATTAAGTTTTTCATATAAAAATTTCAATTTTTTGAGGATTTTCGTCGAAATTTGGATTCTTTGGGGGTGGTCACGAATTGAGGTCCATTTGGTTCTAGGACGCATATTTAAGGAGTTATGGCCAAAATAAGTTTTTCATATAAAAATTTCAATTTTTTGAGGATTTTCATCAAAATTTTGATTTTTTGGGAGTGATCACGAATTGAGGTCCTTTTGGCTCTAGGACGCATATTTAAGGAGTTATGGCCAAAATAAGCTTTTCATATAAAAATTTCATTTTTTGAGGATTTTCGTCGAAATTTGGATTTTTTGGGGGTGGTCACGAATTGAGGTCCTTTTGGATCTAGGACGCATATTTAAGGAGTTATGGCCAAAATAAGTTTTTCATATAAAAATTTCAATTTTTTGAGGATTTTCATCAAAATTTTGATTTTTTGGGAGTGATCACGAATTGAGGTCCTTTTGGCTCTAGGACGCATATTTAAGGAGTTATGGCCAAAATAAGTTTTTCATATAAAAATTTGATTTTTTTTTGAGGATTTTCGTCGAAATTTGGAGTTTTTGGGGGTGGTCACGAATTGAGGTCCTTTTGGCTCTAGGACGCATATTTAAGGAGTTATGGCCAAAATAAGTTTTTCATATAAAAATTTCAATTTTTTGAGGATTTTCGTCGAAATTTGGATTTTTTGGGGGTGGTCACGAATTGAGGTCCTTTTGGCTCTAGGACGCATATTTAAGGAGTTATGGCCAAAATAAGTTTTTCATATAAAAATTTCAATTTTTTTGAGGATTTTCGTCGAAATTTGGATTTTTTTGGGGGTGGTAACGAATTGAGGTCCTTTTGGCTCTAGGACGCATATTTAAGGAGTTATGGCCAAAATAAGTTTTTCATATAAAAATTTCAATTTTTTGAGGATTTTCATCAAAATTTTGATTTTTTGGGAGTGATCACGAATTGAGGTCCTTTTGGCTCTAGGACGCATATTTAAGGAGTTATGGCCAAAATAAGTTTTTCATATAAAAATTTCATTTTTTTGAGGATTTTCGTCGAAATTTGGATTTTTTGGGGGTGGTCACGAATTGAGGTCCTTTTGGCTCTAGGACGCATATTTAAGGAGTTATGGCCAAAATAAGTTTTTCATATAAAAATTTCAATTTTTTGAGGATTTTCATCAAAATTTTGATTTTTTGGGGATGGTCACGAATTGAGGTCCTTTTGGCTCTAGGACGCATATTTAAGGAGTTATGGCCAAAATAAGTTTTTCATATAAAAATTTCAATTTTTTGAGGATTTGCATCAAAATTTTGATTTTTTGGGAGCGATCACGAATTGAGGTCCTTTTGGCTCTAGGACGCATATTTAAGGAGTTATGGCCAAAATAAGTTTTTCATATAAAAATTTCATTTTTTTGAGGATTTTCGTCGAAATTTGGATTTTTTGGGGGCGGTCACGAATTGAGGTCCTTTTGGCTCTAGGACGCATATTTAAGGAGTTATGGCCAAATTAAGTTTTTCATATAAAAATTTCAATTTTTTGAGGATTTGCATCAAAATTTTGATTTTTTGGGAGTGATCACGAATTGAGGTCCTTTTGGCTCTAGGACGCATATTTAAGGACTTATGGCCAAAATAAGTTTTTCATATAAAAATTTAATTTTTTTGAGGATTTTCGTCGAAATTTGGATTTTTTGGGGGTGGTCACGAATTGAGGTCATTTTGGCTCTAGGACGCATATTTAAGGAGTTATGGCCAAATTAAGTTTTTCATATAAAAATTTCATTTTTTTGAGGATTTTCGTCGAAATTTGGATTTTTTGGGGGTGGTCACGAATTGAGGTCCTTTTGGCTCTAGGACGCATATTTAAGGAGGTATGGCCAAAATAAGTTTTTCATATAAAAATTTCAAGTTTTTGAGGATTTTCATCAAAATTTTGATTTTTTGGGAGTGATCACGAATTGAGGTCCTTTTGGCTCTAGGACGCATATTTAAGGAGTTATGGCGAAAATAAGTTTTTCATATAAAAATTTCAATTTTTTGAGGATTTTCATCAAAATTTTGATTTTTTGGGGATGGTCACGAATTGAGGTCCTTTTGGCTCTAGGACGCATATTTAAGGAGTTATGGCCAAAATAAGTTTTTCATATAAAAATTTAAATTTTTTGAGGATTTTCGTCGAAATTTGGATTTTTAGGGGGTGGTCACGAATTGAGGTCCTTTTGGCTCTAGGACGCATATTTAAGGAGTTATGGCCAAAATAAGTTTTTCATATAAAAATTTCAATTTTTTGAAGATTTGCATCAAAATTTCGATTTTGTGGGAGTGATCACGAATTGAGGTCCTTTTGGCTCTAGGACGCATATTTAAGGAGTTATGGCCAAAATAAGTTTTTCATATAAAAATTTCAATTTTTTGAGGATTTTCATCAAAATTTTGATTTTTTGGGAGTGATCACGAATTGAGGTCCTTTTGGCTCTAGGACGCATATTTAAGGAGTTATGGCCAAAATAAGTTTTTCATATAAAAATTTCATTTTTTTGAGGATTTTCGTCGAAATTTGGATTTTTTGGGGGTGGTCACGAATTGAGGTCCTTTCGGCTCTAGGACGCATATTTAAGGAGTTATGGCCAAAATAAGTTTTTCATATAAAAATTTCAATTTTTTGAGGATTTTCATCAAAATTTTGATTTTTTGGGGATGGTCACGAATTGAGGTCCTTTTGGCTCTAGGACGCATATTTAAGGAGTTATGGCCAAAATAAGTTTTTCATATAAAAATTTCAATTTTTTGAGGATTTTCGTCGAAATTTGGATTTTTAGGGGGTGGTCACGAATTGAGGTCCTTTTGGCTCTAGGACGCATATTTAAGGAGTTATGGCCAAAATAAGTTTTTCATATAAAAATTTCAATTTTTTGAGGATTTGCATCAAAATTTTGATTTTGTGGGAGTGATCACGAATTGAGGTCCTTTTGGCTCTAGGACGCATATTTAAGGAGTTATGGCCAAAATAAGTTTTTCATATAAAAATTTCAATTTTTTGAGGATTTTCGTCGAAATTTTGATTTTTTGGGGGTGGTCACGAATTGAGGTCCTTTTGGCTCTAGGACGCATATTTAAGGAGTTATGGCCAAAATAAGTTTTTTATATAAAAATTTCAATTTTTTGAGGATTTTCATCAAAATTTTGATTTTTTGGGAGTGATCACGAATTGAGGTCCTTTTGGCTCTAGGACGCATATTTAAGGAATTATGGCCAAAATAAGTTTTTCATATAAAAATGTCATTTTTTTGAGGATTTTCGTCGAAATTTGGATTTTTTGGGGGTGGTCACGAATTGAGGTCCTTTTGGCTCTAGGACGCATATTTAAGGAGTTATGGCCAAAATAAGTTTTTCATATAAAAATTTCAATTTTTTGAGGATTTTCATCAAAATTTTGATTTTTTGGGGATGGTCACGAATTGAGGTCCTTTTGGCTCTAGGACGCATATTTAAGGAGTTATGGCCAAAATAAGTTTTTCATATAAAAAATTCAATTTTTTGAGGATTTTCGTCGAAATTTGGATTTTTAGGGGGTGGTCACGAATTGAGGTCCTTTTGGCTCTAGGACGCATATTTAAGGAGTTATGGCCAAAATAAGTTTTTCATATAAAAATTTCAATTTTTGAGGATTTTCGTCGAAATTTGGATTTTTTGGGGGTGGTCACGAATTGAGGTCGTTTTGGCTCTAGGACGCATATTTAAGGAGTTATGGCTAAAATAAGTTTTTTATATAAAAATTTCAATTTTTTGAGGATTTTCATCGAAATTTTGAATTTTTGGCGATGGTCACGAATTGAGGTCCTTATGGCTCTAGGACGCAAAATAAGTTTTTCATATAAAAATTTCAATTTTTTGAGGATTTTCGTCGAAATTTGGATTTTTTGGGGGTAGTCACGAATTGAGGTCCTTTTGGCTCTAGGACGCATATTTAAGGAGTTATGGCCAAAATAAGTTTTTCATATAAAAATTTCAATTTTTTGAGGATTTTCATCAAAATTTTGATTTTTTGGGGATGATCACGAATTGAGGTCCTTTTGGCTCTAGGACGCATATTTAAGGAGTTATGGCCAAAATAAGTTTTTCATATAAAAATTTCAATTTTTTGAGGATTGTCATCAAAATTTTGATTTTGTGGGAGTGATCACGAATTGAGGTCAATTTGGCTCTAGGACGCATATTTAAGGAGTTATGGCCAAAATAAGTTTTTCATATAAAAATTTCAATTTTTTGAGGATTTTCATCAAAATTTTGATTTTTTGGGGATGGTCACGAATTGAGGTCCTTTTGGCTCTAGGACGCATATTTAAGGAGTTATGGCCAAAATAAATTTTTCATATAAAAATTTCAATTTTTTGAGGATTTGCATAAAAATTTTGATTTTGTGGGAGTGATCACGAATTGAGGTCCTTTTGGCTCTAGGACGCATATTTAAGGAGTTATGGCCAAAATAAGTTTTTCATATAAAAATTTTGATTTTTTGGGGATGATTACGAATTGAGGTCCTTTTGGCTCTAGGACGCATATTTAAGGAGTTATGGCCAAAATAAATTTTTCATATAAAAATTTCAATTTTTTGAGGATTTGCATAAAAATTTTGATTTTGTGGGAGTGATCACGAATTGAGGTCCTTTTGGCTCTAGGACGCATATTTAAGGAGTTATGGCCAAAATAAGTTTTTCATATAAAAATTTCAATTTTTTTGAGGATTTTCGTCGAAATTTGGATTTTTTTGGGGGTGGTCACGAATTGAGGTCCTTTTGGCTCTAGGACGCATATTTAAGGAGTTATGGCCAAAATAAGTTTTTTATATAAAAATTTCATTTTTTTGAGGATTTTCATCAAAATTTTGATTTTTTGGGAGTGATCACGAACTGAGGTCCTTTTGGCTCTAGGACGCATATTTAAGGAGTTATGGCCAAAATAAGTTTTTCATATAAAAATTTCAATTTTTTGAGGATTTTCATCAAAATTTTGATTTTTTGGGGATGGTCACGAATTGAGGTCCTTTTGGCTCTAGGACGCATATTTAAGGAGTTATGGCCAAAATAAGTTTTTTATATAAAAATTTCAATTTTTTGAGGATTTGCATCAAAATTTTGATTTTTTGGGAGCGATCACGAATTGAGGTCCTTTTGGCTCTAGGACGCATATTTAAGGAGTTATGGCCAAAATAAGTTTTTCATATAAAAATTTCATTTTTTTGAGGATTTTCGTCGAAATTTGGATTTTTTGGGGGTGGTCACGAATTGAGGTCCTTTTGGCTCTAGGACGCATATTTAAGGAGTTATGGCCAAATTAAGTTTTTCATATAAAAATTTAAATTTTTTGAGGATTTGCATCAAAATTTTGATTTTTTGGGAGTGATCACGAATTGAGGTCCTTTTGGCTCTAGGACGCATATTTAAGGAGTTATGGCCAAAATAAGTTTTTCATATAAAAATTTCATTTTTTTGAGGATTTTCGTCGAAATTTGGATTTTTTGGGGGTGGTCACGAATTGAGGTCCTTTTGGCTCTAGGACGCATATTTAAGGAGTTATGGCCAAAATAAGTTTTTCATATAAAAATTTCAATTTTTTGAGGATTTTCATCAAAATTTTGATTTTTTGGGGATGGTCACGAATTGAGGTCCTTTTGGCTCTAGGACGCATATTTAAGGAGTTATGGCCAAAATAAGTTTTTCATATAAAAATTTCAATTTTTTGAGGATTTTCGTCGAAATTTGGATTTTTAGAGGGTGGTCACGAATTGAGGTCCTTTTGGCTCTAGGACGCATATTTAAGGAGTTATGGCCAAAATAAGTTTTTCATATAAAAATTTCAATTTTTTGAGGATTTGCATCAAAATTTTGATTTTGTGGGAGTGATCACGAATTGAGGTCCTTTTGGCTCTAGGACGCATATTTAAGGAGTTATGGCCAAAATAAGTTTTTCATATAAAAATTTCAATTTTTTGAGGATTTTCGTCGAAATTTGGATCTTTAGGGGGTGGTCACGAATTGAGGTCCTTTTGGCTCTAGGACGCATATTTAAGGAGTTATGGCCAAAATAAGTTTTTCATATAAAAATTTCAATTTTTTGAGGATTTTCGTCGAAATTTGGATTTTTTGGGGGTGGTCACGAATTGAGGTCCTTTTGGCTCTAGGACGCATATTTAAGGAGTTATGGCCAAAATAAGTTTTTTATATAAAAATTTCAATTTTTTGAGGATTTTCATCAAAATTTTGATTTTTTGGGAGTGATCACGAATTGAGGTCCTTTTGACTCTAGGACGCATATTTAAGGAGTTATGGCCAAAATAAGTTTTTCATATAAAAATGTCATTTTTTTGAGGATTTTCGTCGAAATTTGGATTTTTTGGGGGTGGTCACGAATTGAGGTCCTTTTGGCTCTAGGACGCATATTTAAGGAGTTATGGCCAAAATAAGTTTTTCATATAAAAATTTCAATTTTTTGAGGATTTTCGTCGAAATTTGGATCGTTAGGGGGTGGTCACGAATTGAGGTCCTTTTGGCTCTAGGACGCATATTTAAGGAGTTATGGCCAAAATAAGTTTTTCATATAAAAATTTCAATTTTTTGAGGATTTTCGTCGAAATTTGGATTTTTTGGGGGTGGTCACGAATTGAGGTCCTTTTGGCTCTAGGACGCATATTTAAGGAGTTATGGCCAAAATAAGTTTTTTATATAAAAAATTCAATTTTTTGAGGATTTTCATCAAAATTTTGATTTTTTGGGAGTGATCACGAATTGAGGTCCTTTTGGCTCTAGGACGCATATTTAAGGAGTTATGGCCAAAATAAGTTTTTCATATAAAAATTTCAATTTTTTGAGGATTTTCGTCGAAATTTGGATTTTTAGGGGGTGGTCACGAATTGAGGTCCTTTTGGCTCTAGGACGCATATTTAAGGAGTTATGGCCAAAATAAGTTTTTCATATAAAAATTTCAATTTTTTGAGGATTTGCATCAAAATTTTGATTTTGTGGGAGTGATCACGAATTGAGGTCCTTTTGGCTCTAGGACGCATATTTAAGGAGTTATGGCCAAAATAAGTTTTTCATATAAAAATTTCAATTTTTTGAGGATTTTCGTCGAAATTTGGATCTTTAGGGGGTGGTCACGAATTGAGGTCCTTTTGGCTCTAGGACGCATATTTAAGGAGTTATGGCCAAAATAAGTTTTTCATATAAAAATTTAAATTTTTTGAGGATTTTCGTCGAAATTTGGATTTTTTGGGGGTAGTCACGAATTGAGGTCCTTTTGGCTCTAGGACGCATATTTAAGGAGTTATGGCCAAAATAAGTTTTTCATATAAAAATTTCAATTTTTTGAGGATTTTCATCAAAATTTTGATTTTTTGGGGATGATCACGAATTGAGGTCCTTTTGGCTCTAGGACGCATATTTAAGGAGTTATGGCCAAAATAAGTTTTTCATATAAAAATTTCAATTTTTTGAGGATTGTCATCAAAATTTTTATTTTGTGGGAGTGATCACGAATTGAGGTCAATTTGGCTCTAGGACGCATATTTAAGGAGTTATGGCCAAAATAAGTTTTTCATATAAAAATTTCAATTTTTTGAGGATTTTCATCACAATTTTGATTTTGTGGGAGTGATCACGAATTGAGGTCCTTTTGGCTCTAGGACGCATATTTAAGGAGTTATGGCCAAAACAAGTTTTTCATATAAAAATTTAAATTTTTTGAGGATTTTCGTCGAAATTTGGATTTTTAGGGGGTGGTCACGAATTGAGGTCCTTTTGACTCTAGGACGCATATTTAAGGAGCTATGGCCAAAATAAATTTTTCATATAAAATTTCAATTTTTTGAGGATTTTCATCAAAATTTTGATTTTTTGGGAGTGATCACGACTTGAGGTCCTTTTGGCTCTAGGACGCATATTTAAGGAGTTATAGCCAAAATAAGTTTTTCATATAAAAATTTCAATTTTTTGAGGATTTTCGTCGAAATTTTGATTTTGGGGGTGGTCACGAATTGAGGTCCTTTTGGCTCTAGGACGCATATTTAAGGAGTTATGGCCAAAATAAATTTTTCATATAAAAATTTCAATTTTTTGAGGATTTGCATAAAAATTTTGATTTTGTGGGAGTGATCACGAATTGAGGTCCTTTTGGCTCTAGGACGCATATTTAAGGAGTTATGGCCAAAATAAGTTTTTCATATAAAAATTTTGATTTTTTGGGGATGATTACGAATTGAGGTCCTTTTGGCTCTAGGACGCATATTTAAGGAGTTATGGCCAAAATAAGTTTTTCATATAAAAATTTCAATTTTTTCAGGATTGTCATCAAAATTTTGATTTTGTGGGAGTGATCACGAATTGAGGTCCTTTTGGCTCTAGGACGCATATTTAAGGAGTTATGGCCAAAATAAGTTTTTCATATAAAAATTTCAATTTTTTGAGGATTTTCATCAAAATTTTGATTTTTTGGGGATGGTCACGAATTGAGGTCCTTTTGGCTATAGGACGCATATTTAAGGAGTTATGGCCAAAATAAGTTTTTCATATAAAAATTTAAATTTTTTGAGGATTTTCGTCGAAATTTGGATTTTTAGGGGGTGGTCACGAATTGAGGTCCTTTTGGCTCTAGGACGCATATTTAAGGAGTTATGGCCAAAATAAGTTTTTCATATAAAAATTTCAATTTTTTTGAGGATTTTCGTCGAAATTTGGATTTTTTTGGGGGTGGTCACGAATTGAGGTCCTTTTGGCTCTAGGACGCATATTTAAGGAGTTATGGCCAAAATAAGTTTTTTATATAAAAATTTCAATTTTTTGAGGATTTTCATCAAAATTTTGATTTTTTGGGAGTGATCACGAATTGAGGTCCTTTTGGCTCTAGGACGCATATTTAAGGAGTTATGGCCAAAATAAGTTTTTCATATAAAAATTTCAATTTTTTGAGGATTTTCATCAAAATTTTGATTTTTTGGGGATGGTCACGAATTGAGGTCCTTTTGGCTCTAGGACGCATATTTAAGGAGTTATGGCCAAAATAAGTTTTTCATATAAAAATTTCAATTTTTTGAGGATTTTCGTCGAAATTTGGATTTTTAGGGGGTGGTCACGAATTGAGGTCCTTTTGGCTCTAGGACGCATATTTAAGGAGTTATGGCCAAAATAAGTTTTTCATATAAAAATTTCAATTTTTTGAGGATTTGCATCAAAATTTTGATTTTTTGGGAGTGATCACGAATTGAGGTCCTTTTGGCTCTAGGACGCATATTTAAGGAGTTATGGCCAAAATAAGTTTTTCATATAAAAATTTCATTTTTTTGAGGATTTTCGTCGAAATTTGGATTTTTTGGGGGTGGTCACGAATTGAGGTCCTTTTGGCTCTAGGACGCATATTTAAGGAGTTATGGCCAAAATAAGTTTTTCATATAAAAGTTTCAATTTTTTGAGGATTTTCATCAAAATTTTGATTTTTTGGGGATGGTCACGAATTGAGGTCCTTTTGGCTCTAGGACGCATATTTAAGGAGTTATGGCCAAAATAAGTTTTTCATATAAAAATTTCAATTTTTTGAGGATTTTCGTCGAAATTTGGATTTTTAGAGGGTGGTCACGAATTGAGGTCCTTTTGGCTCTAGGACGCATATTTAAGGAGTTATGGCCAAAATAAGTTTTTCATATAAAAATTTCAATTTTTTGAGGATTTGCATCAAAATTTTGATTTTGTGGGAGTGATCACGAATTGAGGTCCTTTTGGCTCTAGGACGCATATTTAAGGAGTTATGGCCAAAATAAGTTTTTCATATAAAAATTTCAATTTTTTGAGGATTTTCGTCGAAATTTGGATCTTTAGGGGGTGGTCACGAATTGAGGTCCTTTTGGCTCTAGGACGCATATTTAAGGAGTTATGGCCAAAATAAGTTTTTCATATAAAAATTTCAATTTTTTGAGGATTTTCGTCGAAATTTGGATTTTTTGGGGGTGGTCACGAATTGAGGTCCTTTTGGCTCTAGGACGCATATTTAAGGAGTTATGGCCAAAATAAGTTTTTTATATAAAAATTTCAATTTTTTGAGGATTTTCATCAAAATTTTGATTTTTTGGGAGTGATCACGAATTGAGGTCCTTTTGGCTCTAGGACGCATATTTAAGGAGTTATGGCCAAAATAAGTTTTTCATATAAAAATGTCATTTTTTTGAGGATTTTCGTCGAAATTTGGATTTTTTGGGGGTGGTCACGAATTGAGGTCCTTTTGGCTCTAGGACGCATATTTAAGGAGTTATGGCCAAAATAAGTTTTTCATATAAAAATTTCAATTTTTTGAGGATTTTCGTCGAAATTTGGATCGTTAGGGGGTGGTCACGAATTGAGGTCCTTTTGGCTCTAGGACGCATATTTAAGGAGTTATGGCCAAAATAAGTTTTTCATATAAAAATTTCAATTTTTTGAGGATTTTCGTCGAAATTTGGATTTTTTGGGGGTGGTCACGAATTGAGGTCCTTTTGGCTCTAGGACGCATATTTAAGGAGTTATGGCCAAAATAAGTTTTTTATATAAAAAATTCAATTTTTTGAGGATTTTCATCAAAATTTTGATTTTTTGGGAGTGATCACGAATTGAGGTCCTTTTGGCTCTAGGACGCATATTTAAGGAGTTATGGCCAAAATAAGTTTTTCATATAAAAATTTCAATTTTTTGAGGATTTTCGTCGAAATTTGGATTTTTAGGGGGTGGTCACGAATTGAGGTCCTTTTGGCTCTAGGACGCATATTTAAGGAGTTATGGCCAAAATAAGTTTTTCATATAAAAATTTCAATTTTTTGAGGATTTGCATCAAAATTTTGATTTTGTGGGAGTGATCACGAATTGAGGTCCTTTTGGCTCTAGGACGCATATTTAAGGAGTTATGGCCAAAATAAGTTTTTCATATAAAAATTTCAATTTTTTGAGGATTTTCGTCGAAATTTGGATCTTTAGGGGGTGGTCACGAATTGAGGTCCTTTTGGCTCTAGGACGCATATTTAAGGAGTTATGGCCAAAATAAGTTTTTCATATAAAAATTTCA
Source organism: Haematobia irritans (assembly GCF_050003625.1). Lineage (NCBI taxonomy): Eukaryota > Metazoa > Arthropoda > Insecta > Diptera > Muscidae > Haematobia > Haematobia irritans. Next base: position 206,978,386 of record NC_134398.1, read on the forward strand.
ATTTTTTGAGGATTTTCGTCGAAATTTGGATTTTTTGGGGGTAGTCACGAATTGAGGTCCTTTTGGCTCTAGGACGCATATTTAAGGAGTTATGGCCAAAATAAGTTTTTCATATAAAAATTTCAATTTTTTGAGGATTTTCATCAAAATTTTGATTTTTTGGGGATGATCACGAATTGAGGTCCTTTTGGCTCTAGGACGCATATTTAAGGAGTTATGGCCAAAATAAGTTTTTCATATAAAAATTTCAATTTTTTGAGGATTTTCATCAAAATTTTGATTTTGTGGGAGTGATCACGAATTGAGGTCCTTTTGGCTCTAGGACGCATATTTAAGGAGTTATGGCCAAAACAAGTTTTTCATATAAAAATTTAAATTTTTTGAGGATTTTCGTCGAAATTTGGATTTTTAGGGGGTGGTCACGAATTGAGGTCCTTTTGGCTCTAGGACGCATATTTAAGGAGTTATGGCCAAAATAAGTTTTTCATATAAAAATTTCAATTTTTTGAGGATTTGCATCAAAATTTTGATTTTGTGGGAGTGATCACGAATTGAGGTCCTTTTGGCTCTAGGACGCATATTTAAGGAGTTATGGCCAAAATAAGTTTTTCATATAAAAATTTCAATTTTTTGAGGATTTTCGTCGAAATTTGGATCTTTAGGGGGTGGTCACGAATTGAGGTCCTTTTGGCTCTAGGACGCATATTTAAGGAGTTATGGCCAAAATAAGTTTTTCATATAAAAATTTCAATTTTTTGAGGATTTTCGTCGAAATTTGGATTTTTTGGGGGTAGTCACGAATTGAGGTCCTTTTGGCTCTAGGACGCATATTTAAGGAGTTATGGCCAAAATAAGTTTTTCATATAAAAATTTCAATTTTTTGAGGATTTTCATCAAAATTTTGATTTTTTGGGGATGATCACGAATTGAGGTCCTTTTGGCTCTAGGACGCATATTTAAGGAGTTATGGCCAAAATAAGTTTTTCATATAAAAATTTCAATTTTTTGAGGATTTTCATCAAAATTTTGATTTTGTGGGAGTGATCACGAATTGAGGTCCTTTTGGCTCTAGGACGCATATTTAAGGAGTTATGGCCAAAACAAGTTTTTCATATAAAAATTTAAATTTTTTGAGGATTTTCGTCGAAATTTGGATTTTTAGGGGGTGGTCACGAATTGAGGTCCTTTTGACTCTAGGACGCATATTTAAGGAGCTATGGCCAAAATAAATTTTTCATATAAAATTTCAATTTTTTGAGGATTTTCATCAAAATTTTGATTTTTTGGGAGTGATCACGACTTGAGGTCCTTTTGGCTCTAGGACGCATATTTAAGGAGTTATAGCCAAAATAAGTTTTTCATATAAAAATTTCAATTTTTTGAGGATTTTCGTCGAAATTTTGATTTTGGGGGTGGTCACGAATTGAGGTCCTTTTGGCTCTAGGACGCATATTTAAGGAGTTATGGCCAAAATAAATTTTTCATATAAAAATTTCAATTTTTTGAGGATTTGCATAAAAATTTTGATTTTGTGGGAGTGATCACGAATTGAGGTCCTTTTGGCTCTAGGACGCATATTTAAGGAGTTATGGCCAAAATAAGTTTTTCATATAAAAATTTTGATTTTTTGGGGATGATTACGAATTGAGGTCCTTTTGGCTCTAGGACGCATATTTAAGGAGTTATGGCCAAAATAAGTTTTTCATATAAAAATTTCAATTTTTTCAGGATTGTCATCAAAATTTTGATTTTGTGGGAGTGATCACGAATTGAGGTCCTTTTGGCTCTAGGACGCATATTTAAGGAGTTATGGCCAAAATAAGTTTTTCATATAAAAATTTCAATTTTTTGAGGATTTTCATCAAAATTTTGATTTTTTGGGGATGGTCACGAATTGAGGTCCTTTTGGCTCTAGGACGCATATTTAAGGAGTTATGGCCAAAATAAGTTTTTCATATAAAAATTTCAATTTTTTGAGGATTTTCGTCGAAATTTGGATTTTTAGGGGGTGGTCACGAATTGAGGTCCTTTTGGCTCTAGGACGCATATTTAAGGAGTTATGGCCAAAATAAGTTTTTCATATAAAAATTTCAATTTTTTTGAGGATTTTCGTCGAAATTTGGATTTTTTTGGGGGTGGTCACGAATTGAGGTCCTTTTGGCTCTAGGACGCATATTTAAGGAGTTATGGCCAAAATAAGTTTTTTATATAAAAATTTCAATTTTTTGAGGATTTTCATCAAAATTTTGATTTTTTGGGAGTGATCACGAATTGAGGTCCTTTTGGCTCTAGGACGCATATTTAAGGAGTTATGGCCAAAATAAGTTTTTCATATAAAAATTTCAATTTTTTGAGGATTTTCATCAAAATTTTGATTTTTTGGGGATGGTCACGAATTGAGGTCCTTTTGGCTCTAGGACGCATATTTAAGGAGTTATGGCCAAAATAAGTTTTTCATATAAAAATTTCAATTTTTTGAGGATTTTCGTCGAAATTTGGATTTTTAGGGGGTGGTCACGAATTGAGGTCCTTTTGGCTCTAGGACGCATATTTAAGGAGTTATGGCCAAAATAAGTTTTTCATATAAAAATTTCAATTTTTTGAGGATTTGCATCAAAATTTTGATTTTGTGGGAGTGATCACGAATTGAGGTCCTTTTGGCTCTAGGACGCATATTTAAGGAGTTATGGCCAAAATAAGTTTTTCATATAAAAATTTCAATTTTTTGAGGATTTTCGTCGAAATTTGGATCTTTAGGGGGTGGTCACGAATTGAGGTCCTTTTGGCTCTAGGACGCATATTTATGGAGTTATGGCCAAAATAAGTTTTTCATATAAAAATTTCAATTTTTTGAGGATTTTCGTCGAAATATGGATTTTTTGGGGGTGGTCACGAATTGAGGTCCTTTTGGCTCTAGGACGCATATTTAAGGAGTTATGGCCAAAATAAGTTTTTTATATAAAAATTTCAATTTTTTGAGGATTTTCATCAAAATTTTGATTTTTTGGGAGTGATCACGAATTGAGGTCCTTTTGGCTCTAGGACGCATATTTAAGGAGTTATGGCCAAAATAAGTTTTTCATATAAAAATGTCATTTTTTTTGAGGATTTTCGTCGAAATTTGGATTTTTTGGGGGTGGTCACGAATTGAGGTCCTTTTGGCTCTAGGACGCATATTTAAGGAGTTATGGCCAAAATAAGTTTTTCATATAAAAATTTCAATTTTTTGAGGATTTTCGTCGAAATTTGGATCTTTAGGGGGTGGTCACGAATTGAGGTCCTTTTGGCTCTAGGACGCATATTTAAGGAGTTATGGCCAAAATAAGTTTTTCATATAAAAATTTCAATTTTTTGAGGATTTTCGTCGAAATTTGGATTTTTGGGGGTGGTCACGAATTGAGGTCCTTTTGGCTCTAGGAAGCATATTTAAGGAGTTATGGCCAAAATAAGTTTTTTATATAAAAATTTCAATTTTTTGAGGATTTTCATCAAAATTTTGATTTTTTGGGAGTGATCACGAATTGAGGTCCTTTTGGCTCTAGGACGCATATTTAAGGAGTTATGGCCAAAATAAGTTTTTCATATAAAAATTTCAATTTTTTGAGGATTTTCGTCGAAATTTGGATTTTTAGGGGGTGGTCACGAATTGAGGTCCTTTTGGCTCTAGGACGCATATTTAAGGAGTTATGGCCAAAATAAGTTTTTCATATAAAAATTTCAATTTTTTGAGGATTTGCATCAAAATTTTGATTTTGTGGGAGTGATCACGAATTGAGGTCCTTTTGGCTCTAGGACGCATATTTAAGGAGTTATGGCCAAAATAAGTTTTTCATATAAAAATTTCAATTTTTTGAGGATTTTCATCAAAATTTTGATTTTTTGGGGATGGTCACGAATTGAGGTCCTTTTGGCTCTAGGACGCATATTTAAGGAGTTATGGCCAAACTAAGTTTTTCATATAAAAATTTCAATTTTTTGAGGATTTTCGCCGAAATTTGGATTTTTAGGGGGTGGTCACGAATTGAGGTCCTTTTGGCTCTAGGACGCATATTTAAGGAGTTATGGCCAAAATAAGTTTTTCATATAAAAATTTCAATTTTTTGAGGATTTTCGTCGAAATTTGGATTTTTTGGGGGTGGTCACGAATTGAGGTCGTTTTGGCTCTAGGACGCATATTTAAGGAGTTATGGCCAAAATAAGTTTTTCATATAAAAATTTCATTTTTTTGAGGATTTTCGTCGAAATTTGGATTTTTTGGGGGTGGTCACGAATTGAGGTCCTTTTGGCTCTAGGACGCATATTTAAGGAGTTATGGCTAAAATAAGTTTTTTATATAAAAATTTTTATTTTTTGAGGATTTTCATCGAAATTTTGAATTTTTGGCGATGGTCACGAATTGAGGTCCTTATGGCTCTAGGACGCAAAATAAGTTTTTCATATAAAAATTTAAATTTTTTGAGGATTTTCGTCGAAATTTGGATTTTTTGGGGGTAGTCACGAATTGAGGTCCTTTTGGCTCTAGGACGCATATTTAAGGAGTTATGGCCAAAATAAGTTTTTCATATAAAAATTTCAATTTTTTGAGGATTTTCATCAAAATTTTGATTTTTTGGGGATGATCACGAATTGAGGTCCTTTTGGCTCTAGGACGCATATTTAAGGAGTTATGGCCAAAATAAATTTTTCATATAAAAATTTCAATTTTTTGAGGATTGTCATCAAAATTTTGATTTTGTGGGAGTGATCACGAATTGAGGTCACTTTGGCTCTAGGACGCATATTTAAGGAGTTATGGCCAAAATAAGTTTTTCATATAAAAATTTCAATTTTTTGAGGATTTTCATCAAAATTTTGATTTTTTGGGAGTGATCACGAATTGAGGTCCTTTTGGCTCTAGGACGCATATTTAAGGAGTTATGGCCAAAATAAGCTTTTCATATAAAAATTTCATTTTTTTGAGGATTTTCGTCGAAATTTGGATTTTTTGGGGGTGGTCACGAATTGAGGTCCTTTTGGCTCTAGGACGCATATTTAAGGAGTTATGGCCAAAATAAGTTTTTCATATAAAAATTTCAATTTTTTGAGGATTTTCATCAAAATTTTGATTTTTTGGGAGTGATCACGAATTGAGGTCCTTTTGGCTCTAGGACGCATATTTAAGGAGTTATGGCCAAAATAAGTTTTTCATATAAAAATTTGATTTTTTTTTTGAGGATTTTCGTCGAAATTTGGAGTTTTTGGGGGTGGTCACGAATTGAGGTCCTTTTGGCTCTAGGACGCATATTTAAGGAGTTATGGCCAAAATAAGTTTTTCATATAAAAATTTCAATTTTTTGAGGATTTTCATCAAAATTTTGATTTTTTGGGAGTGATCACGAATTGAGGTCCTTTTGGCTCTAGGACGCATATTTAAGGAGTTATGGCCAAAATAAGTTTTTCATATAAAAATTTCAATTTTTTGAGGATTTTCGTCGAAATTTGGATTTTTAGGGGGTGGTCACGAATTGAGGTCCTTTTGGCTCTAGGACGCATATTTAAGGAGTTATGGCCAAAATAAATTTTTCATATAAAAATTTCAATTTTTTGAGGATTTGCATAAAAATTTTGATTTTGTGGGAGTGATCACGAATTGAGGTCCTTTTGGCTCTAGGACGCATATTTAAGGAGTTATGGCCAAAATAAGTTTTTCATATAAAAATGTCATTTTTTTGAGGATTTTCGTCGAAATTTGGATTTTTTGGGGGTGGTCACGAATTGAGGTCCTTTTGGCTCTAGGACGCATATTTAAGGAGTTATGGCCAAAATAAGTTTTTCATATAAAAATTTAAATTTTTTGAGGATTTTCATCAAAATTTTGATTTTTTGGGAGTGATCACGAATTGAGGTCCTTTTGGCTCTAGGACGCATATTTAAGGAGTTATGGCCAAAATAAGTTTTTCATATAAAAATTTCAATTTTTTGAGGATTTTCGTCGAAATTTGGATTTTTTGGGGGTGGTCACGAATTGAGGTCCTTTTGGCTCTAGGACGCATATTTAAGGAGTTATGGCCAAAATAAGTTTTTCATATAAAAATTTCAATTTTTTGAGGATTTTCGTCGAAATTTGGATCTTTAGGGGGTGGTCACGAATTGAGGTCCTTTTGGCTCTAGGACGCATATTTAAGGAGTTATGGCCAAAATAAGTTTTTCATATAAAAATTTCAATTTTTTGAGGATTTTCGTCGAAATTTGGATTTTTTGGGGGTGGTCACGAATTGAGGTCCTTTTGGCTCTAGGACGCATATTTAAGGAGTTATGGCCAAAATAAGTTTTTTATATAAAAATTTCAATTTTTTGAGGATTTTCATCAAAATTTTGATTTTTTGGGAGTGATCACGAATTGAGGTCCTTTTGGTTCTAGGACGCATATTTAAGGAGTTATGGCCAAAATAAGTTTTTCATATAAAAATTTCAATTTTTTGAGGATTTTCGTCGAAATTTGGATTTTTAGGGGGTGGTCACGAATTGAGGTCCTTTTGGCTCTAGGACGCATATTTAAGGAGTTATGGCCAAAATAAGTTTTTCATATAAAAATTTCAATTTTTTGAGGATTTGCATCAAAATTTTGATTTTGTGGGAGTGATCACGAATTGAGGTCCTTTTGGCTCTAGGACGCATATTTAAGGAGTTATGGCCAAAATAAGTTTTTCATATAAAAATTTCAATTTTTTGAGGATTTTCATCAAAATTTGGATTTTTTGGGGGTGGTCACGAATTGAGGTCCTTTTGGCTCTAGGACGCATATTTAAGGAGTTATGGCCAAAATAAGTTTTTCATATAAAAATTTCAATTTTTGAGGATTTTCGTCGAAATTTTGATTTTTTGGGGATGGTCACGAATTGAGGTCGTTTTGGCTCTAGGACGCATATTTAAGGAGTTATGGCTAAAATAAGTTTTTTATATAAAAATTTCAATTTTTTGAGGATTTTCATCGAAATTTTGAATTTTTGGCGATGGTCACGAATTGAGGTCCTTATGGCTCTAGGACGCAAAATAAGTTTTTCATATAAAAATTTCAATTTTTTGAGGATTTTCGTCGAAATTTGGATTTTTTGGGGGTAGTCACGAATTGAGGTCCTTTTGGCTCTAGGACGCATATTTAAGGAGTTATGGCCAAAATAAGTTTTTCATATAAAAATTTGATTTTTTTTTTGAGGATTTTCGTCGAAATTTGGAGTTTTTGGGGGTGGTCACGAATTGAGGTCCTTTTGGCTCTAGGACGCATATTTAAGGAGTTATGGCCAAAATAAGTTTTTCATATAAAAATTTCAATTTTTTGAGGATTTTCATCAAAATTTTGATTTTTTGGGAGTGATCACGAATTGAGGTCCTTTTGGCTCTAGGACGCATATTTAAGGAGTTATGGCCAAAATAAGTTTTTCATATAAAAATTTCAATTTTTTGAGGATTTTCGTCGAAATTTTGATTTTTTGGGGGTGGTCACGAATTGAGGTCCTTTTGGCTCTAGGACGCATATTTAAGGAGTTATGGCCAAAATAAATTTTTCATATAAAAATTTCAATTTTTTGAGGATTTGCATAAAAATTTTGATTTTGTGGGAGTGATCACGAATTGAGGTCCTTTTGGCTCTAGGACGCATATTTAAGGAGTTATGGCCAAAATAAGTTTTTCATATAAAAATTTCATTTTTTTGAGGATTTTCATCAAAATTTTGATTTTTTTGGGATGATCACGAATTGAGGTCCTTTTGGCTCTAGAACGCATATTTAAGGAGTTATGGCCAAAATAAGTTTTTCATATAAAAATTTCAATTTTTTGAGGATTTTCATCAAAATTTTGATTTTTTTGGGAGTGATCACGAATTGAGGTCCTTTTGGCTCTAGGACGCATATTTAAGGAGTTATGGTCAAAATAAGTTTTTCATTAAAAATTTCATTTTTTTGAGGATTTTCGTCGAAATTTTGATTTTTTGGGGGTGGTCACGAATTGAGGTCCTTTTGGCTCTAGGACGCATATTTAAGGAGTTATGGCCAAAATAAGTTTTTCATATAAAAATTTCAATTTTTTGAGGATTTTCATCAAAATTTTGATTTTTTGGGGATGGTCACGAATTGAGGTCCTTTTGGCTCTAGGACGCATATTTAAGGAGTTATGGCCAAAATAAGTTTTTCATATAAAAATTTCAATTTTTTGAGGATTTTCGTCGAAATTTGGATTTTTTGGGGGTGGTCACGAATTGAGGTCCTTTTGGCTCTAGGACGCATATTTAAGGAGTTATGGCCAAAATAAGTTTTTCATATAAAAATTTCAATTTTTTGAGGATTTTCATCAAAATTTTGATGAATTAAGGTCCTTTTGGCTCTAGGACGCATATTTAAGGAGTTATGGCCAAAATAAGTTTTTCATATAAAAATTTCAATTTTTTGAGGATTGTCATCAAAATTTTGATTTTGTGGGAGTGATCACGAATTGAGGTCCTTTTGGCTCTAGGACGCATATTTAAGGAGTTATGGCCAAAATAAGTTTTTCATATAAAAATTTCAATTTTTTGAGGATTTTCATCAAAATTTTGATTTTTTGGGGATGGTCACGAATTGAGGTCCTTTTGGCTCTAGGACGCATATTTAAGGAGTTATGGCCAAAATAAGATTTTCATATAGAAATTTCAATTTTTTGAGGATTTTCGTCGAAATTTGGATTTTTAGGGGGTGGTCACGAATTGAGGTCCTTTTGGCTCTAGGACGCATATTTAAGGAGTTATGGCCAAAATAAGTTTTTTATATAAAAATTTAAATTTTTTGAGGATTTTCATCAAAATTTTGATTTTTTGGGAGTGATCACGAATTGAGGTCCTTTTGGCTCTAGGACGCATATTTAAGGAGTTATGGCCAAAATAAGTTTTTCATATAAAAATTTCATTTTTTTGAGGATTTTCGTCGAAATTTGGATTTTTTGGGGGTGGTCACGAATTGAGGTCCTTTTGGCTCTAGGACGCATATTTAAGGAGTTATGGCCAAAATAAGTTTTTCATATAAAAATTTAAATTTTTTGAGGATTTTCATCAAAATTTTGATTTTTTGGGGATGGTCACGAATTGAGGTCCTTTTGGCTCTAGGACTCATATTTAAGGAGTTATGGCCAAAATAAGTTGTTCATATAAAAATTTCAATTTTTTGAGGATTTGCATCAAAATTTTGATTTTTTGGGAGCGATCACGAATTGAGGTCCTTTTGGCTCTAGGACGCATATTTAAGGAGTTATGGCCAAAATAAGTTTTTCATATAAAAATTTCATTTTTTTGAGGATTTTCGTCGAAATTTTGATTTTTTGGGGGTGGTCACGAATTGAGGTCCTTTTGGCTCTAGGACGCATATTTAAGGAGTTATGGCCAAAATAAGTTTTTCATATAAAAATTTCAATTTTTTGAGGATTTTCATCAAAATTTTGATGAATTAAGGTCCTTTTGGCTCTAGGACGCATATTTAAGGAGTTATGGCCAAAATAAGTTTTTCATATAAATATTTCAATTTTTTGAGGATTTTCATCAAAATTTTGATTTTGTGGGAGTGATCACGAATTGAGGTCCTTTTGGCTCTAGGACGCATATTTAAGGAGTTATGGCCAAAATAAGTTTTTCATAGAAAAATTTCAATTTTTTGAGGATTTTCATCAAAATTTTGATTTTTTGGGGATGGTCACGAATTGAGGTCCTTTTGGCTCTAGGACGCATATTTAAGGAGTTATGGCCAAAATAAGTTTTTCATATAAAAATTTCAATTTTTTGAGGATTTTCGTCGAAATTTGGATTTTTTGGGGGTGGTCACGAATTGTGGTCCTTTTGGCTCTAGGACGCATATTTAAGGACTTATGGCCAAAATAAGTTTTTCATATAAAAATTTCATTTTTTTGAGGATTTTCGTCGAAATTTGGATTTTTTGGGGGTGGTCACGAATTGAGGTCCTTTTGGCTCTAGGACGCATATTTAAGGAGTTATGGCCAAAATAAGTTTTTCATAGAAAAATTTCAATTTTTTGAGGATTTTCATCAAAATTTTGATGAATTAAGGTCCTTTTGGCTCTAGGACGCATATTTAAGGAGTTATGGCCAAAATAAGTTTTTCATATAAAAATTTCAATTTTTTGAGGATTGTCATCAAAATTTTGATTTTGTGGGAGTGATCACGAATTGAGGTCCTTTTGGCTCTAGGACGCATATTTAAGGAGTTATGGCCAAAATAAGTTTTTCATATAAAAATTTCAATTTTTTGAGGATTTTCATCAAAATTTTGATGAATTAAGGTCCTTTTGGCTCTAGGACGCATATTTAAGGAGTTATGGCCAAAATAAGTTTTTCATATAAAAATTTCAATTTTTTGAGGATTGTCATCAAAATTTTGATTTTGTGGGAGTGATCACGAATTGAGGTCCTTTTGGCTCTAGGACGCATATTTAAGGAGTTATGGCCAAAATAAGTTTTTCATATAAAAATTTCAATTTTTTGAGGATTTTCATCAAAATTTTGATTTTTTGGGGATGGTCACGAATTGAGGTCCTTTTGGCTCTAGGACGCATATTTAAGGAGTTATGGCCAAAATAAGATTTTCATATAGAAATTTCAATTTTTTGAGGATTTTCGTCGAAATTTGGATTTTTAGGGGGTGGTCACGAATTGAGGTCCTTTTGGCTCTAGGACGCATATTTAAGGAGTTATGGCCAAAATAAGTTTTTTATATAAAAATTTAAATTTTTTGAGGATTTTCATCAAAATTTTGATTTTTTGGGAGTGATCACGAATTGAGGTCCTTTTGGCTCTAGGACGCATATTTAAGGAGTTATGGCCAAAATAAGTTTTTCATATAAAAATTTCATTTTTTTGAGGATTTTCGTCGAAATTTGGATTTTTTGGGGGTGGTCACGAATTGAGGTCCTTTTGGCTCTAGGACGCATATTTAAGGAGTTATGGCCAAAATAAGTTTTTCATATAAAAATTTAAATTTTTTGAGGATTTTCATCAAAATTTTGATTTTTTGGGGATGGTCACGAATTGAGGTCCTTTTGGCTCTAGGACTCATATTTAAGGAGTTATGGCCAAAATAAGTTGTTCATATAAAAATTTCAATTTTTTGAGGATTTGCATCAAAATTTTGATTTTTTGGGAGCGATCACGAATTGAGGTCCTTTTGGCTCTAGGACGCATATTTAAGGAGTTATGGCCAAAATAAGTTTTTCATATAAAAATTTCATTTTTTTGAGGATTTTCGTCGAAATTTTGATTTTTTGGGGGTGGTCACGAATTGAGGTCCTTTTGGCTCTAGGACGCATATTTAAGGAGTTATGGCCAAATTAAGTTTTTCATATAAAAATTTCAATTTTTTGAGGATTGTCATCAAAATTTTGATTTTGTGGGAGTGATCACGAATTGAGGTCCTTTTGGCTCTAGGACGCATATTTAAGGAGTTATGGCCAAAATAAGTTTTTCATATAAAAATTTCAATTTTTTGAGGATTTTCATCAAAATTTTGATTTTTTGGGGATGGTCACGAATTGAGGTCCTTTTGGCTCTAGGACGCATATTTAAGGAGTTATGGCCAAAATAAGATTTTCATATAGAAATTTCAATTTTTTGAGGATTTTCGTCGAAATTTGGATTTTTAGGGGGTGGTCACGAATTGAGGTCCTTTTGGCTCTAGGACGCATATTTAAGGAGTTATGGCCAAAATAAGTTTTTTATATAAAAATTTAAATTTTTTGAGGATTTTCATCAAAATTTTGATTTTTTGGGAGTGATCACGAATTGAGGTCCTTTTGGCTCTAGGACGCATATTTAAGGAGTTATGGCCAAAATAAGTTTTTCATATAAAAATTTCATTTTTTTGAGGATTTTCGTCGAAATTTGGATTTTTTGGGGGTGGTCACGAATTGAGGTCCTTTTGGCTCTAGGACGCATATTTAAGGAGTTATGGCCAAAATAAGTTTTTCATATAAAAATTTAAATTTTTTGAGGATTTTCATCAAAATTTTGATTTTTTGGGGATGGTCACGAATTGAGGTCCTTTTGGCTCTAGGACTCATATTTAAGGAGTTATGGCCAAAATAAGTTGTTCATATAAAAATTTCAATTTTTTGAGGATTTGCATCAAAATTTTGATTTTTTGGGAGCGATCACGAATTGAGGTCCTTTTGGCTCTAGGACGCATATTTAAGGAGTTATGGCCAAAATAAGTTTTTCATATAAAAATTTCATTTTTTTGAGGATTTTCGTCGAAATTTTGATTTTTTGGGGGTGGTCACGAATTGAGGTCCTTTTGGCTCTAGGACGCATATTTAAGGAGTTATGGCCAAAATAAGTTTTTCATATAAAAATTTCAATTTTTTGAGGATTTTCATCAAAATTTTGATGAATTAAGGTCCTTTTGGCTCTAGGACGCATATTTAAGGAGTTATGGCCAAAATAAGTTTTTCATATAAATATTTCAATTTTTTGAGGATTTTCATCAAAATTTTGATTTTGTGGGAGTGATCACGAATTGAGGTCCTTTTGGCTCTAGGACGCATATTTAAGGAGTTATGGCCAAAATAAGTTTTTCATAGAAAAATTTCAATTTTTTGAGGATTTTCATCAAAATTTTGATTTTTTGGGGATGGTCACGAATTGAGGTCCTTTTGGCTCTAGGACGCATATTTAAGGAGTTATGGCCAAAATAAGTTTTTCATATAAAAATTTCAATTTTTTGAGGATTTTCGTCGAAATTTGGATTTTTTGGGGGTGGTCACGAATTGTGGTCCTTTTGGCTCTAGGACGCATATTTAAGGACTTATGGCCAAAATAAGTTTTTCATATAAAAATTTCATTTTTTTGAGGATTTTCGTCGAAATTTGGATTTTTTGGGGGTGGTCACGAATTGAGGTCCTTTTGGCTCTAGGACGCATATTTAAGGAGTTATGGCCAAAATAAGTTTTTCATAGAAAAATTTCAATTTTTTGAGGATTTTCATCAAAATTTTGATGAATTAAGGTCCTTTTGGCTCTAGGACGCATATTTAAGGAGTTATGGCCAAAATAAGTTTTTCATATAAAAATTTCAATTTTTTGAGGATTGTCATCAAAATTTTGATTTTGTGGGAGTGATCACGAATTGAGGTCCTTTTGGCTCTAGGACGCATATTTAAGGAGTTATGGCCAAAATAAGTTTTTCATATAAAAATTTCAATTTTTTGAGGATTTTCATCAAAATTTTGATGAATTAAGGTCCTTTTGGCTCTAGGACGCATATTTAAGGAGTTATGGCCAAAATAAGTTTTTCATATAAAAATTTCAATTTTTTGAGGATTGTCATCAAAATTTTGATTTTGTGGGAGTGATCACGAATTGAGGTCCTTTTGGCTCTAGGACGCATATTTAAGGAGTTATGGCCAAAATAAGTTTTTCATATAAAAATTTCAATTTTTTGAGGATTTTCATCAAAATTTTGATTTTTTGGGGATGGTCACGAATTGAGGTCCTTTTGGCTCTAGGACGCATATTTAAGGAGTTATGGCCAAAATAAGATTTTCATATAGAAATTTCAATTTTTTGAGGATTTTCGTCGAAATTTGGATTTTTAGGGGGTGGTCACGAATTGAGGTCCTTTTGGCTCTAGGACGCATATTTAAGGAGTTATGGCCAAAATAAGTTTTTTATATAAAAATTTAAATTTTTTGAGGATTTTCATCAAAATTTTGATTTTTTGGGAGTGATCACGAATTGAGGTCCTTTTGGCTCTAGGACGCATATTTAAGGAGTTATGGCCAAAATAAGTTTTTCATATAAAAATTTCATTTTTTTGAGGATTTTCGTCGAAATTTGGATTTTTTGGGGGTGGTCACGAATTGAGGTCCTTTTGGCTCTAGGACGCATATTTAAGGAGTTATGGCCAAAATAAGTTTTTCATATAAAAATTTAAATTTTTTGAGGATTTTCATCAAAATTTTGATTTTTTGGGGATGGTCACGAATTGAGGTCCTTTTGGCTCTAGGACTCATATTTAAGGAGTTATGGCCAAAATAAGTTGTTCATATAAAAATTTCAATTTTTTGAGGATTTGCATCAAAATTTTGATTTTTTGGGAGCGATCACGAATTGAGGTCCTTTTGGCTCTAGGACGCATATTTAAGGAGTTATGGCCAAAATAAGTTTTTCATATAAAAATTTCATTTTTTTGAGGATTTTCGTCGAAATTTTGATTTTTTGGGGGTGGTCACGAATTGAGGTCCTTTTGGCTCTAGGACGCATATTTAAGGAGTTATGGCCAAATTAAGTTTTTCATATAAAAATTTCAATTTTTTGAGGATTTGCATCAAAATTTTGATTTTTTGGGAGTGATCACGAATTGAGGTCGTTTTAGCTCTAGGACGCATATTTAAGGAGTTATGGCCAAAATAAGTTTTTCATATAAAAATTTCAATTTTTTGAGGATTTTCATCAAAATTTTGATTTTTTGGGGATGGTCACGAATTGAGGTCCTTTTGGCTCTAGGACGCATATTTAAGGAGTTATGGCCAAATTAAGTTTTTCATATAAAAATTTCATTTTTTTGAGGATTTTCGTCGAAATTTGGATTTTTTGGGGGTGGTCACGAATTGAGGTCCTTTTGGCTCTAGGACGCATATTTAAGGAGGTATGGCCAAAATAAGTTTTTCATATAAAAATTTCAAGTTTTTGAGGATTTTCATCAAAATTTTGATTTTTTGGGAGTGATCACGAATTGAGGTCCTTTTGGCTCTAGGACGCATATTTAAGGAGTTATGGCCAAAATAAGTTTTTCATATAAAAATTTCAATTTTTTGAGGATTTTCATCAAAATTTTGATTTTTTGGGGATGGTCACGAATTGAGGTCCATTTGGCTCTAGGACGCATATTTAAGGAGTTATGGCCAAAATAAGTTTTTCATATAAAAATTTCAATTTTTTGAGGATTTTCACCAAAATTTGGATTTTTTGGGGATGGTCACGAATTGAGGTCCTTTTGGCTCTAGGACGCATATTTAAGGAGTTATGGCCAAAATAAGTTTTTCATATAAAAATTTCATTTTTTTGAGGATTTTCGTCGAAATTTGGATTTTTTGGGGGTGGTCACGAATTGAGGTCCTTTTGGCTCTAGGACGCATATTTAGGGAGTTATGGCCAAAATAAGTTTTTCATATAAAAATTTCATTTTTTTGAGGATTTTCGTTAAAATTTGGATTTTTTGGGGGTGGTCACGAATTGAGGTCCTTTTGGCTCTAGGACGCATATTTAAGGAGTTATGGCCAAAATAAGTTTTTCATATAAAAATTTCAATTTTTTGAGGATTTTCATCAAAATTTTGATTTTTTGGGGATGGTCACGAATTGAGGTCCTTTTGGCTCTAGGACGCATATTTAAGGAGTTATGGCCAAAATAAGTTTTTCATATAAAAATTTAAATTTTTTGAGGATTTTCGTCGATATTTGGATTTTTAGGGGGTTGTCACGAATTGATGTCCTTTTGGCTCTAGGACGCATATTTAAGGAGTTATGGCCAAAATACGTTTTTCATATAAAAATTTCAATTTTTTGAGGATTTGCATCAAAATTTTGATGAATTAAGGTCCTTTTGGCTCTAGGACGCATATTTAAGGAGTTATGGCCAAAATAAGTTTTTCATATAAAAATTTCAATTTTTTGAGGATTTTCGTCGAAATTTGGATTTTTTGGGGGTGGTCACGAATTGAGGTCATTTTGGCTCTAGGACGCATATTTAAGGACTTATGGCCAAAATAAGTTTTTCATATAAAAATTTAATTTTTTTGAGGATTTTCGTCGAAATTTGGATTTTTTGGGGGTGGCCACGAATTGAGGTCCTTTTGGCTCTAGGACGCATATTTAAGGAGTTATGGCCAAAATAAGTTTTTCATATAAAAATTTAAATTTTTTGAGGATTTCCATCAAAATTTTGATGTTTTGGGGATGGTCACGAATTGAGGTCATTTTGGCTCTAGGACGCATATTTAAGGAGTTATGGCCAAAATAAGTTTTTCATATAAAAATTTCAATTTTTTGAGGATTTTCATCGAAATTTGGATTTTTTGGGGGTGGTCACGAATTGAGGTTCTTTTGGCTCTAGGAAGCATATTTAAGGAGTTATGGCCAAAATAAGTTTTTCATATAAAAATTTCAATTTTTTGAGGATTTTCATCAAAATTTTGATTTTGTGGGAGTGATCACGAATTGAGGTCCTTTTGGCATATTTAAGGAGTTATGGCCAAAATAAGTTTTTCATATAAAAATTTCAATTTTTTGAGGATTGTCATCAGATCAAAATTTTGATTTTGTGGGAGTGATCACGAATTGAGGTCCTTTTGGCTCTAGGACGCATATTTAAGGAGTTATGGCCAAAATAAGATTTTCATATAAAAATTTCAATTTTTTGAGGATTTTTGTCGAAATTTGGATTTTTAGGGGGTGGTCACGAATTGAGGTCCTTTTGGCTCTAGGACGCATATTTAAGGAGTTATGGCCAAAATAAGTTTTTTATATAAAAATTTCAATTTTTTAAGGATTTTCATCAAAATTTTGATTTTTTGGGAGTGATCACGAATTGAGGTCCTTTTGGCTCTAGGACGCATATTTAAGGAGTTATGGCCAAAATAAGTTTTTCATATAAAAATTTAATTTTTTTGAGGATTTTCGTCGAAATTTGGATTTTTTGGGGGTGGTCACGAATTGAGGTCCTTTTGGCTCTAGGACGCATATTTAAGGAGTTATGGCCAAAATAAGTTTTTCATATAAAAATTTCAATTTTTTGAGGATTTTCATCAAAATTTTGATTTTTTGGGGATGGTCACGAATTGAGGTCCTTTTGGCTCTAGGACGCATATTTAAGGAGTTATGGCCAAAATAAGTTTTTCATATAAAAATTTCAATTTTTTGAGGATTTTCATCAAAATTTTGATTTTTTGGGAGTGATCACGAATTGAGGTCCTTTTGGCTCTAGGACGCATATTTAAGGAGTTATGGCCAAAATAAGTTTTTCATATAAAAATTTAATTTTTTTGAGGATTTTCGTCGAAATTTGGATTTTTAGGGGGTGGTCACGAATTGAGGTCCTTTTGGCTCTAGGACGCATATTTAAGGAGTTATGGCCAAAATAAGTTTTTCATATAAAAATTTCAATTTTTTGAGGATTTTCATCAAAATTTTGATTTTTTGGGAGTGATCACGAATTGAGGTCCTTTTGACTCTAGGACGCATATTTAAGGAGTTATGGCCAAAATAAGTTTTTCATATAAAAATTTCATTTTTTTGAGGATTTTCGTCGAAATTTTGATTTTTTGGGGGTGGTCACGAATTGAGGTCCTTTTGGCTCTAGGAAGCATATTTAAGGAGTTATGGCCAAAATAAGTTTTTCATATAAAAATTTCAATTTTTTGAGGATTTTCATCAAAATTTTGATTTTTTGGGGATGGTCACGAATTGAGGTCCTTTTGACTCTAGGACGCATATTTAAGGAGTTATGGCCAAATTAAGTTTTTCATATAAAAATTTCAATTTTTTGAGGATTTTCGTCGAAATTTGGATTTTTTGGGGGTGGTCACGAATTGAGGTCCATTTGGCTCTAGGACGCATATTTAAGGAGTTATGGCCAAAATAAGTTTTTCATATAAAAATTTCAATTTTTTGAGGATTTTCATCAAAATTTTGATTTTTTGGGAGTGATCACGAATTGAGGTCCTTTTGGCTCTAGGACGCATATTTAAGGAGTTATGGCCAAAATAAGCTTTTCATATAAAAATTTCATTTTTTTGAGGATTTTCGTCGAAATTAGTTTTTCATATAAAAATTTAATTTTTTTGAGGATTTTCGTCGAAATTTGGATTTTTTGGGGGTGGTCACGAATTGAGGTCCTTTTGGCTCTAGGACGCATATTTAAGGAGTTATGGCCAAAATAAGTTTTTCATATAAAAATTTCAATTTTTTGAGGATTTTCATCAAAATTTTGATTTTTTGGGGATGGTCACGAATTGAGGTCCTTTTGGCTCTAGGACGCATATTTAAGGAGTTATGGCCAAAATAAGTTTTTCATATAAAAATTTCAATTTTTTGAGGATTTTCGTCGAAATTTGGATTTTTAGGGGGTGGTCACGAATTGAGGTCCTTTTGGCTCTAGGACGCATATTTAAGGAGTTATGGCCAAAATAAGTTTTTCATATAAAAATTTCAATTTTTTGAGGATTTTCATCAAAATTTTGATTTTTTGGGAGTGATCACGAATTGAGGTCCTTTTGGCTCTAGGACGCATATTTAAGGAGTTATGGCCAAAATAAATTTTTCATATAAAAATTTGATTTTTTTTTGAGGATTTTCGTCGAAATTTGGAGTTTTTGGGGGTGGTCACGAATTGAGGTCCTTTTGGCTCTAGGACGCATATTTAAGGAGTTATGGCCAAAATAAGTTTTTCATATAAAAATTTCAATTTTTTGAGGATTTTCGTCGAATTTTGGATTTTTTGGGGAAGGTCACGAATTGAGGTCCTTTTGGCTCTAGGACGTATATTTAAGGAGTTATTGCCAAAATAAGTTTTTCATATAAAAATTTCAATTTTTTGAGGATTTTCGTCGAAATTTGGATTTTTAGGGGGTGGTCTCGAATTGAGGTCCTTTTGGCTCTAGGACGCATATTTAAGGAGTTATGGCCAAAATAAGTTTTTCATATAAAAATTTCAATTTTTTTGAGGATTTTCGTCGAAATTTGGATTTTTTTGGGGGTGGTCACGAATTGAGGTCCTTTTGGCTCTAGGACGCATATTTAAGGAGTTATGGCCAAAATAAGTTTTTTATATAAAAATTTCAATTTTTTGAGGATTTTCATCAAAATTTTGATTTTTTGGGAGTGATCACGAATTGAGGTCCTTTTGGCTCTAGGACGCATATTTAAGGAGTTATGGCCAAAATAAGTTTTTCATATAAAAATTTCATTTTTTTGAGGATTTTCGTCGAAATTTGGATTTTTTGGGGGTGGTCACGAATTGAGGTCCTTTTGGCTCTAGGACGCATATTTAAGGAGTTATGGCCAAAATAAGTTTTTCATATAAAAATTTCAATTTTTTGAGGATTTTCATCAAAATTTTGATTTTTTGGGGATGGTCACGAATTGAGGTCCTTTTGGCTCTAGGACGTATATTTAAGGAGTTATGGCCAAAATAAGTTTTTCATATAAAAATTTCAATTTTTTGAGGATTTTCGTCGAAATTTGGATTTTTTGGGGGTGGTCACGAATTGAGGTCCTTTTGGCTCTAGGACGCATATTTAAGGAGTTATGGCCAAAATAAGTTTTTCATATAAAAATTTCAATTTTTTGAGGATTTTCGTCGAAATTTGGATTTTTAGGGGGTGGTCACGAATTGAGGTCCTTTTGGCTCTAGGACGCATATTTAAGGAGTTATGGCCAAAATAAGTTGTTCATATAAAAATTTCAATTTTTTTGAGGATTTTCGTCGAAATTTGGATTTTTTTGGGGGTGGTCACGAATTGAGGTCCTTTTGGCTCTAGGACGCATATTTAAGGAGTTATGGCCAAAATAAGTTTTTCATATAAAAATTTCAATTTTTTGAGGATTTGCATCAAAATTTTGATTTTTTGGGAGTGATCACGAATTGAGGTCCTTTTGGCTCTAGGACGCATATTTAAGGAGTTATGGCCAAAATTAGTTTTTCATATAAAAATTTGATTTTTTTTTTGAGGATTTTCGTCGAAATTTGGATTTTTTGGGGGTGGTCACGAATTGAGGTCCTTTTGGCTCTAGGACGCATATTTAAGGAGTTATGGCCAAAATAAGTTTTTCATATAAAAATTTCAATTTTTTGAGGATTTTCATCAAATTTTTGATTTTTTGGGGATGGTCACGAATTGAGGTCCTTTTGGCTCTAGGACGCATATTTAAGGAGTTATGGCCAAAATAAGTTTTTCATATAAAAATTTCAATTTTTTGAGGATTTGCATCAAAATTTTGATTTTTTGGGAGCGATCACGAATTGAGGTCCTTTTGGCTCTAGGACGCATATTTAAGGAGTTATGGCCAAAATAAGTTTTTCATATAAAAATTTCATTTTTTTGAGGATTTTCGTCGAAATTTGGATTTTTTGGGGGTGGTCACGAATTGAGGTCCTTTTGGCTCTAGGACGCATATTTAAGGAGGTATGGCCAAAATAAGTTTTTCATATAAAAGTTTCAAGTTTTTGAGGATTTTCATCAA
Organism: Haematobia irritans; assembly: GCF_050003625.1. Lineage (NCBI taxonomy): Eukaryota > Metazoa > Arthropoda > Insecta > Diptera > Muscidae > Haematobia > Haematobia irritans. The sequence goes on from NC_134398.1 coordinate 206,998,634, forward strand.
AATTTTGATTTTTTGGGAGTGATCACGAATTGAGGTCCTTTTGGCTCTAGGACGCATATTTAAGGAGTTATGGCCAAAATAAGTTTTTCATATAAAAATTTCAATTTTTTGAGGATTTTCATCAAAATTTTGATTTTTTGGGGATGGTCACGAATTGAGGTCCTTTTGGCTCTAGGACGCATATTTAAGGAGTTATGGCCAAAATAAGTTTTTCATATAAAAATTTAAATTTTTTGAGGATTTTCGTCGAAATTTGGATTTTTAGGGGGTGGTCACGAATTGAGGTCCTTTTGGCTCTAGGACGCATATTTAAGGAGTTATGGCCAAAATAAGTTTTTCATATAAAAATTTCAATTTTTTGAAGATTTGCATCAAAATTTCGATTTTGTGGGAGTGATCACGAATTGAGGTCCTTTTGGCTCTAGGACGCATATTTAAGGAGTTATGGCCAAAATAAGTTTTTCATATAAAAATTTCAATTTTTTGAGGATTTTCATCAAAATTTTGATTTTTTGGGAGTGATCACGAATTGAGGTCCTTTTGGCTCTAGGACGCATATTTAAGGAGTTATGGCCAAAATAAGTTTTTCATATAAAAATTTCATTTTTTTGAGGATTTTCGTCGAAATTTGGATTTTTTGGGGGTGGTCACGAATTGAGGTCCTTTCGGCTCTAGGACGCATATTTAAGGAGTTATGGCCAAAATAAGTTTTTCATATAAAAATTTCAATTTTTTGAGGATTTTCATCAAAATTTTGATTTTTTGGGGATGGTCACGAATTGAGGTCCTTTTGGATCTAGGACGCATATTTAAGGAGTTATGGCCAAAATAAGTTTTTCATATAAAAATTTCAATTTTTTTCGTCGAAATTTGGATTTTTAGGGGGTGGTCACGAATTGAGGTCCTTTTGGCTCTAGGACGCATATTTAAGGAGTTATGGCCAAAATAAGTTTTTCATATAAAAATTTCAATTTTTTGAGGATTTGCATCAAAATTTTGATTTTGTGGGAGTGATCACGAATTGAGGTCCTTTTGGCTCTAGGACGCATATTTAAGGAGTTATGGCCAAAATAAGTTTTTCATATACAAATTTCAATTTTTTGAGGATTTTCGTCGAAATTTGGATCTTTAGGGGGTGGTCACGAATTGAGGTCCTTTTGGCTCTAGGACGCATATTTAAGGAGTTATGGCCAAAATAAGTTTTTCATATAAAAATTTCAATTTTTTGAGGATTTTCGTCGAAATTTGGATTTTTTGGGGGTGGTCACGAATTGAGGTCCTTTTGGCTCTAGGACGCATATTTAAGGAGTTATGGCCAAAATAAGTTTTTCATATAAAAATTTCAATTTTTTGAGGATTTTCATCAAAATTTTGATTTTTTGGGAGTGATCACGAATTGAGGTCCTTTTGGCTCTAGGACGCATATTTAAGGAATTATGGCCAAAATAAGGTTTTCATATAAAAATGTCATTTTTTGAGGATTTTCGTCGAAATTTGGATTTTTTGGGGGTGGTCACGAATTGAGGTCCTTTTGGCTCTAGGACGCATATTTAAGGAGTTATGGCCAAAATAAGTTTTTCATATAAAAATTTCAATTTTTTGAGGATTTTCATCAAAATTTTGATTTTTTGGGGATGGTCACGAATTGAGGTCCTTTTGGCTCTAGGACGCATATTTAAGGAGTTATGGCCAAAATAAGTTTTTCATATAAAAATTTCAATTTTTTGAGGATTGTCATCAAAATTTTGATTTTGTGGGAGTGATCACGAATTGAGGTCCTTTTGGCTCTAGGACGCATATTTAAGGAGTTATGGCCAAAATAAGTTTTTCATATAAAAATTTCAATTTTTTGAGGATTTTCATCAAAATTTTGATTTTTTGGGGATGGTCACGAATTGAGGTCCTTTTGGCTCTAGGACGCATATTTAAGGAGTTATGGCCAAAATAAGTTTTTCATATAAAAATTTCAATTTTTTGAGGATTTTCGTCGAAATTTGGATTTTTAGGGGGTGGTCACGAATTGAGGTCCTTTTGGCTCTAGGACGCATATTTAAGGAGTTATGGCCAAAAATAAGTTTTTCATATAAAAATTTCAATTTTTTTGAGGATTTTCGTCGAAATTTGGATTTTTTTGGGGGTGGTCACGAATTGAGGTCCTTTTGGCTCTAGGACGCATATTTAAGGAGTTATGGCCAAAATAAGTTTTTTATATAAAAATTTCATTTTTTTGAGGATTTTCATCAAAATTTTGATTTTTTGGGTGTGATCACGAATTGAGGTCCTTTTGGCTCTAGGACGCATATTTAAGGAGTTATGGCCAAAATAAGTTTTTCATATAAAAATTTCAATTTTTTGAGGATTTTCATCAAAATTTTGATTTTTTGGGGATGGTCACGAATTGAGGTCGTTTTGGCTCTAGGACGCATATTTAAGGAGTTATGGCCAAAATAAGTTTTTCATATAAAAATTTCAATTTTTTGAGGATTTGCATCAAAATTTTGATTTTTTGGGAGCGATCACGAATTGAGGTCCTTTTGGCTCTAGGACGCATATTTAAGGAGTTATGGCCAAAATAAGTTTTTCATATAAAAATTTCATTTTTTTGAGGATTTTCGTCGAAATTTGGATTTTTTGGGGGTGGTCACGAATTGAGGTCCTTTTGGCTCTAGGACGCATATTTAAGGAGTTATGGCCAAATTGAGTTTTTCATATAAAAATTTCAATTTTTTGAGGATTTGCATCAAAATTTTGATTTTTTGGGAGTGATCACGAATTGAGGTCCTTTTGGCTCTAGGACGCATATTTAAGGACTTATGGCCAAAATAAGTTTTTCATATAAAAATTTAATTTTTTTGAGGATTTTCGTCGAAATTTGGATTTTTTGGGGGTGGTCACGAATTGAGGTCATTTTGGCTCTAGGACGCATATTTAAGGAGTTATGGCCAAAATAAGTTTTTCATATAAAAATTTCATTTTTTTGAGGATTTTCATCAAAATTTTGATTTTTTGGGAGTGATCACGAATTGAGGTCCTTTTGGCTCTAGGACGCATATTTAAGGAGTTATGGCCAAAATAAGTTTTTCATATAAAAATTTCATTTTTTTGAGGATTTTCGTCGAAATTTGGATTTTTTGGGGGTGGTCACGAATTGAGGTCCTTTCGGCTCTAGGACGCATATTTAAGGAGTTATGGCCAAAATAAGTTTTTCATATAAAAATTTCAATTTTTTGAGGATTTTCATCAAAATTTTGATTTTTTGGGGATGGTCACGAATTGAGGTCCTTTTGGATCTAGGACGCATATTTAAGGAGTTATGGCCAAAATAAGTTTTTCATATAAAAATTTCAATTTTTTTCGTCGAAATTTGGATTTTTAGGGGGTGGTCACGAATTGAGGTCCTTTTGGCTCTAGGACGCATATTTAAGGAGTTATGGCCAAAATAAGTTTTTCATATAAAAATTTCAATTTTTTGAGGATTTGCATCAAAATTTTGATTTTGTGGGAGTGATCACGAATTGAGGTCCTTTTGGCTCTAGGACGCATATTTAAGGAGTTATGGCCAAAATAAGTTTTTCATATACAAATTTCAATTTTTTGAGGATTTTCGTCGAAATTTGGATCTTTAGGGGGTGGTCACGAATTGAGGTCCTTTTGGCTCTAGGACGCATATTTAAGGAGTTATGGCCAAAATAAGTTTTTCATATAAAAATTTCAATTTTTTGAGGATTTTCGTCGAAATTTGGATTTTTTGGGGGTGGTCACGAATTGAGGTCCTTTTGGCTCTAGGACGCATATTTAAGGAGTTATGGCCAAAATAAGTTTTTCATATAAAAATTTCAATTTTTTGAGGATTTTCATCAAAATTTTGATTTTTTGGGAGTGATCACGAATTGAGGTCCTTTTGGCTCTAGGACGCATATTTAAGGAATTATGGCCAAAATAAGGTTTTCATATAAAAATGTCATTTTTTGAGGATTTTCGTCGAAATTTGGATTTTTTGGGGGTGGTCACGAATTGAGGTCCTTTTGGCTCTAGGACGCATATTTAAGGAGTTATGGCCAAAATAAGTTTTTCATATAAAAATTTCAATTTTTTGAGGATTTTCATCAAAATTTTGATTTTTTGGGGATGGTCACGAATTGAGGTCCTTTTGGCTCTAGGACGCATATTTAAGGAGTTATGGCCAAAATAAGTTTTTCATATAAAAATTTCAATTTTTTGAGGATTGTCATCAAATTTTTGATTTTGTGGGAGTGATCACGAATTGAGGTCCTTTTGGCTCTAGGACGCATATTTAAGGAGTTATGGCCAAAATAAGTTTTTCATATAAAAATTTCAATTTTTTGAGGATTTTCATCAAAATTTTGATTTTTTGGGGATGGTCACGAATTGAGGTCCTTTTGGCTCTAGGACGCATATTTAAGGAGTTATGGCCAAAATAAGTTTTTCATATAAAAATTTCAATTTTTTGAGGATTTTCGTCGAAATTTGGATTTTTAGGGGGTGGTCACGAATTGAGGTCCTTTTGGCTCTAGGACGCATATTTAAGGAGTTATGGCCAAAAATAAGTTTTTCATATAAAAATTTCAATTTTTTTGAGGATTTTCGTCGAAATTTGGATTTTTTTGGGGGTGGTCACGAATTGAGGTCCTTTTGGCTCTAGGACGCATATTTAAGGAGTTATGGCCAAAATAAGTTTTTTATATAAAAATTTCATTTTTTTGAGGATTTTCATCAAAATTTTGATTTTTTGGGTGTGATCACGAATTGAGGTCCTTTTGGCTCTAGGACGCATATTTAAGGAGTTATGGCCAAAATAAGTTTTTCATATAAAAATTTCAATTTTTTGAGGATTTTCATCAAAATTTTGATTTTTTGGGGATGGTCACGAATTGAGGTCGTTTTGGCTCTAGGACGCATATTTAAGGAGTTATGGCCAAAATAAGTTTTTCATATAAAAATTTCAATTTTTTGAGGATTTGCATCAAAATTTTGATTTTTTGGGAGCGATCACGAATTGAGGTCCTTTTGGCTCTAGGACGCATATTTAAGGAGTTATGGCCAAAATAAGTTTTTCATATAAAAATTTCATTTTTTTGAGGATTTTCGTCGAAATTTGGATTTTTTGGGGGTGGTCACGAATTGAGGTCCTTTTGGCTCTAGGACGCATATTTAAGGAGTTATGGCCAAATTGAGTTTTTCATATAAAAATTTCAATTTTTTGAGGATTTGCATCAAAATTTTGATTTTTTGGGAGTGATCACGAATTGAGGTCCTTTTGGCTCTAGGACGCATATTTAAGGACTTATGGCCAAAATAAGTTTTTCATATAAAAATTTAATTTTTTTGAGGATTTTCGTCGAAATTTGGATTTTTTGGGGGTGGTCACGAATTGAGGTCATTTTGGCTCTAGGACGCATATTTAAGGAGTTATGGCCAAAATAAGTTTTTCATATAAAAATTTCATTTTTTTGAGGATTTTCGTCGAAATTTGGATTTTTTGGGGGTGGTCACGAATTGAGGTCCTTTTGGCTCTAGAACGCATATTTAAGGAGGTATGGCCAAAATAAGTTTTTCATATAAAAATTTCAAGTTTTTGAGGATTTTCATCAAAATTTTGATTTTTTGGGGATGGTCACGAATTGAGGTCCTTTTGGCTCTAGGACGCATATTTAAGGAGTTATGGCCAAAATAAGTTTTTCATATAAAAATTTCAATTTTTTGAGGATTTTCATCAAAATTTTTATTTTGGGGATGGTCACGAATTGAGGTCCTTTTGGCTCTAGGACGCATATTTAAGGAGTTATGGCCAAAATAAGTTTTTCATATAAAAATTTCATTTTTTTGAGGATTTTCGTCGAAATTTGGATTTTTTGGGGGTGGTCACGAATTGAGGTCCTTTTGGCTCTAGGACGCATATTTAAGGAGTTATGGCCAAAATAAGTTAAAATTTCAATTTTTTGAGGATTTTCATCAAAATTTTGATTTTTTGGGGATGGTCACGAATTGAGGTCCTTTTGGCTCTAGGACGCATATTTAAGGAGTTATGGCCAAAATAAGTTTTTCATATAAAAATTTAAATTTTTTGAGGATTTTCGTCGAAATTTGGATTTTTAGGGGGTGGTCACGAATTGAGGTCCTTTTGGCTCTAGGACGCATATTTAAGGAGTTATGGCCAAAATAAGTTTTTCATATAAAAATTTCAATTTTTTGAGGATTTGCATCAAAATTTTGATTTTGTGGGAGTGATCACGAATTGAGGTCCTTTTGGCTCTAGGACGCATATTTAAGGAGTTATGGCCAAAATAAGTTTTTCATATAAAAATTTCAATTTTTTGAGGATTTTCATCAAAATTTTGATTTTTTGGGGATGGTCACGAATTGAGGTCCTTTTGGCTCTAGGACGCATATTTAAGGAGTTATGGCCAAAATAAGTTTTTCATATAAAAATTTCAATTTTTTGAGGATTTTCGTCGAAATTTGGATTTTTAGGGGGTGGTCACGAATTGAGGTCCTTTTGGCTCTAGGACGCATATTTAAGGAGTTATGGCCAAAATAAGTTTTTCATATAAAAATTTCAATTTTTTGAGGATTTGCATCAAAATTTTGATTTTGTGGGAGTGATCACGAATTGAGGTCCTTTTGGCTCTAGGACGCATATTTAAGGAGTTATGGCCAAAATAAGTTTTTCATATAAAAATTTCAATTTTTTGAGGATTTTCGTCGAAATTTGGATCTTTAGGGGGTGGTCACGAATTGAGGTCCTTTTGGCTCTAGGACGCATATTTAAGGAGTTATGGCCAAAATAAGTTTTTCATATAAAAATTTCAATTTTTTGAGGATTTTCGTCGAAATTTGGATTTTTTGGGGGTGGTCACGAATTGAGGTCCTTTTGGCTCTAGGACGCATATTTAAGGAGTTATGGCCAAAATAAGTTAAAATTTCAATTTTTTGAGGATTTTCATCAAAATTTTGATTTTTTGGGAGTGATCACGAATTGAGGTCCTTTTGGCTCTAGGACGCATATTTAAGGAGTTATGGCCAAAATAAGTTTTTCATATAAAAATGTCATTTTTTTGAGGATTTTCGTCGAAATTTGGATTTTTTGGGGGTGGTCACGAATTGAGGTCCTTTTGGCTCTAGGACGCATATTTAAGGAGTTATGGCCAAAATAAGTTTTTCATATAAAAATTTCAATTTTTTGAGGATTTTCATCAAAATTTTGATTTTTTGGGAGTGATCACGAATTGAGGTCCTTTTGGCTCTAGGACGCATATTTAAGGAGTTATGGCCAAAATAAGTTTTTCATATAAAAATTTCAATTTTTTGAGGATTTTCGTCGAAATTTGGATTTTTAGGGGGTGGTCACGAATTGAGGTCCTTTTGGCTCTAGGACGCATATTTAAGGAGTTATGGCCAAAATAAGTTTTTCATATAAAAATTTCAATTTTTTGAGGATTTTCGTCGAAATTTGGATCTTTAGGGGGTGGTCACGAATTGAGGTCCTTTTGGCTCTAGGACGCATATTTAAGGAGTTATGGCCAAAATAAGTTTTTCATATAAAAATTTCAATTTTTTGAGGATTTTCGTCGAAATTTGGATTTTTTGGGGGTGGTCACGAATTGAGGTCCTTTTGGCTCTAGGACGCATATTAAAGGAGTTATGGCCAAAATAAGTTTTTCATATAAAAATTTCAATTTTTTGAGGATTTGCATCAAAATTTTGATTTTGTGGGAGTGATCACGAATTGAGGTCCTTTTGACTCTAGGACGCATATTTAAGGAGTTATGGCCAAAATAAGTTTTTCATATAAAAATTTCAATTTTTTGAGGATTTTCGTCGAAATTTGGATCTTTAGGGGGTGGTCACGAATTGAGGTCCTTTTGGCTCTAGGACGCATATTTAAGGAGTTATGGCCAAAATAAGTTTTTCATATAAAAATTTCAATTTTTTGAGGATTTTCGTCGAAATTTGGATTTTTTGGGGGTAGTCACGAATTGAGGTCCTTTTGGCTCTAGGACGCATATTTAAGGAGTTATGGCCAAAATAAGTTTTTCATATAAAAATTTCAATTTTTTGAGGATTTTCATCAAAATTTTGATTTTTTGGGGATGATCACGAATTGAGGTCCTTTTGGCTCTAGGACGCATATTTAAGGAGTTATGGCCAAAATAAGTTTTTCATATAAAAATTTCAATTTTTTGAGGATTGTCATCAAAATTTTGATTTTTTGGGGATGGTCACGAATTGAGGTCCTTTTGGCTCTAGGACGCATATTTAAGGAGTTATGGCCAAAATAAGTTTTTCATATAAAAATTTCAATTTTTTGAGGATTTTCGTCGAAATTTGGATTTTTAGGGGGTGGTCACGAATTGAGGTCCTTTTGGCTCTAGGACGCATATTTAAGGAGTTATGGCCAAAATAAATTTTTCATATAAAAATTTCAATTTTTTGAGGATTTGCATAAAAATTTTGATTTTGTGGGAGTGATCACGAATTGAGGTCCTTTTGGCTCTAGGACGCATATTTAAGGAGTTATGGCCAAAATAAGTTTTTCATATAAAAATTTTGATTTTTTGAGGATTTTCGTCGAAATTTGGATTTTTTGGGGGTGGTCACGAATTGAGGTCCTTTTGGTTCTAGGACGCATATTTAAGGAGTTATGGCCAAAATAAGTTTTTCATATAAAAATTTCAATTTTTTGAGGATTTTCGTCGAAATTTGGATTTTTAGGGGGTGGTCACGAATTGAGGTCCTTTTGGCTCTAGGACGCATATTTAAGGAGTTATGGCCAAAATAAGTTTTTCATATAAAAATTTCAATTTTTTGAGGATTTTCATCAAAATTTTGATTTTTTGGGGATGGTCACGAATTGAGGTCCTTTTGGCTCTAGGACGCATATTTAAGGAGTTATGGCCAAAATAAGTTTTTCATATAAAAATTTCAATTTTTTGAGGATTTTCGCCGAAATTTGGATTTTTAGGGGGTGGTCACGAATTGAGGTCCTTTTGGCTCTAGGACGCATATTTAAGGAGTTATGGCCAAAATAAGTTTTTCATATAAAAATTTCAATTTTTGAGGATTTTCGTCGAAATTTGGATTTTTTGGGGGTGGTCACGAATTGAGGTCGTTTTGGCTCTAGGACGCATATTTAAGGAGTTATGGCTAAAATAAGTTTTTTATATAAAAATTTTTATTTTTTGAGGATTTTCATCGAAATTTTGAATTTTTGGCGATGGTCACTGATAGCTTTTAATAGTTTTAAATGTTTTATTGAGACTAACTGAAAATATGTACAAAGCATTGGAATATATAAATCATGGCTACTAAGACTAAAATGGGAAATCAAAAGTAAAGTACATTTAAAGATTCATGTTGCCAAGTATATACATACACATATTCTTAACATTCTAACACTCCTCCTCAACATGGATGTTATAGCAAATGAATAAACAAAAAAAAAATACTTAAGATATTCCAATTAAATTTACAAAATGATTATGTTTTGTCCGACTTAGATTCTTGGTTAAAATATCGGCCACCATATCTTCAGTCGGGCAATATTTGAGTTCAACTTCCTTGTTTCGAATGACTTCACGGACGTGATGGAATTTTACATCTATATGTTTGGAGCGATTATGGAAAACAGGATTTTCTGCTAATTTTCCAGCGCCTTGATTATCGAAATTTAAAATTACTGCTTCCCCAGAATCATAACCAATTTCTGCCATCAATCGCTTCAAATATGTTGCTTCTCTTGCAGCATTTGACATCGCCATGTATTCGGCTTCAGTGCTACTTAGTGCTATAGTCTTTTGTTTCTTGCTCTCCCAAGATACGGCACATCCGTTCACGAAAAATATATATCCTGTTGTTGATTTCCTGTCTGTTGTATCGCTTGCCCAGTCTGCATCTGCGTAACCTTGAATTCCTTTCTGACCAGCTTTAAATATTAACTTGTAGTTTTTGGTTCCTGCTAGGTATCGGAGAATATTCTTGACAGCAGTTAAATGCTCCACATGAGGATCCACATTTCTTTGGGCAAGTTTGTTGACAGAATGCTGAATATCAGGACGTGTTGTAATCGAAAGATAAGTCAAAGCCCCAATAATCGATTGGTACTCATGTTGAGTTGTCTTCTTGCAATTTTTGTTACATCCTGATTGATATCCACAATTTAAAGGTATATAAGAAGGTTTACAGTCGCTCATACCACATTGTTCTAGGATATCTTTTATGTACTGTACTTGACTTAATTTTATAGGACCTGTCGGGTTATCTCTTTCTACCTCCATACCAAGAAAATGTTGCAATTTTCCCTTGTCACTTATGTCGAAATATTCTGCAATATTTGATTTCACCCTCAAGATTTCTTCTTCATTTTTGCATGCAATAATAATGTCATCCACATATACAGCAATTAAAACGGTTTCTCCGTTACCCTTCTTGTACAAGCATGGCTCACTTTCACAAGGAATAAATCCTAATCCTTTTAAAACTGAATCCAATTTATTATTCCATGCTCTAACAGACTGTTTCAGTCCATATATTGATTTTTTTAGCTTAAGAACTTTCTCGTTATCACTACTAAATCCTTCTGGCTGCTGCATATATACATCTTCCTGCAAATCGCTATTCAAATAAGCAGTGCTTACATCAATTTGATGTAAATGCATCTTTTCTTCTGCTGCAATAGCTAAAAGCATTCGTATAGTTGCGTATCTTACTACCGGTGAAAAGGTTTCTTTATAGTCTAATCCATACCGTTGACTACAACCTTTTGCTACCAAACGAGCTTTATACCTCTCGATATGTCCATGTTTATCCCGTTTAACTGCAAAAACCCATCTGCAACCTATAGCTTTACATTTTGGCGGCAAATCAACGACATCCCAGGTCTTGTTTTTCTGCAAGGCTTTGTATTCCGTTTTCATAGCTTCTTGCCAATTTGCAGATTTTTCACTTTCTAAAGCTTCTCGGAATGATTGAGGAATATTTTCGGATACTATTTTGTTTAATTTATTATAAACCTTTTTTGGTCTACCTGGTTTTCCAGACCTAATAATTTTTGGCCTACCGGGTCCAATTTTAACATGTTCATTACCGTCTGAACTGGAGTTATCATCTGCTGTATTAAAATTTTCCTCTCCACAACTGTCACTTCTAATTGCTCGTATTTCATTATTTCCACTTGTATTCGAATTTTCGTTTTCATCTCTTTCAATATCAATTTCGTATTGATTTGCTTGCCATTGATCCAAATATAGCGTAAGACAATCCTTCTGAGGTAATACTTTTTCCTCAACATTAAATCTATTTTCATCGAAAATAACATCTCTGCTTTCTATTACCTTTTTATTCTCTTTATCATACAATCTATATGCCTTTGAAACTAACGAATATCCCACCATAATATATTCTTTTCCTCTCTTGTCAAATTTGGCTTTCTGGGATTTATTCAAAGCTACGCAATAGCACCCAAAAGTTCGCAAATGTTTCACATTGGGTTTCTTATCGTGCCATATTTCATATGGTGTTTTGTTCATTAATTGCTTGCTTGGGCTTCGATTTCTTAAATATGCGGCGGTCATTATAGCTTCAGCCCACAAAGAGTTTTGTACACCTGCATGTATCATCATGGTCCTTGCCATTTCTACTAAAGTTCTATTGGCACGTTCTGCCATTCCATTTTGTTGCGGTGTATACGGAACAGTAAGTTGTCTAACAATGCCACAATTCTTTAAATAATTGTCAAAATCCGTATTTATGTACTCTCTTCCGTTGTCACTACGAAGGATCTTAATTTTCCTACCAGTTTGATTCTCAACTAGTTTCTGGAATTCTTTAAATTTTGGAAATACTTCATTTTTTGACTTTAAAAAATAGACAAAAATTCTATGAGATTTTTCATCAATAAAAGTCAAAAAATATCTTGAACCTCCTACAGATGGAATGTTTATCGGGCCACAAACATCGCTATGGATGACTTCTAGTATTTCCTTTGCCGATGTATTGGTATCTTTTGGAAACGGAAGTGTGTGTATCTTACCAAGCATACAGCTCGAACATTTTTCGTTTCCTGAATGACCATTTATCTCCATTCCATGCACCATTTCTTTCATAGATAAATCCATCAAACTTTTATGATTTAAATGGCCATAACGGTTATGCCAAACATCTGCTGTAATCATAAATAATTTTTCCATCCGGTTTTCTAGAACAAACATATTGTCAGTTTTCGACGCTTTCATTACGATTTCATTATTTCTATTCTTAATAATTGCATTTGAGTTTGTGAAGATAGCCTTTAGCCCCTGATTTACGGCTTTACTTATTGAAACGAAGTTAGCTTGTAGATCCGGCGAATGCAATACATTTTTTAATCGAACATTAAAATCCTCGCATTTTAGCAAAACATCGCCAATCCCAATAGCATTCAGAAAATTATTTCCGGCAAGAGCAATTCGTTCGTTATATTTCTCATATGTAGCGAACATATTCCTGTCGTTGCACATGTGCGCAGTTGCACCACTATCAAGATACCACTTAGATTTTTCCAGCTTACCTGAATCCGCAACGGCTATCATTGAAAACGACTGATTTTTCTTGTTGTTCTCCTTGAACTTACAATCATTCGCGTAATGTCCGACTTGGCCACAGCAAAAACATTTACCTTGAAACTGCTTCTTCTTACCAGCATTCATATTCTTTCTAAAATTTTTGCTATTTTCTGAATTTTTCTCCTGTTTCTTGAAAGATTTTACGGCGAAAACCTGTTGTTCCGCACCTTCAATTTCTTGCACTTGGCTTCTTCTCTCTCCTTCTTCCATCAGTTTTTGCTTTAATGCTGAAAAACTAGGAAGGCTGTCTCTAGTTTCTATAGCAACCACGAAATTGTCATACTGCTTTGGAAGACTAGTCAGCAAAATGATTGTCAAGAGCTCCTCCTGAATCTCGATTCCGATTTCTGACAGCTTTTCCGACACTTCCACGAATTCATTTATGTGTTCAGCTATTGATCTGTTCTCCTTCATTGACAAATTCAACAGCTTTTTGTATAGGCCAACCTTTTGCAATGGCCCTTGGGGTTTATGGACGCTTTGAAGTTTTATCCATGCCTCATTCGATGTGGAACAATTTTTTACCAAATTCAGTTGTGTGGACTTAACGCTGAGACAAATTGTTGCCAGAGCTTTCTCATCTTCCATCTTCCACTTTTGAGTCTCACCAGCATCTTTACAATTTTCGAGTTTCGTATCCCCGTTAACAATGCTCCAATGTCCGCAATGTATAAGAACGCTCTTCATCTGGATACGCCAGCTCTCATAATTTCCTTCCTCGAGTTTTTCAATTTGACATATTGAATTCATTTTTCACAAATTATATTTTTTCACAAAATGTCAAACAATACAACTGGTGCCCATAACCTGATAGCTTTTGATAGTTTTAAATGTTTTATTGAGACTAACTGAAAATATGTACAAAGCATTGGAATATATAAATCATGGCTACTAAGACTAAAATGGAAAATCAAAAGTAAAGTACATTTAAAGATTCATGTTGCCAAGTATATACATACACATATTCTTAACATTCTAACAGTCACGAATTGAGGTCCTTATGGCTCTAGGACGCAAAATAAGTTTTTCATATAAAAATTTCAATTTTTTGAGGATTTTCGTCGAAATTTGGATTTTTTGGGGGTAGTCACGAATTGAGGTCCTTTTGGCTCTAGGACGCATATTTAAGGAGTTATGGCCAAAATAAGTTTTTCATATAAAAATTTCCATTTTTTGAGGATTTTCATCAAAATTTTGATTTTTTGGGGATGATCACGAATTGAGGTCCTTTTGGCTCTAGGACGCATATTTAAGGAGTTATGGCCAAAATAAATTTTTCATATAAAAATTTCAATTTTTTGAGGATTGTCATCAAAATTTTGATTTTGTGGGAGTGATCACGAATTGAGGTCACTTTGGCTCTAGGACGCATATTTAAGGAGTTATGGCCAAAATAAGTTTTTCATATAAAAATTTCAATTTTTTGAGGATTTTCATCAAAATTTTGATTTTTTGGGAGTGATCACGAATTGAGGTCCTTTTGGCTCTAGGACGCATATTTAAGGAGTTATGGCCAAAATAAGCTTTTCATATAAAAATTTCATTTTTTTGAGGATTTTCGTCGAAATTTGGATTTTTTGGGAGTGATCACGAATTGAGGTCCTTTTGGCTCTAGGACGCATATTTAAGGAGTTATGGCCAAAATAAGTTTTTCATATAAAAATTTCAATTTTTTGAGGATTTTCATCAAAATTTTGATTTTTTGGGAGTGATCACGAATTGAGGTCCTTTTGGCTCTAGGACGCATATTTAAGGAGTTATGGCCAAAATAAGTTTTTCATATAAAAATTTCAATTTTTTGAGGATTTTCGTCGTAATTTGGATTTTTAGGGGGTGGTCACGAATTGAGGTCCTTTTGGCTCTAGGACGCATATTTAAGGAGTTATGGCCAAAATAAATTTTTCATATAAAAATTTCAATTTTTTGAGGATTTGCATAAAAATTTTGATTTTGTGGGAGTGATCACGAATTGAGGTCCTTTTGGCTCTAGGACGCATATTTAAGGAGTTATGGCCAAAATAAGTTTTTCATATAAAAATTTGATTTTTTTTTGAGGATTTTCGTCGAAATTTGGAGTTTTTGGGGGTGGTCACGAATTGAGGTCCTTTTGGCTCTAGGACGCATATTTAAGGAGTTATGGCCAAAATAAGTTTTTCATATAAAAATTTCAATTTTTTGAGGATTTTCATCAAAATTTTGATTTTTTGGGAGTGATCACGAATTGAGGTCCTTTTGGCTCTAGGACGCATATTTAAGGAGTTATGGCCAAAATAAGTTTTTCATATAAAAATTTCAATTTTTTGAGGATTTTCGTCGTAATTTGGATTTTTAGGGGGTGGTCACGAATTGAGGTCCTTTTGGCTCTAGGACGCATATTTAAGGAGTTATGGCCAAAATAAATTTTTCATATAAAAATTTCAATTTTTTGAGGATTTGCATAAAAATTTTGATTTTGTGGGAGTGATCACGAATTGAGGTCCTTTTGGCTCTAGGACGCATATTTAAGGAGTTATGGCCAAAATAAGTTTTTCATATAAAAATGTCATTTTTTTGAGGATTTTCGTCGAAATTTGGATTTTTTGGGGGTGGTCACGAATTGAGGTCCTTTTGGCTCTAGGACGCATATTTAAGGAGTTATGGCCAAAATAAGTTTTTCATATAAAAATTTCAATTTTTTGAGGATTTTCATCAAAATTTTGATTTTGTGGGAGTGATCACGAATTGAGGTCCTTTTGGCTCTAGGACGCATATTTAAGGAGTTATGGCCAAAATAAGTTTTTCATATAAAAATTTCAATTTTTTGAGGATTTTCATCAAAATTTTGATTTTTTGGGGATGGTCACGAATTGAGGTCCTTTTGGCTCTAGGACGCATATTTAAGGAGTTATGGCCAAAATAAGTTTTTCATATAAAAATTTCAATTTTTTGAGGATTTGCATCAAAATTTTGATTTTTTGGGAGCGATCACGAATTGAGGTCCTTTTGGCTCTAGGACGCATATTTAAGGAGTTATGGCCAAAATAAGTTTTTTATATAAAAATTTCAATTTTTTGAGGATTTTCATCAAAATTTTGATTTTTTGGGAGTGATCACGAATTGAGGTCCTTTTGGCTCTAGGACGCATATTTAAGGAGTTATGGCCAAAATAAGTTTTTCATATAAAAATTTCAATTTTTTGAGGATTTTCGTCGAAATTTGGATTTTTAGGGGGTGGTCACGAATTGAGGTCCTTTTGGCTCTAGGACGCATATTTAAGGAGTTATGGCCAAAATAAGTTTTTCATATAAAAATTTCAATTTTTTGAGGATTTGCATCAAAATTTTGATTTTGTGGGAGTGATCACGAATTGAGGTCCTTTTGGCTCTAGGACGCATATTTAAGGAGTTATGGCCAAAATAAGTTTTTCATATAAAAATTTCAATTTTTTGAGGATTTTCATCAAAATTTTGATTTTTTGGGGATGGTCACGAATTGAGGTCCTTTTGGCTCTAGGACGCATATTTAAGGAGTTATGGCCAAAATAAGTTTTTCATATAAAAATTTCAATTTTTTGAGGATTTTCGCCGAAATTTGGATTTTTAGGGGGTGGTCACGAATTGAGGTCCTTTTGGCTCTAGGACGCATATTTAAGGAGTTATGGCCAAAATAAGTTTTTCATATAAAAATTTCAATTTTTGAGGATTTTCGTCGAAATTTGGATTTTTTGGGGGTGGTCACGAATTGAGGTCGTTTTGGCTCTAGGACGCATATTTAAAGAGTTATGGCTAAAATAAGTTTTTTATATAAAAATTTCAATTTTTTGAGGATTTTCATCGAAATTTTGAATTTTTGGCGATGGTCACGAATTGAGGTCCTTATGGCTCTAGGACGCAAAATAAGTTTTTCATATAAAAATTTCAATTTTTTGAGGATTTTCGTCGAAATTTGGATTTTTTGGGGGTAGTCACGAATTGAGGTCCTTTTGGCTCTAGGACGCATATTTAAGGAGTTATGGCCAAAATAAGCTTTTCATATAAAAATTTCATTTTTTTGAGGATTTTCGTCGAAATTTTGATTTTTTGGGGGTGGTCACGAATTGAGGTCCTTTTGGCTCTAGGACGCATATTTAAGGAGTTATGGCCAAAATAAGTTTTTCATATAAAAATTTCAATTTTTTGAGGATTTTCATCAAAATTTTGATTTTTTGGGAGTGATCACGAATTGAGGTCCTTTTGGCTCTAGGACGCATATTTAAGGAGTTATGGCCAAAATAAGTTTTTCATATAAAAATTTGATTTTTTTTGAGGATTTTCGTCGAAATTTGGAGTTTTTGGGGGTGGTCACGAATTGAGGTCCTTTTGGCTCTAGGACGCATATTTAAGGAGTTATGGCCAAAATAAGTTTTTCATATAAAAATTTCAATTTTTTGAGGATTTTCATCAAAATTTTGATTTTTTGGGAGTGATCACGAATTGAGGTCCTTTTGGCTCTAGGACGCATATTTAAGGAGTTATGGCCAAAATAAGTTTTTCATATAAAAATTTCAATTTTTTGAGGATTTTCGTCGAAATTTGGATTTTTAGGGGGTGGTCACGAATTGAGGTCCTTTTGGCTCTAGGACGCATATTTAAGGAGTTATGGCCAAAATAAATTTTTCATATAAAAATTTCAATTTTTTGAGGATTTTCGCCGAAATTTGGATTTTTAGGGGGTGGTCACGAATTGAGGTCCTTTTGGCTCTAGGACGCATATTTAAGGAGTTATGGCCAAAATAAGTTTTTCATATAAAAATTTCAATTTTTGAGGATTTTCGTCGAAATTTGGATTTTTTGGGGGTGGTCACGAATTGAGGTCGTTTTGGCTCTAGGACGCATATTTAAGGAGTTATGGCTAAAATAAGTTTTTTATATAAAAATTTCAATTTTTTGAGGATTTTCGTCGAAATTTGGATTTTTAAGGGGGTGGTCACGAATTGAGGTCCTTTTGGCTCTAGGACGCATATTTAAGGAGTTATGGCCAAAATAAGTTTTTCATATAAAAATTTCAATTTTTTGAGGATTTGCATCAAAATTTTGATTTTGTGGGAGTGATCACGAATTGAGGTCCTTTTGGCTCTAGGACGCATATTTAAGGAGTTATGGCCAAAATAAGTTTTTCATATAAAAATTTCAATTTTTTGAGGATTTTCGCCGAAATTTGGATTTTTAGGGGGTGGTCACGAATTGAGGTCCTTTTGGCTCTAGGACGCATATTTAAGGAGTTATGGCCAAAATAAGTTTTTTTATATAAAAATTTCAATTTTTTGAGGATTTTCATCAAAATTTTGATTTTTTGGGAGTGATCACGAATTGAGGTCCTTTTGGCTCTAGGACGCATATTTAAGGAGTTATGTCCAAAATAAGTTTTTCATATAAAAATTTAAATTTTTTGAGGATTTTCATCAAAATTTTGATTTTTTGGGGATGGTCACGAATTGAGGTCCTTTTGGCTCTAGGACGCATATTTAAGGAGTTATGGCCAAAATAAGTTTTTCATATAAAAATTTCAATTTTTTGAGGATTTTCGCCGAAATTTGGATTTTTAGGGGGTGGTCACGAATTGAGGTCCTTTTGGCTCTAGGACGCATATTTAAGGAGTTATGGCCAAAATAAGTTTTTTATATAAAAATTTCAATTTTTTGAGGATTTTCATCAAAATTTTGATTTTTTGGGAGTGATCACGAATTGAGGTCCTTTTGGCTCTAGGACGCATATTTAAGGAGTTATGGCCAAAATAAGTTTTTCATATAAAAATTTCAATTTTTTGAGGATTTTCGTCGAAATTTGGATTTTTAGGGGGTGGTCACGAATTGAGGTCCTTTTGGCTCTAGGACGCATATTTAAGGAGTTATGGCCAAAATAAGTTTTTCATATAAAAATTTCAATTTTTTGAGGATTTGCATCAAAATTTTGATTTTGTGGGAGTGATCACGAATTGAGGTCCTTTTGGCTCTAGGACGCATATTTAAGGAGTTATGGCCAAAATAAGTTTTTCATATACAAATTTAAATTTTTTGAGGATTTTCATCAAAATTTTGATTTTTTGGGGATGGTCACGAATTGAGGTCCTTTTGGCTCTAGGACGCATATTTAAGGAGTTATGGCCAAAATAAGTTTTTCATATAAAAATTTCAATTTTTTGAGGATTTTCGCCGAAATTTGGATTTTTAGGGGGTGGTCACGAATTGAGGTCCTTTTGGCTCTAGGACGCATATTTAAGGAGTTATGGCCAAAATAAGTTTTTCATATAAAAATTTCAATTTTTGAGGATTTTCGTCGAAATTTGGATTTTTTGGGGGTGGTCACGAATTGAGGTCGTTTTGGCTCTAGGACGCATATTTAAGGAGTTATGGCTAAAATAAGTTTTTTATATAAAAATTTCAATTTTTTGAGGATTTTCATCGAAATTTTGAATTTTTGGCGATGGTCACGAATTGAGGTCCTTATGGCTCTAGGACGCAAAATAAGTTTTTCATATAAAAATTTCAATTTTTGAGGATTTTCGTCGAAATTTGGATTTTTTGGCGATGGTCACGAATTGAGGTCCTTTTGGCTCTAGGACGCATATTTAAGGAGTTATGGCCAAAATAAGCTTTTCATATAAAAATTTCATTTTTTTGAGGATTTTCGTCGAAATTTGGATTTTTTGGGGGTGGTCACGAATTGAGGTCCTTTTGGCTCTAGGACGCATATTTAAGGAGTTATGGCCAAAATAAGTTTTTCATATAAAAATTTCAATTTTTTGAGGATTTTCATCAAAATTTTGATTTTTTGGGAGTGATCACGAATTGAGGTCCTTTTGGCTCTAGGACGCATATTTAAGGAGTTATGGCCAAAATAAGTTTTTCATATAAAAATTTGATTTTTTTTGAGGATTTTCGTCGAAATTTGGAGTTTTTGGGGGTGGTCACGAATTGAGGTCCTTTTGGCTCTAGGACGCATATTTAAGGAGTTATGGCCAAAATAAGATTTTCATATAAAAATTTCATTTTTTTGAGGATTTTCATCAAAATTTTGATTTTTTTGGGATGATCACGAATTGAGGTCCTTTTGGCTCTAGGACGCATATTTAAGGAGTTATGGCCAAAATAAGTTTTTCATATAAAAATTTCAATTTTTTGAGGATTTTCATCAAAATTTTGATTTTTTGGGAGTGATCACGAATTGAGGTCCTTTTGGCTCTTGGACGCATATTTAAGGAGTTATGGTCAAAATAAGTTTTTCATATAAAAATTTCATTTTTTTGAGGATTTTCGTCGAAATTTTGATTTTTTGGGGGTGGTCACGAATTGAGGTCCTTTTGGCTCTAGGACGCATATTTAAGGAGTTATGGCCAAAATAAGTTTTTCATATAAAAATTTCACTTTTTTGAGAATTTTCGTCGAAATTTGGATTTTTTGGGGGTGGTCACGAATTGAGGTCCTTTTGGCTCTAGGACGCATATTTAAGGAGTTATGGCCAAAATAAGTTTTTCATATAAAAATTTCATTTTTTTGAGGATTTTCGTCGAAATTTGGATTTTTTGGGGGTGGTCACGAATTGAGGTCCTTTTGGCTCTAGGACGCATATTTAAGGAGTTATGGCCAAAATAAGTTTTTCATATAAAAATTTCAATTTTTTGAGGATTTTCATCAAAATTTTGATGAATTAAGGTCCTTTTGGCTCTAGGACGCATATTTAAGGAGTTATGGCCAAAATAAGTTTTTCATATAAAAATTTCAATTTTTTGAGGATTGTCATCAAAATTTTGATTTTGTGGGAGTGATCACGAATTGAGGTCCTTTTGGCTCTAGGACGCATATTTAAGGAGTTATGGCCAAAATAAGTTTTTCATATAAAAATTTCAATTTTTTGAGGATTTTCATCAAAATTTTGATTTTTTGGGGATGGTCACGAATTGAGGTCCTTTTGGCTCTAGGACGCATATTTAAGGAGTTATGGCCAAAATAAGTTTTTCATATAAAAATTTCAATTTTTTGAGGATTTTCGTCGAAATTTGGATTTTTTGGGGGTGGTCACGAATTGAGGTCCTTTTGGCTCTAGGACGCATATTTAAGGAGTTATGGCCAAAATAAGTTTTTCATATAAAAATTTCATTTTTTTGAGGATTTTCGTCGAAATTTGGATTTTTTGGGGGTGGTCACGAATTGAGGTCCTTTTGGCTCTAGGACGCATATTTAAGGAGTTATGGCCAAAATAAGTTTTTCATATAAAAATTTCAATTTTTTGAGGATTTTCATCAAAATTTTGATGAATTAAGGTCCTTTTGGCTCTAGGACGCATATTTAAGGAGTTATGGCCAAAATAAGTTTTTCATATAAAAATTTCAATTTTTTGAGGATTGTCATCAAAATTTTGATTTTGTGGGAGTGATCACGAATTGAGGTCCTTTTGGCTCTAGGACGCATATTTAAGGAGTTATGGCCAAAATAAGTTTTTCATATAAAAATTTCAATTTTTTGAGGATTTTCATCAAAATTTTGATTTTTTGGGGATGGTCACGAATTGAGGTCCTTTTGGCTCTAGGACGCATATTTAAGGAGTTATGGCCAAAATAAGATTTTCATATAAAAATTTCAATTTTTTGAGGATTTTCGTCGAAATTTGGATTTTTGGGGGTGGTCACGAATTGAGGTCCTTTTGGCTCTAGGACGCATATTTAAGGAGTTATGGCCAAAATAAGTTTTTCATATAAAAATTTCATTTTTTTGAGGATTTTCATCAAAATTTTGATTTTTTTGGGATGATCACGAATTGAGGTCCTTTTGGCTCTAGGACGCATATTTAAGGAGTTATGGCCAAAATAAGTTTTTCATATAAAAATTTCAATTTTTTGAGGATTTTCATCAAAATTTTGATTTTTTGGGAGTGATCACGAATTGAGGTCCTTTTGGCTCTTGGACGCATATTTAAGGAGTTATGGTCAAAATAAGTTTTTCATATAAAAATTTCATTTTTTTGAGGATTTTCGTCGAAATTTTGATTTTTTGGGGGTGGTCACGAATTGAGGTCCTTTTGGCTCTAGGACGCATATTTAAGGAGTTATGGCCAAAATAAGTTTTTCATATAAAAATTTCACTTTTTTGAGAATTTTCGTCGAAATTTGGATTTTTTGGGGGTGGTCACGAATTGAGGTCCTTTTGGCTCTAGGACGCATATTTAAGGAGTTATGGCCAAAATAAGTTTTTCATATAAAAATTTCATTTTTTTGAGGATTTTCGTCGAAATTTGGATTTTTTGGGGGTGGTCACGAATTGAGGTCCTTTTGGCTCTAGGACGCATATTTAAGGAGTTATGGCCAAAATAAGTTTTTCATATAAAAATTTCAATTTTTTGAGGATTTTCATCAAAATTTTGATGAATTAAGGTCCTTTTGGCTCTAGGACGCATATTTAAGGAGTTATGGCCAAAATAAGTTTTTCATATAAAAATTTCAATTTTTTGAGGATTGTCATCAAAATTTTGATTTTGTGGGAGTGATCACGAATTGAGGTCCTTTTGGCTCTAGGACGCATATTTAAGGAGTTATGGCCAAAATAAGTTTTTCATATAAAAATTTCAATTTTTTGAGGATTTTCATCAAAATTTTGATTTTTTGGGGATGGTCACGAATTGAGGTCCTTTTGGCTCTAGGACGCATATTTAAGGAGTTATGGCCAAAATAAGTTTTTCATATAAAAATTTCAATTTTTTGAGGATTTTCGTCGAAATTTGGATTTTTTGGGGGTGGTCACGAATTGAGGTCCTTTTGGCTCTAGGACGCATATTTAAGGAGTTATGGCCAAAATAAGTTTTTCATATAAAAATTTCATTTTTTTGAGGATTTTCGTCGAAATTTGGATTTTTTGGGGGTGGTCACGAATTGAGGTCCTTTTGGCTCTAGGACGCATATTTAAGGAGTTATGGCCAAAATAAGTTTTTCATATAAAAATTTCAATTTTTTGAGGATTTTCATCAAAATTTTGATGAATTAAGGTCCTTTTGGCTCTAGGACGCATATTTAAGGAGTTATGGCCAAAATAAGTTTTTCATATAAAAATTTCAATTTTTTGAGGATTGTCATCAAAATTTTGATTTTGTGGGAGTGATCACGAATTGAGGTCCTTTTGGCTCTAGGACGCATATTTAAGGAGTTATGGCCAAAATAAGTTTTTCATATAAAAATTTCAATTTTTTGAGGATTTTCATCAAAATTTTGATTTTTTGGGGATGGTCACGAATTGAGGTCCTTTTGGCTCTAGGACGCATATTTAAGGAGTTATGGCCAAAATAAGATTTTCATATAAAAATTTCAATTTTTTGAGGATTTTCGTCGAAATTTGGATTTTTAGGGGGTGGTCACGAATTGAGGTCCTTTTGGCTCTAGGACGCATATTTAAGGAGTTATGGCCAAAATAAGTTTTTTATATAAAAATTTCAATTTTTTGAGGATTTTCATCAAAATTTTGATTTTTTGGGAGTGATCACGAATTGAGGTTCTTTTGGCTCTAGGACGCATATTTAAGGAGTTATGGCCAAAATAAGTTTTTCATATAAAAATTTCAATTTTTTGAGGATTTTCATCAAAATTTTGATTTTTTGGGGATGGTCACGAATTGAGGTCCTTTTGGCTCTAGGACGCATATTTAAGGAGTTATGGCCAAAATAAGATTTTCATATAAAAATTTCAATTTTTTGAGGATTTTCGTCGAAATTTGGATTTTTAGGGGGTGGTCACGAATTGAGGTCCTTTTGGCTCTAGGACGCATATTTAAGGAGTTATGGCCAAAATAAGTTTTTCATATAAAAATTTCAATTTTTTGAGGATTTTCGTCGAAATTTGGATTTTTAGGGGGTGGTCACGAATTGAGGTCCTTTTGGCTCTAGGACGCATATTTAAGGAGTTATGGCCAAAATAAGTTTTTCATATAAAAATATCAATTTTTTGGGATTTTCATCAAAATTTTGATTTTTTGGGAGTGATCACGAATTGAGGTCCTTTTGACTCTAGGACGCATATTTAAGGAGTTATGGCCAAAATAAGTTTTTCATATAAAAATTTGATTTTTTTTTGAGGATTTTCGTCGAAATTTGGAGTTTTTGGGGGTGGTCACGAATTGAGGTCCTTTTGGCTCTAGGACGCATATTTAAGGAGTTATGGCCAAAATAAGTTTTTCATATAAAAATTTCAATTTTTTGAGGATTTTCATCAAAATTTTGATTTTTTGGGGATGGTCACGAATTGAGGTCCTTTTGGCTCTAGGACGCATATTTAAGGAGTTATGGCCAAAATAAGTTTTTCATATAAAAATTTCAATTTTTTGAGGATTTTCGTCGAAATTTGGATTTTTAGGGGGTGGTCACGAATTGAGGTCCTTTTGGCTCTAGGACGCATATTTAAGGAGTTATGGCCAAAATAAGTTTTTCATATAAAAATTTCAATTTTTTTGAGGATTTTCGTCGAAATTTGGATTTTTTTGGGGGTGGTCACGAATTGAGGTCCTTTTGGCTCTAGGACGCATATTTAAGGAGTTATGGCCAAAATAAGTTTTTTATATAAAAATTTCAATTTTTTGAGGATTTTCATCAAAATTTTGATTTTTTGGGAGTGATCACGAATTGAGGTCCTTTTGGCTCTAGGACGCATATTTAAGGAGTTATGGCCAAAATAAGTTTTTCATATAAAAATTTCATTTTTTTGAGGATTTTCGTCGAAATTTTAATTTTTTGGGGGTGGTCACGAATTGAGGTCCTTTTGGCTCTAGGACGCATATTTAAGGAGTTATGGCCAAAATAAGTTTTTCATATAAAAATTTCAATTTTTTGAGGATTTTCATCAAGATTTTGATTTTTTGGGGATGGTCACGAATTGAGGTCCTTTTGGCTCTAGGACGCATATTTAAGGAGTTATGGCCAAAATAAGTTTTTCATATAAAAATTTCAATTTTTTGAGGATTTGCATCAAAATTTTGATTTTTTGGGAGCGATCACGAATTGAGGTCCTTTTGGCTCTAGGACGCATATTTAAGGAGTTATGGCCAAAATAAGTTTTTCATATAAAAATTTCATTTTTTTGAGGATTTTCGTCGAAATTTTGATTTTTTGGGGGTGGTCACGAATTGAGGTCCTTTTGGCTCTAGGACGCATATTTAAGGAGTTATGGCCAAATTAAGTTTTTCATATAAAAATTTCATTTTTTTGAGGATTTTCGTCGAAATTTGGATTTTTTGGGGGTGGTCACGAATTGAGGTCCTTTTGGCTCTAGGACGCATATTTAAGGAGGTATGGCCAAAATAAGTTTTTCATATAAAAATTTCAAGTTTTTGAGGATTTTCATCAAAATTTTGATTTTTTGGGAGTGATCACGAATTGAGGTCCTTTTGGCTCTAGGACGCATATTTAAGGAGTTATGGCCAAAATAAGTTTTTCATATAAAAATTTAAATTTTTTGAGGATTTTCATCAAAATTTTGATTTTTTGGGGATGGTCACGAATTGAGGTCCTTTTGGCTCTAGGACGCATATTTAAGGAGTTATGGCCAAAATAAGTTTTTCATATAAAAATTTCAATTTTTTGAGGATTTTCATCAAAATTTTGATTTTTTGGGGATGGTCACGAATTGAGGTCCTTTTGGCTCTAGGACGCATATTTAAGGAGTTATGGCCAAAATAAGTTTTTCATATAAAAATTTCATTTTTTTGAGGATTTTCGTCGAAATTTGGATTTTTTGGGGGTGGTCACGAATTGAGGTCCTTTTGGCTCTAGGACGCATATTTAGGGAGTTATGGCCAAAATAAGTTTTTCATATAAAAATTTCATTTTTTTGAGGATTTTCGTCAAAATTTGGATTTTTTGGGGGTGGTCACGAATTGAGGTCCTTTTGGCTCTAGGACGCATATTTAAGGAGTTATGGCCAAAATAAGTTTTTCATATAAAAATTTCAATTTTTTGAGGATTTTCATCAAAATTTTGATTTTTTGGGGATGGTCACGAATTGAGGTCCTTTTGGCTCTAGGACGCATATTTAAGGAGTTATGGCCAAAATAAGTTTTTCATATAAAAATTTAAATTTTTTGAGGATTTTCGTCGAAATTTGGATTTTTAGGGGGTGGTCACGAATTGAGGTCCTTTTGGCTCTAGGACGCATATTTAAGGAGTTATGGCCAAAATAAGTTTTTCATATAAAAATTTCAATTTTTTGAGGATTTGCATCAACATTTTGATTTTGTGGGAGTGATCACGAATTGAGGTCCTTTTGGCTCTAGGACGCATATTTAAGGAGTTATGGCCAAAATAAGTTTTTTATATAAAAATTTAAATTTTTTGAGGATTTTCGTCGAAATTTTGATTTTTTGGGGGTGGTCACGAATTGAGGTCCTTTTGGCTCTAGGACGCATATTTAAGGAGTTATGGCCAAAATAAGTTTTTCATATAAAAATTTCAATTTTTTGAGGATTTTCGTCGAAATTTGGATTTTTAGGGGGTGGTCACGAATTGAGGTCCTTTTGGCTCTAGGACGCATATTTAAGGAGTTATGGCCAAAATAAGTTTTTCATATAAAAATTTCAATTTTTGAGGATTTTCGTCGAAATTTGGATTTTTTGGGGATGGTCACGAATTGAGGTCCTTTTGGCTCTAGGACGCATATTTAAGGAGTTATGGCCAAAATAAGTTTTTCATATAAAAATTTCAATTTTTTGAGGATTTGCATCAAAATTTTGATTTTTTGGGAGCGATCACGAATTGAGGTCCTTTTGGCTCTAGGACGCATATTTAAGGAGTTATGGCCAAAATAAGTTTTTCATATAAAAATTTCATTTTTTTGAGGATTTTCGTCGAAATTTTGATTTTTTGGGGGTGGTCACGAATTGAGGTCCTTTTGGCTCTAGGACGCATATTTAAGGAGTTATGGCCAAATTAAGTTTTTCATATAAAAATTTCATTTTTTTGAGGATTTTCGTCGAAATTTGGATTTTTTGGGGGTGGTCACGAATTGAGGTCCTTTTGGCTCTAGGACGCATATTTAAGGAGGTATGGCCAAAATAAGTTTTTCATATAAAAATTTCAAGTTTTTGAGGATTTTCATCAAAATTTTGATTTTTTGGGAGTGATCACGAATTGAGGTCCTTTTGGCTCTAGGACGCATATTTAAGGAGTTATGGCCAAAATAAGTTTTTCATATAAAAATTTAAATTTTTTGAGGATTTTCATCAAAATTTTGATTTTTTGGGGATGGTCACGAATTGAGGTCCTTTTGGCTCTAGGACGCATATTTAAGGAGTTATGGCCAAAATAAGTTTTTCATATAAAAATTTCAATTTTTTGAGGATTTGCATAAAAATTTTGATTTTGTGGGAGTGATCACGAATTGAGGTCCTTTTGGCTCTAGGACGCATATTTAAGGAGTTATGGCCAAAATAAGTTTTTCATATAAAAATTTCATTTTTTTGAGGATTTTCGTCGAAATTTGGATTTTTTGGGGGTGGTCACGAATTGAGGTCCTTTTGGCTCTAGGACGCATATTTAGGGAGTTATGGCCAAAATAAGTTTTTCATATAAAAATTTCATTTTTTTGAGGATTTTCGTCAAAATTTGGATTTTTTGGGGGTGGTCACGAATTGAGGTCCTTTTGGCTCTAGGACGCATATTTAAGGAGTTATGGCCAAAATAAGTTTTTCATATAAAAATTTCAATTTTTTGAGGATTTTCATCAAAATTTTGATTTTTTGGGGATGGTCACGAATTGAGGTCCTTTTGGCTCTAGGACGCATATTTAAGGAGTTATGGCCAAAATAAGTTTTTCATATAAAAATTTAAATTTTTTGAGGATTTTCGTCGAAATTTGGATTTTTAGGGGGTGGTCACGAATTGAGGTCCTTTTGGCTCTAGGACGCATATTTAAGGAGTTATGGCCAAAATAAGTTTTTCATATAAAAATTTCAATTTTTTGAGGATTTGCATCAACATTTTGATTTTGTGGCAGTGATCACGAATTGAGGTCCTTTTGGCTCTAGGACGCATATTTAAGGAGTTATGGCCAAAATAAGTTTTTTATATAAAAATTTAAATTTTTTGAGGATTTTCGTCGAAATTTTGATTTTTTGGGGGTGGTCACGAATTGAGGTCCTTTTGGCTCTAGGACGCATATTTAAGGAGTTATGGCCAAAATAAGTTTTTCATATAAAAATTTCAATTTTTTGAGGATTTTCGTCGAAATTTGGATTTTTAGGGGGTGGTCACGAATTGAGGTCCTTTTGGCTCTAGGACGCATATTTAAGGAGTTATGGCCAAAATAAGTTTTTCATATAAAAATTTCAATTTTTGAGGATTTTCGTCGAAATTTGGATTTTTTGGGGGTGGTCACGAATTGAGGTCGTTTTGGCTCTAGGACGCATATTTAAGGAGTTATGGCTAAAATAAGTTTTTTATATAAAAATTTCAATTTTTTGAGGATTTTCATCGAAATTTAGAATTTTTGGCGATGGTCACGAATTGAGGTCCTTATGGCTCTAGGACGCAAAATAAGTTTTTCATATAAAAATTTCAATTTTTTGAGGATTTTCGTCGAAATTTGGATTTTTTGGGGGTAGTCACGAATTGAGGTCCTTTTGGCTCTAGGACGCATATTTAAGGAGTTATGGCCAAAATAAGTTTTTCATATAAAAATTTCAATTTTTTGAGGATTTTCATCAAAATTTTGATTTTTTGGGGATGATCACGAATTGAGGTCCTTTTGGCTCTAGGACGCATATTTAAGGAGTTATGGCCAAAATAAGTTTTTCATATAAAAATTTCAATTTTTTGAGGATTGTCATCAAAATTTTGATTTTGTGGGAGTGATCACGAATTGAGGTCAATTTGGCTCTAGGACGCATATTTAAGGAGTTATGGCCAAAATAAGTTTTTCATATAAAAATTTCAATTTTTTGAGGATTTTCATCAAAATTTTGATTTTTTGGGGATGGTCACGAATTGAGGTCCTTTTGGCTCTAGGACGCATATTTAAGGAGTTATGGCCAAAATAAGTTTTTCATATAAAAATTTCAATTTTTTGAGGATTTTCGTCGAAATTTGGATTTTTAGGGGGTGGTCACGAATTGAGGTCCTTTTGGCTCTAGGACGCATATTTAAGGAGTTATGGCCAAAATAAATTTTTCATATAAAAATTTCAATTTTTTGAGGATTTGCATAAAAATTTTGATTTTGTGGGAGTGATCACGAATTGAGGTCCTTTTGGCTCTAGGACGCATATTTAAGGAGTTATGGCCAAAATAAGTTTTTCATATAAAAATTTAATTTTTTTGAGGATTTTCATCAAAATTTTGATTTTTTGGGGATGATCACGAATTGAGGTCCTTTTGGCTCTAGGACGCATATTTAAGGAGTTATGGCCAAAATAAGTTTTTTATATAAAAATTTCAATTTTTTGAGGATTTTCATCGAAATTTAGAATTTTTGGCGATGGTCACGAATTGAGGTCCTTATGGCTCTAGAACGCAAAATAAGTTTTTCATATAAAAATTTCAATTTTTTGAGGATTTTCGTCGAAATTTGGATTTTTTGGGGGTAGTCACGAATTGAGGTCCTTTTGGCTCTAGGACGCATATTTAAGGAGTTATGGCCAAAATAAGTTTTTCATATAAAAATTTCAATTTTTTGAGGATTTTCATCAAAATTTTGATTTTTTGGGGATGATCACGAATTGAGGTCCTTTTGGCTCTAGGACGCATATTTAAGGAGTTATGGCCAAAATAAGTTTTTCATATAAAAATTTCAATTTTTTGAGGATTGTCATCAAAATTTTGATTTTGTGGGAGTGATCACGAATTGAGGTCAATTTGGCTCTAGGACGCATATTTAAGGAGTTATGGCCAAAATAAGCTTTTCATATAAAAATTTCAATTTTTTGAGGATTTTCATCAAAATTTTGATTTTTTGGGGATGGTCACGAATTGAGGTCCTTTTGGCTCTAGGACGCATATTTAAGGAGTTATGGCCAAAATAAGTTTTTCATATAAAAATTTCAATTTTTTGAGGATTTTCATCAAAATTTTGATTTTTTGGGGATGATCACGAATTGAGGTCCTTTTGGCTCTAGGACGCATATTTAAGGAGTTATGGCCAAAATAAGTTTTTCATATAAAAATTTCAATTTTTTGAGGATTGTCATCAAAATTTTGATTTTGTGGGAGTGATCACGAATTGAGGTCAATTTGGCTCTAGGACGCATATTTAAGGAGTTATGGCCAAAATAAGTTTTTCATATAAAAATTTCAATTTTTTGAGGATTTTCATCGAAATTTTGAATTTTTGGCGATGGTCACGAATTGAGGTCCTTTTGGCTCTAGGACGCATATTTAAGGAGTTATGGCCAAAATAAGTTTTTCATATAAAAATTTCAATTTTTTGAGGATTTTCATCAAAATTTTGATTTTTTGGGGATGGTCACGAATTGAGGTCCTTTTGGCTCTAGGACGCATATTTAAGGAGTTATGGCCAAAATAAGTTTTTCATATAAAAATTTCAATTTTTTGAGGATTTGCATCAAAATTTTGATTTTTTGGGGGCGATCACGAATTGAGGTCCTTTTGGCTCTAGGACGCATATTTAAGGAGTTATGGCCAAAATAAGTTTTTCATATAAAAATTTCATTTTTTTGAGGATTTTCGTCGAAATTTGGATTTTTTGGGGGTGGTCACGAATTGAGGTCCTTTTGGCTCTAGGACGCATATTTAAGGAGTTATGGCCAAATTAAGTTTTTCATATAAAAATTTCAATTTTTTGAGGATTTGCATCAAAATTTTGATTTTTTGGGAGTGATCACGAATTGAGGTCCTTTTGGCTCTAGGACGCATATTTAAGGACTTATGGCCAAAATAAGTTTTTCATATAAAAATTTAATTTTTTTGAGGATTTTCGTCGAAATTTGGATTTTTTGGGGGTGGTCACGAATTGAGGTCATTTTGGCTCTAGGACGCATATTTAAGGAGTTATGGCCAAATTAAGTTTTTCATATAAAAATTTCATTTTTTTGAGGATTTTCGTCGAAATTTGGATTTTTTGGGGGTGGTCACGAATTGAGGTCCTTTTGGCTCTAGGACGCATATTTAAGGAGTTATGGCCAAAATAAGTTTTTCATATAAAAATTTCAATTTTTTGAGGATTTTCATCAAAATTTTGATTTTTTGGGGATGGTCACGAATTGAGGTCCTTTTGGCTCTAGGACGCATATTTAAGGAGTTATGGCCAAAATAAGTTTTTCATATAAAAATTTCATTTTTTTGAGGATTTTCGTCGAAATTTGGATTTTTTGGGGGTGGTCACGAATTGAGGTCCTTTTGGCTCTAGGACGCATATTTAAGGAGTTATGGCCAAAATAAGTTTTTCATATAAAAATTTCAATTTTTTGAGGATTTTCATCAAAATTTTGATTTTTTGGGGATGGTCACGAATTGAGGTCCTTTTGGCTCTAGGACGCATATTTAAGGAGTTATGGCCAAAATAAGTTTTTCATATAAAAATTTCAATTTTTTGAGGATTTTCGTCGAAATTTGGATTTTTAGGGGGTGGTCACGAATTGAGGTCCTTTTGGCTCTAGGACGCATATTTAAGGAGTTATGGCCAAATTAAGTTTTTCATATAAAAATTTCAATTTTTTGAGGATTTGCATCAAAATTTTGATTTTGTGGGAGTGATCACGAATTGAGGTCCTTTTGGCTCTAGGACGCATATTTAAGGAGTTATGGCCAAAATAAGTTTTTCATATAAAAATTTCAATTTTTTGAGGATTTTCGTCGAAATTTGGATTTTTAGGGGGTGGTCACGAATTGAGGTCCTTTTGGCTCTAGGACGCATATTTAAGGAGTTATGGCCAAAATAAGTTTTTCATATAAAAATTTCAATTTTTTGAGGATTTTCGTCGAAATTTGGATTTTTTGGGAGTGATCACGAATTGAGGTCCTTTTGGCTCTAGGACGCATATTTAAGGACTTATGGCCAAAATAAGTTTTTCATATAAAAATTTAATTTTTTTGAGGATTTTCGTCGAAATTTGGATTTTTTGGGGGTGGTCACGAATTGAGGTCATTTTGGCTCTAGGACGCATATTTAAGGAGTTATGGCCAAATTAAGTTTTTCATATAAAAATTTCATTTTTTTGAGGATTTTCGTCGAAATTTGGATTTTTTGGGGGTGGTCACGAATTGAGGTCCTTTTGGCTCTAGGACGCATATTTAAGGAGTTATGGCCAAAATAAGTTTTTCATATAAAAATTTCAATTTTTTGAGGATTTGCATCAAAATTTTGATTTTTTGGGGATGGTCACGAATTGAGGTCCTTTTGGCTCTAGGACGCATATTTAAGGAGTTATGGCCAAAATAAGTTTTTCATATAAAAATTTCAATTTTTTGAGGATTTTCGTCGAAATTTGGATTTTTAGGGGGTGGTCACGAATTGAGGTCGTTTTGGCTCTAGGACGCATATTTAAGGAGTTATGGCCAAAATAAGTTTTTCATATAAAAATTTCAATTTTTTGAGGATTTTCATCAAAATTTTTATTTTGGGGATGATCACGAATTGAGGTCCTTTTGGCTCTAGGACGCATATTTAAGGAGTTATGGCCAAAATAAGTTTTTCATATAAAAATTTCAATTTTTTGAGGATTGTCATCAAAATTTTGATTTTGTGGGAGTGATCACGAATTGAGGTCATTTTGGCTCTAGGACGCATATTTAAGGAGTTATGGCCAAAATAAATTTTTCATATAAATATTTCAATTTTTTGAGGATTTTCATCAAAATTTTGATTTTTTGGGGATGGTCACGAATTGAGGTCCTTTTGGCTCTAGGACGCATATTTAAGGAGTTATGGCCAAAATAAGTTTTTCATATAAAAATTTCAATTTTTTGAGGATTTTCGTCGAAATTTGGATTTTTAGGGGGTGGTCACGAATTGAGGTCCTTTTGGCTCTAGGACGCATATTTAAGGAGTTATGGCCAAAATAAATTTTTCATATACAAATTTCAATTTTTTGAGGATTGTCATCAAAATTTTGATTTTGTGGGAGTGATCACGAATTGAGGTCAATTTGGCTCTAGGACGCATATTTAAGGAGTTATGGCCAAAATAAGTTTTTCATATAAAAATTTCAATTTTTTGAGGATTTTCGTCGAAATTTGGATTTTTTGGGGGTGGTCACGAATTGAGGTCCTTTTGGCTCTAGGACGCATATTTAAGGAGTTATGGCCAAAATAAGTTTTTCATATAAAAATTTCAATTTTTTGAGGATTTGCATAAAAATTTTGATTTTGTGGGAGTGATCACGAATTGAGGTCCTTTTGGCTCTAGGACGCATATTTAAGGAGTCATGGCCAAAATAAGTTTTTCATATAAAAATTTCAATTTTTTGAGGATTTTCGTCGAAATTTGGATTTTTAGTGGGTGGTCACGAATTGAGGTCCTTTTGGCTCTAGGAAGCATATTTAAGGAGTTATGGCCAAAATAAGTTTTTCATATAAAAATTTCAATTTTTTGAGGATTTTCGTCGAAATTTGGATTTTTTGGGGGTGGTCACGAATTGAGGTCCTTTTGGCTCTAGGAAGCATATTTAAGGAGTTATGGCCAAAATAAGTTTTTCATATAAAAATTTCAATTTTTTGAGGATTTTCATCACAATTTTGATTTTGTGGGAGTGATCACGAACTGAGGTCCTTTTGGCATATTTAAGGAGTTATGGCCAAAATAAGTTTTTCATATAAAAATTTCAATTTTTTGAGGATTTTCATCAAAATTTTGATTTTTTGGGGATGGTCACGAATTGAGGTCCTTTTGGCTCTAGGACGCATATTTAAGGAGTTATGGCCAAAATAAAATTTTCATATAAAAATTTCAATTTTTTGAGGATTTTCGTCGAAATTTGGATTTTTAGGGGGTGGTCACGAATTGAGGTCATTTTGGCTCTAGGACGCATATTTAAGGAGTTATGGCCAACACAAGTTTTTCATATAAAAATTTAAATTTTTTGAGGATTTTCGTCGAAATTTGGATTTTTAGGGGGTGGTCACGAATTGAGGTCCTTTTGACTCTAGGACGCATATTTAAGGAGTTATGGCCAAAATAAATTTTTCATATAAAATTTCAATTTTTTTGAGGATTTTCATCAAAATTTTGATTTTTTGGGAGTGATCACGAATTGAGGTCCTTTTGGCTCTAGGACGCATATTTAAGGAGTTATGGCCAAAATAAGTTTTTCATATAAAAATTTCAATTTTTTGAGGATTTTCATCAAAATTTTGATTTTTTGGGAGTGATCACGAATTGAGGTCCTTTTGGCTCTAGGACGCATATTTAAGGAGTTATGGTCAAAATAAGTTTTTCATATAAAAATTTCATTTTTTTGAGGATTTTCGTCGAAATTTTGATTTTTTGGGGGTGGTCACGAATTGAGGTCCTTTTGGCTCTAGGACGCATATTTAAGGAGTTATGGCCAAAATAAGTTTTTCATATAAAAATTTCAATTTTTTGAGGATTTTCATCAAAATTTTGATGAATTAAGGTCCTTTTGGCTCTAGGACGCATATTTAAGGAGTTATGGCCAAAATAAGTTTTTCATATAAAAATTTCAATTTTTTGAGGATTTTCGTCGAAATTGGGATTTTTTGGGGGTGGTCACGAATTGAGGTCATTTTGGCTCTAGGACGCATATTTAAGGACTTATGGCCAAAATAAGTTTTTCATATAAAAATTTAATTTTTTTGAGGATTTTCGTCGAAATTTGGATTTTTTGGGGGTGGTCACGAATTGAGGTCCTTTTGGCTCTAGGACGCATATTTAAGGAGTTATGGCCAAAATAAGTTTTTCATATAAAAATTTCAATTTTTTGAGGATTTTCATCAAAATTTTGATGTTTTGGGGATGGTCACGAATTGAGGTCATTTTGGCTCTAGGACGCATATTTAAGGAGTTATGGCCAAAACAAGTTTTTCATATAAAAATTTAAATTTTTTGAGGATTTTCGTCGAAATTTGGATTTTTAGGGGGTGGTCACGAATTGAGGTCCTTTTGACTCTAGGACGCATATTTAAGGAGTTATGGCCAAAATAAATTTTTCATATAAAATTTCAATTTTTTGAGGATTTTCATCAAAATTTTGATTTTTTGGGAGTGATCACGAATTGAGGTCCTTTTGGCTCTAGGACGCATATTTAAGGAGTTATGGCCAAAATAAGTTTTTCATATAAAAATTTCAATTTTGTGAGGATTTTCGTCGAAATTTGGATTTTTTGGGGGTGGTCACGAATTGAGGTCATTTTGGCTCTAGGACGCATATTTAAGGAGTTATGGCCAAAATAAGTTTTTCATATAAAAATTTCAATTTTTTGAGGATTTTCATCGAAATTTTGAATTTTTGGCGATGGTCACGAATTGAGGTCCTTTTGGCTCTAGGACGCATATTTAAGGAGTTATGGCCAAAATAAGTTTTTCATATAAAAATTTCAATTTTTTGAGGATTTTCGTCGAAATTTGGATTTTTTGGGGGTGGTCACGAATTGAGGTCTTTTTGGCATATTTAAGGAATTATGGCCAAAATAAGTTTTTCATATAAAAATTTCAATTTTGTGAGGATTTTCGTCGAAATTTGGAATTTTTGGGGGTGGTCACGAATTGAGGTCATTTTGGCTCTAGGACGCATATTTAAGGAGTTATGGCCAAAATAAGTTTTTCATATAAAAATTTCAATTTTTTGAGGATTTTCATCGAAATTTTGAATTTTTGGCGATGGTCACGAATTGAGGTCCTTTTGGCTCTAGTACGCATATTTAAGGAGTTATGGCCAAAATAAGTTTTTCATATAAAAATTTCATTTTTTTGAGGATTTTCGTCGAAATTGGGATTTTTTGGGGGTGGTCACGAATTGAGGTCATTTTGGCTCTAGGACGCATATTTAAGGAGTTATGGCCAAAATAAGTTTTTCATATAAAAATTTCAATTTTTTGAGGATTTTCATCAAAATTTTTATTTTGGGGATGATCACGAATTGAGGTCCTTTTGGCTCTAGGACGCATATTTAAGGAGTTATGGCCAAAATAAGTTTTTCATATAAAAATTTCAATTTTTTGAGGATTGTCATCAAAATTTTGATTTTGTGGGAGTGATCACGAATTGAGGTCAATTTGGCTCTAGGACGCATATTTAAGGAGTTATGGCCAAAATAAGTTTTTCATATAAATATTTCAATTTTTTGAGGATTTTCATCAAAATTTTGATTTTTTGGGGATGGTCACGAATTGAGGTCCTTTTGGCTCTAGGACGCATATTTAAGGAGTTATGGCCAAAATAAATTTTTCATATACAAATTTCAATTTTTTGAGGATTGTCATCAAAATTTTGATTTTGTGGGAGTGATCACGAATTGAGGTCAATTTGGCTCTAGGACGCATATTTAAGGAGTTATGGCCAAAATAAGTTTTTCATATAAAAATTTAAATTTTTTGAGGATTTTCGTCGAAATTTGGATTTTTAGGCGGTGGTCACGAATTGAGGTCCTTTTGGCTCTAGGACGCATATTTAAGGAGTTATGGCCAAAATAAATTTTTCATATAAAAATTTCAATTTTTTGAGGATTTGCATAAAAATTTTGATTTTGTGGGAGTGATCACGAATTGAGGTCCTTTTGGCTCTAGGACGCATATTTAAGGAGTCATGGCCAAAATAAGTTTTTCATATAAAAATTTCAATTTTTTGAGGATTTTCGTCGAAATTTGGATTTTTAGTGGGTGGTCACGAATTGAGGTCCTTTTGGCTCTAGGAAGCATATTTAAGGAGTTATGGCCAAAATAAGTTTTTCATATAAAAATTTCAATTTTTTGAGGATTTTCGTCGAAATTTGGATTTTTTGGGGGTGGTCACGAATTGAGGTCCTTTTGGCTCTAGGAAGCATATTTAAGGAGTTATGGCCAAAATAAGTTTTTCATATAAAAATTTCAATTTTTTGAGGATTTTCATCACAATTTTGATTTTGTGGGAGTGATCACGAACTGAGGTCCTTTTGGCATATTTAAGGAGTTATGGCCAAAATAAGTTTTTCATATAAAAATTTCAATTTTTTGAGGATTTTCATCAAAATTTTGATTTTTTGGGGATGGTCACGAATTGAGGTCCTTTTGGCTCTAGGACGCATATTTAAGGAGTTATGGCCAAAATAAGATTTTCATATAAAAATTTCAATTTTTTGAGGATTTTCGTCGAAATTTGGATTTTTAGGGGGTGGTCACGAATTGAGGTCATTTTGGCTCTAGGACGCATATTTAAGGAGTTATGGCCAACACAAGTTTTTCATATAAAAATTTAAATTTTTTGAGGATTTTCGTCGAAATTTGGATTTTTAGGGGGTGGTCACGAATTGAGGTCCTTTTGACTCTAGGACGCATATTTAAGGAGTTATGGCCAAAATAAATTTTTCATATAAAATTTCAATTTTTTGAGGATTTTCATCAAAATTTTGATTTTTTGGGAGTGATCACGAATTGAGGTCCTTTTGGCTCTAGGACGCATATTTAAGGAGTTATGGCCAAAATAAGTTTTTCATATAAAAATTTCAATTTTTTGAGGATTTTCATCAAAATTTTGATTTTTTGGGAGTGATCACGAATTGAGGTCCTTTTGGCTCTAGGACGCATATTTAAGGAGTTATGGTCAAAATAAGTTTTTCATATAAAAATTTCATTTTTTTGAGGATTTTCGTCGAAATTTTGATTTTTTGGGGGTGGTCACGAATTGAGGTCCTTTTGGCTCTAGGACGCATATTTAAGGAGTTATGGCCAAAATAAGTTTTTCATATAAAAATTTCAATTTTTTGAGGATTTTCATCAAAATTTTGATGAATTAAGGTCCTTTTGGCTCTAGGACGCATATTTAAGGAGTTATGGCCAAAATAAGTTTTTCATATAAAAATTTCAATTTTTTGAGGATTTTCGTCGAAATTGGGATTTTTTGGGGGTGGTCACGAATTGAGGTCATTTTGGCTCTAGGACGCATATTTAAGGACTTATGGCCAAAATAAGTTTTTCATATAAAAATTTAATTTTTTTGAGGATTTTCGTCGAAATTTGGATTTTTTGGGGGTGGTCACGAATTGAGGTCCTTTTGGCTCTAGGACGCATATTTAAGGAGTTATGGCCAAAATAAGTTTTTCATATAAAAATTTCAATTTTTTGAGGATTTTCATCAAAATTTTGATGTTTTGGGGATGGTCACGAATTGAGGTCATTTTGGCTCTAGGACGCATATTTAAGGAGTTATGGCCAAAACAAGTTTTTCATATAAAAATTTAAATTTTTTGAGGATTTTCGTCGAAATTTGGATTTTTAGGGGGTGGTCACGAATTGAGGTCCTTTTGACTCTAGGACGCATATTTAAGGAGTTATGGCCAAAATAAATTTTTCATATAAAATTTCAATTTTTTGAGGATTTTCATCAAAATTTTGATTTTTTGGGAGTGATCACGAATTGAGGTCCTTTTGGCTCTAGGACGCATATTTAAGGAGTTATGGCCAAAATAAGTTTTTCATATAAAAATTTCAATTTTGTGAGGATTTTCGTCGAAATTTGGATTTTTTGGGGGTGGTCACGAATTGAGGTCATTTTGGCTCTAGGACGCATATTTAAGGAGTTATGGCCAAAATAAGTTTTTCATATAAAAATTTCAATTTTTTGAGGATTTTCATCGAAATTTTGAATTTTTGGCGATGGTCACGAATTGAGGTCCTTTTGGCTCTAGGACGCATATTTAAGGAGTTATGGCCAAAATAAGTTTTTCATATAAAAATTTCAATTTTTTGAGGATTTTCGTCGAAATTTGGATTTTTTGGGGGTGGTCACGAATTGAGGTCTTTTTGGCATATTTAAGGAATTATGGCCAAAATAAGTTTTTCATATAAAAATTTCAATTTTGTGAGGATTTTCGTCGAAATTTGGAATTTTTGGGGGTGGTCACGAATTGAGGTCATTTTGGCTCTAGGACGCATATTTAAGGAGTTATGGCCAAAATAAGTTTTTCATATAAAAATTTCAATTTTTTGAGGATTTTCATCGAAATTTTGAATTTTTGGCGATGGTCACGAATTGAGGTCCTTTTGGCTCTAGTACGCATATTTAAGGAGTTATGGCCAAAATAAGTTTTTCATATAAAAATTTCATTTTTTTGAGGATTTTCGTCGAAATTGGGATTTTTTGGGGGTGGTCACGAATTGAGGTCATTTTGGCTCTAGGACGCATATTTAAGGAGTTATGGCCAAAATAAGTTTTTCATATAAAAATTTCAATTTTGTGAGGATTTTCGTCGAAATTTGGATTTTTTGGGGGTGGTCACGAATTGAGGTCATTTTGGCTCTAGGACGCATATTTAAGGAGTTATGGCCAAAATAAGTTTTTCATATAAAAATTTCAATTTTTTGAGGATTTTCATCGAAATTTTGAATTTTTGGCGATGGTCACGAATTGAGGTCCTTTTGGCTCTAGGACGCATATTTAAGGAGTTATGGCCAAAATAAGTTTTTCATATAAAAATTTCAATTTTTTGAGGATTTTCGTCGAAATTTGGATTTTTTGGGGGTGGTCACGAATTGAGGTCCTTTTGGCTCTAGGACGCATATTTAAGGAGTTATGGCCAAAATAAGTTTTTCATATAAAAATTTCAATTTTTTGAGGATTTTCATCAAAATTTTGATTTTGTGGGAGTGATCACGAATTGAGGTCCTTTTGGCATATTTAAGGAATTATGGCCAAAATAAGTTTTTCATATAAAAATTTCAATTTTTTGAGGATTTTCATCAAAATTTTGATTTTTTGGGGATGGTCACGAATTGAGGTCTTTTTGGCTCTAGGACGCATATTTAAGGAGTTATGGCCAAAATAAGTTTTTCATATAAAAATTTCAATTTTTTGAGGATTTTCATCAAAATTTTGATTTTTGGAGATGGTCACGAATTGAGGTCTTTTTGGCTCTAGGACGCATATTTAAGGAGTTATGGCCAACGCATATTTAAGGAGTTATGGCCAAAATAAATTTTTTATATAAAAATTTCAATTTTTTGAGGATTTTCATCAAAATTTTGATTTTTTGGGAGTGATCACGAATTGAGTTTTTCATATAAAAATTTCATTTTTTTGAGGATTTTCGTCGAAATTTGGATTTTTTGGGGGTGGTCACGAATTGAGGTCCTTTTGGCTCTAGGAAGCATATTTAAGGAGTTATGGCCAAAATAAGTTTTTCATATAAAAATTTCAATTTTTTGAGGATTTTCATCAAAATTTTGATTTTGTGGGAGTGATCACGAATTGAGGTCCTTTTGGCATATTTAAGGAGTTATGGCCAAAATAAGTTTTTCATATAAAAATTTCAATTTTTTGAGGATTGTCATCAAAATTTTGATTTTGTGGGAGTGATCACGAATTGAGGTCCTTTTGGCTCTAGGACGCATATTTAAGGAGTTATGGCCAAAATAAGTTTTTCATATAAAAATTTCAATTTTTTGAGGATTTTCATCAAAATTTTGATGTTTTGGGGATGGTCACGAATTGAGGTCATTTTGGCTCTAGGACGCATATTTAAGGAGTTATGGCCAAAACAAGTTTTTCATATAAAAATTTAAATTTTTTGAGGATTTTCGTCGAAATTTGGATTTTTAGGGGGTGGTCACGAATTGAGGTCCTTTTGACTCTAGGACGCATATTTAAGGAGTTATGGCCAAAATAAATTTTTCATATAAAATTTCAATTTTTTGAGGATTTTCATCAAAATTTTGATTTTTTGGGAGTGATCACGAATTGAGGTCCTTTTGGCTCTAGGACGCATATTTAAGGAGTTATGGCCAAAATAAGTTTTTCATATAAAAATTTCAATTTTTTGAGGATTTTCATCGAAATTTTGAATTTTTGGCGATGGTCACGAATTGAGGTCCTTTTGGCTCTAGGACGCATATTTAAGGAGTTATGGCCAAAATAAGTTTTTCATATAAAAATTTCAATTTTTTGAGGATTTTCGTCGAAATTTGGATTTTTTGGGGGTGGTCACGAATTGAGGTCCTTTTGGCTCTAGGAAGCATATTTAAGGAGTTATGGCCAAAATAAGTTTTTCATATAAAAATTTCAATTTTTTGAGGATTTTCATCAAAATTTTGATTTTGTGGGAGTGATCACGAATTGAGGTCCTTTTGGCATATTTAAGGAGTTAGGGCCAAAATAAGTTTTTCATATAAAAATTTAAATTTTTTGAGGATTGTCATCAAAATTTTGATTTTGTGGGAGTGATCACGAATTGAGGTCCTTTTGGCTCTAGGACGCATATTTAAGGAGTTATGGCCAAAATAAGTTTTTCATATAAAAATTTCAATTTTTTGAGGATTTTCATCAAAATTTTGATTTTTTGGGGATGGTCACGAATTGAGGTCCTTTTGGCTCTAGGACGCATATTTAAGGAGTTATGGCCAAAATAAGTTTTTCATATAAAAATTTCATTTTTTTGAGGATTTTCGTCGAAATTTAGATTTTTAGGGGGTGGTCACGAATTGAGGTCCTTTTGGCTCTAGGACGCATATTTAAGGAGTTATGGCCAAAATAAGTTTTTTATATAAAAATTTCAATTTTTTGAGGATTTTCATCAAAATTTTGATTTTTTGGGAGTGATCACGAATTGAGGTCCTTTTGGCTCTAGGACGCATATTTAAGGAGTTATGGCCAAAATAAGTTTTTCATATAAAAATTTCATTTTTTGAGGATTTTCGTCGAAATTTGGATTTTTTGGGGGTGGTCACGAATTGAGGTCCTTTTGGCTCTAGGACGCATATTTAAGGAGTTATGGCCAAAATAAGTTTTTCATATAAAAATTTCAATTTTTTGAGGATTTTCATCAAAATTTTGATTTTTTGGGGATGGTCACGAATTGAGGTCCTTTTGGCTCTAGGACGCATATTTAAGGAGTTATGGCCAAAATAAGTTTTTCATATAAAGATCTCAATTTTTTGAGGATTTTCGTCGAAATTTGGATTTTTAGGGGGTGGTCACGAATTGAGGTCCTTTTGGCTCTAGGACGCATATTTAAGGAGTTATGGCCAAAATAAGTTTTTCATATAAAAATTTCAATTTTTTGAGGATTTTCATCAAAATTTTGATTTTTTGGGAGTGATCACGAATTGAGGTCCTTTTGACTCTAGGACGCATATTTAAGGAGTTATGGCCAAAATAAGTTTTTCATATAAAAATTTCATTTTTTTGAGGATTTTCGTCGAAATTTTGATTTTTTGGGGGTGGTCACGAATTGAGGTCCTTTTGGCTCTAGGAAGCATATTTAAGGAGTTATGGCCAAAATAAGTTTTTCATATAAAAATTTCAATTTTTTGAGGATTTTCATCAAAATGTTGATTTTTTGGGGATGGTCACGAATTGAGGTCCTTTTGGCTCTAGGACGCATATTTAAGGAGTTATGGCCAAAATAAGTTTTTCATATAAAAATTTCAATTTTTTGAGGATTTTCGTCGAAATTTGGATTTTTTGGGGTGGTCACGAATTGAGGTCCTTTTGGCTCTAGGACGCATATTTAAGGAGTTATGGCCAAAATAAGTTTTTCATATAAAAATTTCAATTTTTTGAGGATTTTCATCAAAATTTTGATTTTTTGGGAGTGATCACGAATTGAGGTCCTTTTGACTCTAGGACGCATATTTAAGGAGTTATGGCCAAATTAAGTTTTTCATATAAAAATTTCAATTTTTTGAGGATTTTCGTCGAAATTTGGATTTTTTGGGGGTGGTCACGAATTGAGGTCCATTTGGCTCTAGGACGCATATTTAAGGAGTTATGGCCAAAATAAGTTTTTCATATAAAAATTTCAATTTTTTGAGGATTTTCATCAAAATTTTGATTTTTTGGGAGTGATCACGAATTGAGGTCCTTTTGGCTCTAGGACGCATATTTAAGGAATTATGGCCAAAATAAGCTTTTCATATAAAAATTTCATTTTTTTGAGGATTTTCGTCGAAATTTGGATTTTTTGGGGGTGGTCACGAATTGAGGTCCTTTTGGCTCTAGGACGCATATTTAAGGAGTTATGGCCAAAATAAGTTTTTCATATAAAAATTTCAATTTTTTGAGGATTTTCATCAAAATTTTGATTTTTTGGGAGTGATCACGAATTGAGGTCCTTTTGGCTCTAGGACGCATATTTAAGGAGTTATGGCCAAAATAAGTTTTTCATATAAAAATTTGATTTTTTTTTTGAGGATTTTCGTCGAAAGTTGGAGTTTTTGGGGGTGGTCACGAATTGAGGTCCTTTTGGCTCTAGGACGCATATTTAAGGAGTTATGGCCAAAATAAGTTTTTCATATAAAAATTTCAATTTTTTGAGGATTTTCATCAAAATTTTGATTTTTTGGGGATGGTCACGAATTGAGGTCCTTTTGGCTCTAGGACGCATATTTAAGGAGTTATGGCCAAAATAAGTTTTTCATATAAAAATTTAAATTTTTTGAGGATTTTCGTCGAAATTTGGATTTTTAGGGGGTGGTCACGAATTGAGGTCCTTTTGGCTCTAGGACGCATATTTAAGGAGTTATGGCCAAAATAAGTTTTTCATATAAAAATTTCAATTTTTTGAGGATTTTCATCAAAATTTTGATTTTTTGGGGATGGTCACGAATTGAGGTCCTTTTGGCTCTAGGACGCATATTTAAGGAGTTATGGCCAAAATAAGTTTTTCATATAAAAATTTCAATTTTTTGAGGATTTGCATCAAAATTTTGATTTTTTGGGAGCGATCACGAATTGAGGTCCTTTTGGCACTAGGACGCATATTTAAGGAGTTATGGCCAAAATAAGTTTTTCATATAAAAATTTCATTTTTTTGAGGATTTTCGTCGAAATTTGGATTTTTTGGGGGTGGTCACGAATTGAGGTCCTTTTGGCTCTAGGACGCATATTTAAGGAGTTATGGCCAAATTAAGTTTTTCATATAAAAATTTCAATTTTTTGAGGATTTGCATCAAAATTTTGATTTTTTGGGAGTGATCACGAATTGAGGTCCTTTTGGCTCTAGGACGCATATTTAAGGACTTATGGCCAAAATAAGTTTTTCATAAAAAAATTTAATTTTTTTGAGGATTTTCGTCGAAATTTGGATTTTTTGGGGGTGGTCACGAATTGAGGTCATTTTGGCTCTAGGACGCATATTTAAGGAATTATGGCCAAATTAAGTTTTTCATATAAAAATTTCATTTTTTTGAGGATTTTCGTCGAAATTTGGATTTTTTGGGGGTGGTCACGAATTGAGGTCCTTTTGGCTCTAGGACGCATATTTAAGGAGGTATGGCCAAAATAAGTTTTTCATATAAAAATTTCAAGTTTTTGAGGATTTTCATCAAAATTTTGATTTTTTGGGAGTGGTCACGAATTGAGGTCCTTTTGGCTCTAGGACGCATATTTAAGGAGTTATGGCCAAAATAAGTTTTTCATATAAAAATTTCAATTTTTTGAGGATTTTCATCAAAATTTTGATTTTAAGGAGTTATGGCCAAAATAAGTTTTTCATATAAAAATTTCAATTTTTTGAGGATTTTCATCAAAATTTTGATTTTTTGGGGATGGTCACGAATTGAGGTCCTTTTGGCTCTAGGACGCATATTTAAGGAGTTATGGCCAAAATAAGTTTTTCATATAAAAATTTCAATTTTTTGAGGATTTTCATCAAAATTTTGATTTTTTGGGGATGGTCACGAATTGAGGTCCTTTTGGCTCTAGGACGCATATTTAAGGAGTTATGGCCAAAATAAGTTTTTCATATAAAAATTTCATTTTTTTGAGGATTTTCGTCGAAATTTGGATTTTTTGGGGGTGGTCACGAATTGAGGTCCTTTTGGATCTAGGACGCATATTTAAGGAGTTATGGCCAAAATAAGTTTTTCATATAAAA
The DNA here is from genome assembly GCF_050003625.1 of Haematobia irritans. NCBI lineage: Eukaryota > Metazoa > Arthropoda > Insecta > Diptera > Muscidae > Haematobia > Haematobia irritans. The sequence continues at coordinate 207,043,210 of NC_134398.1, forward strand.
ATTTCATTTTTTTGAGGATTTTCGTCGAAATTTGGATTTTTTGGGGGTGATCACGAATTGAGGTCCTTTTGGCTCTAGGACGCATATTTAAGGAGTTATGGCCAAAATAAGTTTTTCATATAAAAATTTAAATTTTTTGAGGATTTGCATCAAAATTTTGATTTTGTGGGAGTGATCACGAATTGAGGTCCTTTTGGCTCTAGGACGCATATTTAAGGAGTTATGGCCAAAATAAGTTTTTCATATAAAAATTTCAATTTTTTGAGGATTTTCATCAAAATTTTGATTTTTTGGGGGTGGTCACGAATTGAGGTCCTTTTGGCTCTAGGACGCATATTTAAGGAGTTATGGCCAAAATAAATTTTTCATATAAAAATTTCATTTTTTTGAGGATTTTCGTCGAAATTTGGATTTTTTGGGAGTGGTCACGAATTGAGGTCCTTTTGGCTCTAGGACGCATATTTAAGGAGTTATGGCCAAAATAAGTTTTTCATATAAAAATTTAAATTTTTTGAGGATTTGCATCAAAATTTTGATTTTGTGGGAGTGATCACGAATTGAGGTCCTTTTGGCTCTAGGACGCATATTTAAGGAGTTATGGCCAAAATAAGTTTTTCATATAAAAATTTCAATTTTTTGAGGATTTTCATCAAAATTTTGATTTTTTGGGAGTGATCACGAATTGAGGTCCTTTTGGCTCTAGGACGCATATTTAAGGAGTTATGGCCAAAATAAGTTTTTCATATAAAAATTTCATTTTTTTGAGGATTTTCGTCGAAATTTGGATTTTTTGGGGGTGGTCACGAATTGAGGTCCTTTTGGCTCTAGGACGCATATTTAAGGAGTTATGGCCAAAATAAGTTTTTCATATAAAAATTTCATTTTTTTGAGGATTTTCGTCGAAATTTGGATTTTTTGGGGGTGGTCACGAATTGAGGTCCTTTTGGATCTAGGACGCATATTTAAGGAGTTATGGCCAAAATAAGTTTTTCATATAAAAATTTCATTTTTTTGAGGATTTTCGTCGAAATTTGGATTTTTTGGGGGTGGTCACGAATTGAGGTCCTTTTGGCTCTAGGACGCATATTTAAGGAGTTATGGCCAAAATAAGTTTTTCATATAAAAATTTAAATTTTTTGAGGATTTGCATCAAAATTTTGATTTTGTGGGAGTGATCACGAATTAAGGTCCTTTTGGCTCTAGGACGCATATTTAAGGAGTTATGGCCAAAATAAGTTTTTCATATAAAAATTTCAATTTTTTGAGGATTTTCATCAAAATTTTGATTTTTTGGGAGTGATCACGAATTGAGGTCCTTTTGGCTCTAGGACGCATATTTAAGGAGTTATGGCCAAAATAAGTTTTTCATATAAAAATTTCATTTTTTTGAGGATTTTCGTCGAAATTTGGATTTTTTGGGGGTGGTCACGAATTGAGGTCCTTTTGGCTCTAGGACGCATATTTAAGGAGTTATGGCCAAAATAAGTTTTTCATATAAAAATTTCAATTTTTTGAGGATTTTCATCAAAATTTTGATTTTTTGGGGATGGTCACGAATTGAGGTCCTTTTGGCTCTAGGACGCATATTTAAGGAGTTATGGCCAAAATAAGTTTTTCATATAAAAATTTCAATTTTTTGAGGATTTTCGTCGAAATTTGGATTTTTAGGGGGTGGTCACGAATTGAGGTCCTTTTGGCTCCAGGACGCATATTTAAGGAGTTATGGCCAAAATAAGTTTTTCATATAAAAATTTCAATTTTTTGAGGATTTGCATCAAAATTTTGATTTTGTGGGAGTGATCACGAATTGAGGTCCTTTTGGCTCTAGGACGCATATTTAAGGAGTTATGGCCAAAATAAGTTTTTCATATAAAAATTTCAATTTTTTGAGCATTTTCGTCGAAATTTGGATCTTTAGGGAGTGATCACGAATTGAGGTCCTTTTGGCTCTAGGACGCATATTTAAGGAGTTATGGCCAAAATAAGTTTTTCATATAAAAATTTGATTTTTTTTTGAGGATTTTCGTCGAAAATTGGAGTTTTTGGGGGTGGTCACGAATTGAGGTCCTTTTGGCTCTAGGACGCATATTTAAGGAGTTATGGCCAAAATAAGTTTTTCATATAAAAATTTCAATTTTTTGAGGATTTTCATCAAAATTTTGATTTTTTGGGGATGGTCACGAATTGAGGTCCTTTTGGCTCTAGGACGCATATTTAAGGAGTTATGGCCAAAATAAGTTTTTCATATAAAAATTTCAATTTTTTGAGGATTTTCGTCGAAATTTGGATTTTTAGGGGGTGGTCACGAATTGAGGTCCATTTGGCTCTAGGACGCATATTTAAGGAGTTATGGCCAAAATAAGTTTTTCATATAAAAATTTCAATTTTTTTTGAGGATTTTCGTCGAAATTTGGATTTTTTTGGGGGTGGTCACGAATTGAGGTCCTTTTGGCTCTAGGACGCATATTTAAGGAGTTATGGCCAAAATAAATTTTTTATATAAAAATTTCAATTTTTTGAGGATTTTCATCAAAATTTTGATTTTTTGGGGATGGTCACGAATTGAGGTCCTTTTGGCTCTAGGACGCATATTTAAGGAGTTATGGCCAAAATAAGTTTTTCATATAAAAATTTCAATTTTTTGAGGATTTTCATCAAAATTTTGATTTTTTGGGGATGGTCACGAATTGAGGTCCTTTTGGCTCTAGGACGCATATTTAAGGAGTTATGGCCAAAATAAGTTTTTCATATAAAAATTTCAATTTTTTGAGGATTTGCATCAAAATTTTGATTTTTTGGGAGCGATCACGAATTGAGGTCCTTTTGGCTCTAGGACGCATATTTAAGGAGTTATGGCCAAAATAAGTTTTTCATATAAAAATTTCATTTTTTTGAGGATTTTCGTCGAAATTTGGATTTTTTGGGGGTGGTCACGAATTGAGGTCCTTTTGGCTCTAGGACGCATATTTAAGGAGGTATGGCCAAAATAAGTTTTTCATATAAAAATTTCAAGTTTTTGAGGATTTTCATCAAAATTTTGATTTTTTGGGAGTGATCACGAATTGAGGTCCTTTTGGCTCTAGGACGCATATTTAAGGAGTTATGGCCAAAATAAGTTTTTCATATAAAAATTTCAATTTTTTGAGGATTTTCATCAAAATTTTGATTTTTTGGGGATGGTCACGAATTGAGGTCCTTTTGGCTCTAGGACGCATATTTAAGGAGTTATGGCCAAAATAAGTTTTTCATATAAAAATTTCAATTTTTTGAGGATTTTCATCAAAATTTTGATTTTTTGGGGATGGTCACGAATTGAGGTCCTTTTGGCTCTAGGACGCATATTTAAGGAGTTATGGCCAAAATAAGTTTTTCATATAAAAATTTCAATTTTTTGAGGATTTTCATCAAAATTTTGATTTTTTGGGGATGGTCACGAATTGAGGTCCTTTTGGCTCTAGGACGCATATTTAAGGAGTTATGGCCAAAATAAGTTTTTCATATAAAAATTTCATTTTTTTGAGGATTTTCGTCGAAATTTGGATTTTTTGGGGGTGGTCACGAATTGAGGTCCTTTTGGATCTAGGACGCATATTTAAGGAGTTATGGCCAAAATAAGTTTTTCATATAAAAATTTCATTTTTTTGAGGATTTTCGTCGAAATTTGGATTTTTTGGGGGTGGTCACGAATTGAGGTCCTTTTGGCTCTAGGACGCATATTTAAGGAGTTATGGCCAAAATAAGTTTTTCATATAAAAATTTCAATTTTTTGAGGATTTGCATCAAAATTTTGATTTTGTGGGAGTGATCACGAATTGAGGTCCTTTTGGCTCTAGGACGCATATTTAAGGAGTTATGGCCAAAATAAGTTTTTCATATAAAAATTTCAATTTTTTGAGGATTTTCATCAAAATTTTGATTTTTTGGGAGTGATCACGAATTGAGGTCCTTTTGGCTCTAGGACGCATATTTAAGGAGTTATGGCCAAAATAAGTTTTTCATATAAAAATTTCATTTTTTTGAGGATTTTCGTCGAAATTTGGATTTTTTGGGGGTGGTCACGAATTGAGGTCCTTTTGGCTCTAGGACGCATATTTAAGGAGTTATGGCCAAAATAAGTTTTTCATATAAAAATTTCAATTTTTTGAGGATTTTCATCAAAATTTTGATTTTTTGGGGATGGTCACGAATTGAGGTCCTTTTGGCTCTAGGACGCATATTTAAGGAGTTATGGCCAAAATAAGTTTTTCATATAAAAATTTCAATTTTTTGAGGATTTTCGTCGAAATTTGGATTTTTAGGGGGTGGTCACGAATTGAGGTCCTTTTGGCTCTAGGGCGCATATTTAAGGAGTTATGGCCAAAATAAGTTTTTCATATAAAAATTTCAATTTTTTGAGGATTTGCATCAAAATTTTGATTTTGTGGGAGTGATCACGAATTGAGGTCCTTTTGGCTCTAGGACGCATATTTAAGGAGTTATGGCCAAAATAAGTTTTTCATATAAAAATTTCAATTTTTTGAGCATTTTCGTCGAAATTTTGAATTTTTGGCGATGGTCACGAATTGAGGTCCTTATGGCTCTAGGACGCAAAATAAGTTTTTCATATAAAAATTTAAATTTTTTGAGGATTTTCGTCGAAATTTGGATTTTTTGGGGGTAGTCACGAATTGAGGTCCTTTTGGCTCTAGGACGCATATTTAAGGAGTTATGGCCAAAATAAGTTTTTCATATAAAAATTTCAATTTTTTGAGGATTTTCATCAAAATTTTGATTTTTTGGGGATGATCACGAATTGAGGTCCTTTTGGCTCTAGGACGCATATTTAAGGAGTTATGGCCAAAATAAGTTTTTCATATAAAAATTTCAATTTTTTGAGGATTGTCATCAAAATTTTGATTTTGTGGGAGTGATCACGAATTGAGGTCAATTTGGCTCTAGGACGCATATTTAAGGAGTTATGGCCAAAATAAGTTTTTCATATAAAAATTTCAATTTTTTGAGGATTTTCATCAAAATTTTGATTTTTTGGGGATGATCACGAATTGAGGTCCTTTTGGCTCTAGGACGCATATTTAAGGAGTTATGGCCAAAATAAGTTTTTAATATAAAAATTTCAATTTTTTGAGGATTTTCATCAAAATTTTGATTTTTTGGGGATGATCACGAATTGAGGTCCTTTTGGCTCTAGGACGCATATTTAAGGAGTTATGGCCAAAATAAGTTTTTCATATAAAAATTTCAATTTTTTGAGGATTGTCATCAAAATTTTGATTTTTTGGGGATGGTCACGAATTGAGGTCCTTTTGGCTCTAGGACGCATATTTAAGGAGTTATGGCCAAAATAAATTTTTCATATAAAAATTTCAATTTTTTGAGGATTTGCATAAAAATTTTGATTTTGTGGGAGTGATCACGAATTGAGGTCCTTTTGGCTCTAGGACGCATATTTAAGGAGTTATGGCCAAAATAAGTTTTTCATATAAAAATTTCATTTTTTTGAGGATTTTCATCAAAATTTTGATTTTTTGGGGATGATCACGAATTGAGGTCCTTTTGGCTCTAGGACGCATATTTAAGGAGTTATGGCCAAAATAAGTTTTTCATATAAAAATTTCAATTTTTTGAGGATTTTCATCAAAATTTTGATTTTTTGGGGATGGTCACGAATTGAGGTCCTTTTGGCTCTAGGACGCATATTTAAGGAGTTATGGCCAAAATAAGTTTTTCATATAAAAATTTCATTTTTTTGAGGATTTTCGTCGAAATTTGGATTTTTTGGGGGTGGTCACGAATTGAGGTCCTTTTGGATCTAGGACGCATATTTAAGGAGTTATGGCCAAAATAAGTTTTTCATATAAAAATTTCATTTTTTTGAGGATTTTCGTCGAAATTTGGATTTTTTGGGGGTGGTCACGAATTGAGGTCCTTTTGGCTCTAGGACGCATATTTAAGGAGTTATGGCCAAAATAAGTTTTTCATATAAAAATTTCAATTTTTTGAGGATTTGCATCAAAATTTTGAATTTGTGGGAGTGATCACGAATTGAGGTCCTTTTGGCTCTAGGACGCATATTTAAGGAGTTATGGCCAAAATAAGTTTTTCATATAAAAATTTCAATTTTTTGAGGATTTTCATCAAAATTTTGATTTTTTGGGAGTGATCACGAATTGAGGTCCTTTTGGCTCTAGGACGCATATTTAAGGAGTTATGGCCAAAATAAGTTTTTCATATAAAAATTTCAATTTTTTGAGGATTTTCGTCGAAATTTGGATTTTTAGGGGGTGGTCACGAATTGAGGTCCTTTTGGCTCTAGGGCGCATATTTAAGGAGTTATGGCCAAAATAAGTTTTTCATATAAAAATTTCAATTTTTTGAGGATTTGCATCAAAATTTTGATTTTGTGGGAGTGATCACGAATTGAGGTCCTTTTGGCTCTAGGACGCATATTTAAGGAGTTATGGCCAAAATAAGTTTTTCATATAAAAATTTCAATTTTTTGAGCATTTTCGTCGAAATTTTGAATTTTTGGCGATGGTCACGAATTGAGGTCCTTATGGCTCTAGGACGCAAAATAAGTTTTTCATATAAAAATTTAAATTTTTTGAGGATTTTCGTCGAAATTTGGATTTTTTGGGGGTAGTCACGAATTGAGGTCCTTTTGGCTCTAGGACGCATATTTAAGGAGTTATGGCCAAAATAAGTTTTTCATATAAAAATTTCAATTTTTTGAGGATTTTCATCAAAATTTTGATTTTTTGGGGATGATCACGAATTGAGGTCCTTTTGGCTCTAGGACGCATATTTAAGGAGTTATGGCCAAAATAAGTTTTTCATATAAAAATTTCAATTTTTTGAGGATTGTCATCAAAATTTTGATTTTGTGGGAGTGATCACGAATTGAGGTCAATTTGGCTCTAGGACGCATATTTAAGGAGTTATGGCCAAAATAAGTTTTTCATATAAAAATTTCAATTTTTTGAGGATTTTCATCAAAATTTTGATTTTTTGGGGATGGTCACGAATTGAGGTCCTTTTGGCTCTAGGACGCATATTTAAGGAGTTATGGCCAAAATAAGTTTTTCATATAAAAATTTCATTTTTTTGAGGATTTTCATCAAAATTTTGATTTTTTGGGGATGATCACGAATTGAGGTCCTTTTGGCTCTAGGACGCATATTTAAGGAGTTATGGCCAAAATAAGTTTTTAATATAAAAATTTCAATTTTTTGAGGATTTTCATCAAAATTTTGATTTTTTGGGGATGATCACGAATTGAGGTCCTTTTGGCTCTAGGACGCATATTTAAGGAGTTATGGCCAAAATAAGTTTTTCATATAAAAATTTCAATTTTTTGAGGATTGTCATCAAAATTTTGATTTTTTGGGGATGGTCACGAATTGAGGTCCTTTTGGCTCTAGGACGCATATTTAAGGAGTTATGGCCAAAATAAATTTTTCATATAAAAATTTCAATTTTTTGAGGATTTGCATAAAAATTTTGATTTTGTGGGAGTGATCACGAATTGAGGTCCTTTTGGCTCTAGGACGCATATTTAAGGAGTTATGGCCAAAATAAGTTTTTCATATAAAAATTTCATTTTTTTGAGGATTTTCATCAAAATTTTGATTTTTTGGGGATGATCACGAATTGAGGTCCTTTTGGCTCTAGGACGCATATTTAAGGAGTTATGGCCAAAATAAGTTTTTCATATAAAAATTTCAATTTTTTGAGGATTGTCATCAAAATTTTGATTTTGTGGGAGTGATCACGAATTGAGGTCAATTTGGCTCTAGGACGCATATTTAAGGAGTTATGGCCAACGCATATTTAAGGAGTTATGGCCAAAATAAGTTTTTCATATAAAAATTTCAATTTTTTGAGGATTTTCGTCGAAATTTGGATTTTTAGGGGGTGGTCACGAATTGAGGTCCTTTTGGCTCTAGGACGCATATTTAAGGAGTTATGGCCAAAATAAGTTTTTCATATAAAAATTTCAATTTTTTGAGGATTTTCGTCGAAATTTGGATTTTTTGGGGATGGTCACGAATTGAGGTCCTTTTGGCTCAAGGACGCATATTTAAGGAGTTATGGCCAAAATAAATTTTTTATATAAAAATTTCAATTTTTTGAGGATTTTCATCAAAATTTTGATTTTTTGGGAGTGATCACGAATTGAGGTCCTTTTGGCTCTAGGACGCATATTTAAGGAGTTATGGCCAAAATAAGTTTTTCATATAAAAATTTCATTTTTTTGAGGATTTTCGTCGAAATTTGGATTTTTTGGGGGTGGTCACGAATTGAGGTCCTTTTGGCTCTAGGACGCATATTTAAGGAGTTATGGCCAAAATAAATTTTTTATATAAAAATTTAAATTTTTTGAGGATTTGCATCAAAATTTTGATTTTTTGGGAGTGATCACGAATTGAGGTCCTTTTGGCTCTAGGACGCATATTTAAGGAGTTATGGCCAAAATAAGTTTTTCATATAAAAATTTCATTTTTTTGAGGATTTTCGTCGAAATTTGGATTTTTTGGGGGTGATCACGAATTGAGGTCCTTTTGGCTCTAGGACGCATATTTAAGGAGTTATGGCCAAAATAAGTTTTTCAAATAAAAATTTCAATTTTTTGAGGATTTTCATCAAAATTTTGATTTTTTGGGGATGGTCACGAATTGAGGTCCTTTTGGCTCTAGGACGCATATTTAAGGAGTTATGGCCAAAATAAGTTTTTCATATAAAAATTTCAATTTTTTGAGGATTTTCGTCGAAATTTTGATTTTTAGGGGTGGTCACGAATTGAGGTCCTTTTGGCTCTAGGACGTATATTTAAGGAGTTATGGCCAAAATAAGTTTTTCATATAAAAATTTCAATTTTTTGAGGATTTTCGTCGAAATTTGGATTTTTTGGGGATGGTCACGAATTGAGGTCCTTTTGGCTCTAGGACGCATATTTAAGGAGTTATGGCCAAAATAAATTTTTTATATAAAAATTTCAATTTTTTGAGGATTTTCATCGAAATTTTGATTTTTTGGCGATGGTCACGAATTGAGGTCCTTATGGCTCTAGGACGCAAAATAAGTTTTTCATATAAAAATTTCAATTTTTTGAGGATTTTCGTCGAAATTTGGATTTTTTGGGGGTGGTCACGAATTGAGGTCATTTTGGCTCTAGGACGCATATTTAAGGAGTTATGGCCAAAATAAGTTTTTCATATAAAAATTTCATTTTTTTGAGGATTTTCGTCGAAATGTGGATTTTTTGGGGGTGGTCACGAATTGAGGTCCTTTTGGCTCTAGGACTCATATTTAAGGAGTTATGGCCAAAATAAGTTTTTCATATAAAAATTTCAATTTTTTGAGGATTTTCATCAAAATTTTGATTTTTTGGGGATGGTCACGAATTGAGGTCCTTTTGGCTCTAGGACGCATATTTAAGGAGTTATGGCCAAAATAATTTTTTTATATAAAAATTTCAATTTTTTGACGATTTTCATCAAAATTTTGATTTTTTGGGAGTGATCACGATTTGAGGTCCTTTTGGCTCTAGGACGCATATTTAAAGAGTTATGGCCAAAATAAATTTTTCATATGAAAATTTCATTTATTTGAGGATTTTCGTCGAAATTTGGATTTTTTGGGGGTGGTCACGAATTGAGGTCCTTTTAGCTCTAGGACGCATATTTAAGGAGTTATGGCCAAAATAAGTTTTTCATATAAAAATTTCAATTTTTTGAGGATTTTCATCAAAATTTTGATTTTTTGGGGATGGTCACGAATATGCGTCCTTTTGGCTCTAGGACGCATATTTAAGGAGTTATGGCCAAAATAAATTTTTCATATAAAAATTTCAATTTTTTGAGGATTGTCATCAAAATTTTGATTTTGTGGGAGTGATCACGAATTGAGGTCCTTTTGGCTCTAGGACGCATATTTAAGGAGTTATGGCCAAAATAAGTTTTTCATATAAAAATTTCAATTTTTTGAGGATTTTCATCAAAATTTTAATTTTTTGGGTATGGTCACGATTTGAGGTCCTTTTGGCTCTAGGACGCATATTTAAGGAGTTATGGCCAAAATAAGTTTTTCATATAAAAATTTCATTTTTTTGAGGATTTTCGTCGAAATTTGGATTTATTGGGGGTGGTCACGAATTGAGGTCCTTTTGGCTCTAGGACGCATATTTAAGGAGTTATGGCCAAAATAAGTTTCTCATATAAAAATTTCTATTTTTTGAGGATTTCATCAAAATTTTGATTTTTTGGGGATGGTCACGAATTGAGGTCCTTTTGGCTCTAGGACGCATATTTAAGGAGTTATGGCCAAAATAAGTTTTTCATATAAAAATTTCATTTTTTTGAGGATTGTCATCAAAATTTTGATTTTGTGGGAGTGATCACGAATTGAGGTCCTTTTGGCTCTAGGACGCATATTTAAGGAGTTATGGCCAAAATAAGTTTTTCATATAAAAATTTCATTTTTTTGAGGATTTTCGTCGAAATTTTGATTTTTTGGGGGTGGTCACGAATTGAGGTCCTTTTGGCTCTAGGAAGCATATTTAAGGAGTTATGGCCAAAATAAGTTTTTCATATAAAAATTTCAATTTTTTGAGGATTTTCATCAAAATTTTGATTTTTTGGGGATGGTCACGAATTGAGGTCCTTTTGGCTCTAGGACGCATATTTAAGGAGTTATGGCCAAAATAAGTTTTTCATATAAAAATTTCAATTTTTTGAGGATTTTCGTCGAAATTTGGATTTTTTGGGGGTGGTCACGAATTGAGGTCCTTTTGGCTCTAGGACGCATATTTAAGGAGTTATGGCCACAATAAGTTTTTCATATAAAAATTTCAATTTTCTGAGGATTTTCATCAAAATTTTGATTTTTTGGGAGTGATCACGAATTGAGGTCCTTTTGGCTCTAGGACGCATATTTAAGGAGTTATGGGCAAAATAAGTTTTTCATATAAAAATTTCATTTTTTTGAGGATTTTCGTCGAAATTTGGATTTTTTTGGGGTGGTCACGAATTGAGGTCCTTTTGGCTATAGGACGCATATTTAAGGAGTTATGGCCAAAATAAGTTTTTCATATAAAAATTTCAATTTTTTGAGGATTTTCATCAAAATTTTGATTTTTTGGGAGTGATCACGAATTGAGGTCCTTTTGGCTCTAGGACGCATATTTAAGGAGTTATGGCCAAAATAAGTTTTTCATATAAAAATTTCAATTTTTTGAGGATTTTCGTCGAAATTTGGATTTTTTGGGGGTGGTCACGAATTGAGGTCCTTTTGGCTCTAGGACGCATATTTAAGGAGTTATGGCCAAAATAAGTTTTTCATATAAAAATTTCAATTTTTTGAAGATTTTCATCAAAATTTTGATTTTTTGGGAGTGATCACGAATTGAGGTCCTTTTGGCTCTAGGACGCATATTTAAGGAGTTATGGCCAAAATAAGTTTTTCATATAAAAATTTCATTTTTTTGAGGATTTTCGTCGAAATTTGGATTTTTTGGGGGTGGTCACGAATTGAGGTCCTTTTGGCTCTAGGACGCATATTTAAGGAGTTATGGCCAAAATAAGTTTTTCATATAAAAATTTCATTTTTTTGAGGATTTTCATCAAAATTTTGATTTTTTGGGGATGATCACGAATTGAGGTCCTTTTGGCTCTAGGACGCATATTTAAGGAGTTATGGCCAAAATAAGTTTTTAATATAAAAATTTCAATTTTTTGAGGATTTTCATCAAAATTTTGATTTTTTGGGGATGATCACGAATTGAGGTCCTTTTGGCTCTAGGACGCATATTTAAGGAGTTATGGCCAAAATAAGTTTTTCATATAAAAATTTCAATTTTTTGAGGATTGTCATCAAAATTTTGATTTTTTGGGGATGGTCACGAATTGAGGTCCTTTTGGCTCTAGGACGCATATTTAAGGAGTTATGGCCAAAATAAATTTTTCATATAAAAATTTCAATTTTTTGAGGATTTGCATAAAAATTTTGATTTTGTGGGAGTGATCACGAATTGAGGTCCTTTTGGCTCTAGGACGCATATTTAAGGAGTTATGGCCAAAATAAGTTTTTCATATAAAAATTTCATTTTTTTGAGGATTTTCATCAAAATTTTGATTTTTTGGGGATGATCACGAATTGAGGTCCTTTTGGCTCTAGGACGCATATTTAAGGAGTTATGGCCAAAATAAGTTTTTCATATAAAAATTTCAATTTTTTGAGGATTGTCATCAAAATTTTGATTTTGTGGGAGTGATCACGAATTGAGGTCAATTTGGCTCTAGGACGCATATTTAAGGAGTTATGGCCAACGCATATTTAAGGAGTTATGGCCAAAATAAGTTTTTCATATAAAAATTTCAATTTTTTGAGGATTTTCGTCGAAATTTGGATTTTTAGGGGGTGGTCACGAATTGAGGTCCTTTTGGCTCTAGGACGCATATTTAAGGAGTTATGGCCAAAATAAGTTTTTCATATAAAAATTTCAATTTTTTGAGGATTTTCGTCGAAATTTGGATTTTTTGGGGATGGTCACGAATTGAGGTCCTTTTGGCTCTAGGACGCATATTTAAGGAGTTATGGCCAAAATAAATTTTTTATATAAAAATTTCAATTTTTTGAGGATTTTCATCAAAATTTTGATTTTTTGGGAGTGATCACGAATTGAGGTCCTTTTGGCTCTAGGACGCATATTTAAGGAGTTATGGCCAAAATAAGTTTTTCATATAAAAATTTCATTTTTTTGAGGATTTTCGTCGAAATTTGGATTTTTTGGGGGTGGTCACGAATTGAGGTCCTTTTGGCTCTAGGACGCATATTTAAGGAGTTATGGCCAAAATAAACTTTTTATATAAAAATTTAAATTTTTTGAGGATTTTCATCAAAATTTTGATTTTTTGGGAGTGATCACGAATTGAGGTCCTTTTGGCTCTAGGACGCATATTTAAGGAGTTATGGCCAAAATAAGTTTTTCATATAAAAATTTCATTTTTTTGAGGATTTTCGTCGAAATTTGGATTTTTTGGGGGTGATCACGAATTGAGATCCTTTTGGCTCTAGGACGCATATTTAAGGAGTTATGGCCAAAATAAGTTTTTCAAATAAAAATTTCAATTTTTTGAGGATTTTCATCAAAATTTTGATTTTTTGGGGATGGTCACGAATTGAGGTCCTTTTGGCTCTAGGACGCATATTTAAGGAGTTATGGCCAAAATAAGTTTTTCATATAAAAATTTCAATTTTTTGAGGATTTTCGTCGAAATTTTGATTTTTAGGGGTGGTCACGAATTGAGGTCCTTTTGGCTCTAGGACGTATATTTAAGGAGTTATGGCCAAAATAAGTTTTTCATATAAAAATTTCAATTTTTTGAGGATTTTCGTCGAAATTTGGATTTTTTGGGGATGGTCACGAATTGAGGTCCTTTTGGCTCTAGGACGCATATTTAAGGAGTTATGGCCAAAATAAATTTTTTATATAAAAATTTCAATTTTTTGAGGATTTTCATCGAAATTTTGATTTTTTGGCGATGGTCACGAATTGAGGTCCTTATGGCTCTAGGACGCAAAATAAGTTTTTCATATAAAAATTTCAATTTTGTGAGGATTTTCGTCGAAATTTGGATTATTTGGGGGTGGTCACGAATTGAGGTCATTTTGGCTCTAGGACGCATATTTAAGGAGTTATGGCCAAAATAAGTTTTTCATATAAAAATTTCATTTTTTTGAGGATTTTCGTCGAAATGTGGATTTTTTGGGGGTGGTCACGAATTGAGGTCCTTTTGGCTCTAGGACTCATATTTAAGGAGTTATGGCCAAAATAAGTTTTTCATATAAAAATTTCAATTTTTTGAGGATTTTCATCAAAATTTTGATTTTTTGGGGATGGTCACGAATTGAGGTCCTTTTGGCTCTAGGACGCATATTTAAGGAGTTATGGCCAAAATAATTTTTTTATATAAAAATTTCAATTTTTTGACGATTTTCATCAAAATTTTGATTTTTTGGGAGTGATCACGATTTGAGGTCCTTTTGGCTCTAGGACGCATATTTAAAGAGTTATGGCCAAAATAAATTTTTCATATGAAAATTTCATTTATTTGAGGATTTTCGTCGAAATTTGGATTTTTTGGGGGTGGTCACGAATTGAGGTCCTTTTAGCTCTAGGACGCATATTTAAGGAGTTATGGCCAAAATAAGTTTTTCATATAAAAATTTCAATTTTTTGAGGATTTTCATCAAAATTTTGATTTTTTGGGGATGGTCACGAATATGCGTCCTTTTGGCTCTAGGACGCATATTTAAGGAGTTATGGCCAAAATAAATTTTTCATATAAAAATTTCAATTTTTTGAGGATTGTCATCAAAATTTTGATTTTGTGGGAGTGATCACGAATTGAGGTCCTTTTGGCTCTAGGACGCATATTTAAGGAGTTATGGCCAAAATAAGTTTTTCATATAAAAATTTCATTTTTTTGAGGATTTTCATCAAAATTTTGATTTTTTGGGTATGGTCACGATTTGAGGTCCTTTTGGCTCTAGGACGCATATTTAAGGAGTTATGGCCAAAATAAGTTTTTCATATAAAAATTTCATTTTTTTGAGGATTTTCGTCGAAATTTGGATTTATTGGGGGTGGTCACGAATTGAGGTCCTTTTGGCTCTAGGACGCATATTTAAGGAGTTATGGCCAAAATAAGTTTCTCATATAAAAATTTCTATTTTTTGAGGATTTCATCAAAATTTTGATTTTTTGGGGATGGTCACGAATTGAGGTCCTTTTGGCTCTAGGACGCATATTTAAGGAGTTATGGCCAAAATAAGTTTTTCATATAAAAATTTCATTTTTTTGAGGATTGTCATCAAAATTTTGATTTTGTGGGAGTGATCACGAATTGAGGTCCTTTTGGCTCTAGGACGCATATTTAAGGAGTTATGGCCAAAATAAGTTTTTCATATAAAAATTTCATTTTTTTGAGGATTTTCGTCGAAATTTTGATTTTTTGGGGGTGGTCACGAATTGGGGTCCTTTTGGCTCTAGGAAGCATATTTAAGGAGTTATGGCCAAAATAAGTTTTTCATATAAAAATTTCAATTTTTTGAGGATTTTCATCAAAATTTTGATTTTTTGGGGATGGTCACGAATTGAGGTCCTTTTGGCTCTAGGACGCATATTTAAGGAGTTATGGCCAAAATAAGTTTTTCATATAAAAATTTCAATTTTTTGAGGATTTTCGTCGAAATTTGGATTTTTTGGGGGTGGTCACGAATTGAGGTCCTTTTGGCTCTAGGACGCATATTTAAGGAGTTATGGCCACAATAAGTTTTTCATATAAAAATTTCAATTTTCTGAGGATTTTCATCAAAATTTTGATTTTTTGGGAGTGATCACGAATTGAGGTCCTTTTGGCTCTAGGACGCATATTTAAGGAGTTATGGGCAAAATAAGTTTTTCATATAAAAATTTCATTTTTTTGAGGATTTTCGTCGAAATTTGGATTTTTTTGGGGTGGTCACGAATTGAGGTCCTTTTGGCTATAGGACGCATATTTAAGGAGTTATGGCCAAAATAAGTTTTTCATATAAAAATTTCAATTTTTTGAGGATTTTCATCAAAATTTTGATTTTTTGGGAGTGATCACGAATTGAGGTCCTTTTGGCTCTAGGACGCATATTTAAGGAGTTATGGCCAAAATAAGTTTTTCATATAAAAATTTCAATTTTTTGAGGATTTTCGTCGAAATTTGGATTTTTTGGGGGTGGTCACGAATTGAGGTCCTTTTGGCTCTAGGACGCATATTTAAGGAGTTATGGCCAAAATAAGTTTTTCATATAAAAATTTCAATTTTTTGAAGATTTTCATCAAAATTTTGATTTTTTGGGAGTGATCACGAATTGAGGTCCTTTTGGCTCTAGGACGCATATTTAAGGAGTTATGGCCAAAATAAGTTTTTCATATAAAAATTTCATTTTTTTGAGGATTTTCGTCGAAATTTGGATTTTTTGGGGGTGGTCACGAATTGAGGTCCTTTTGGCTCTAGGACGCATATTTAAGGAGTTATGGCCAAAATAAGTTTTTCATATAAAAATTTCATTTTTTTGAGGATTTTCGTCGAAATTTTGATTTTTTGGGGGTGGTCACGAATTGAGGTCCTTTTGGCTCTAGGACGCATATTTAAGGAGTTATGGCCACAATAAGTTTTTCATATAAAAATTTCAATTTTTTTGAGGATTTTCGTCGAAATTTGGATTTTTTGGGGGTGGTCACGAATTGAGGTCCTTTTGGCTCTAGGACGCATATTTAAGGAGTTATGGCCAAAATAAGTTTTTCATATAAAAATTTCAATTTTTTGAGGATTTTCGTCGAAATTTGGATTTTTTGGGGGTGGCCACGAATTGAGGTCCTTTTGGCTCTAGGACGCATATTTAAGGAGTTATGGCCAAAATAAGTTTATCATATAAAAATTTCAATTTTATGAGGATTTTCATCAAAATTTTGATTTTTTGGGGATGGTCACGAATTGAGGTCCTTTTGGCTCTAGGACGCATATTTAAGGAGTTATGGCCAAAATAAGTTTTTCATATAAAAATTTCAATTTTTTGAGGATTTTCATCAAAATTTTGATTTTTTGGGGATGGTCACGAATTGAGGTCCTTTTGGCTCTAGGAAGCATATTTAAGGAGTTATGGCCAAAATAAGTTTTTCATATAAAAATTTCAATTTTTTGAGGATTTTCGTCGAAATTTGGATTTTTTGGGGGTGGTCACGAATTGAGGTCATTTTGGCTCTAGGACGCATATTTAAGGAGTTATGGCCAAAATAAGTTTTTCATATAAAAATTTCAATTTTTTGAGGATTTTCATCAAAATTTTGATTTTTTGGGGATGGTCACGAATTGAGGTCCTTTTGGCTCTAGGAAGCATATTTAAGGAGTTATGGCCAAAATAAGTTTTTCATATAAAAATTTCAATTTTTTGAGGATTTTCGTCGAAATTTGGATTTTTTGGGGGTGGTCACGAATTGAGGTCATTTTGGCTCTAGGACGCATATTTAAGGAGTTATGGCCAAAATAAGTTTTTCATATAAAAATTTCAATTTTTTGAGGATTGTCATCAAAATTTTGATTTTGTGGGAGTGATCACGAATTGAGGTCCTTTTGGCTCTAGGACGCATATTTAAGGAGTTATGGCCAAAATAAGTTTTTCATATAAAAATTTCATTTTTTTGAGGATTTTCGTCGAAATTTGGATTTTTTGGGGATGGTCACGAATTGAGGTCCTTTTGGCTCTAGGACGAATATTTAAGGAGTTATGGCCAAAATAAGTTTTTCATATAAAAATTTCAATTTTTTGAGGATTTTCATCAAAATTTTGATTTTTTGGGGATGGTCACGAATTGAGGTCCTTTGGCTCTAGGACGCATATTTAAGGAGTTATGGCCAAAATAAGTTTTTCATATAAAAATTTCAATTTTTTGAGGATTTTCGTCGAAATTTGGATTTTTAGGGGGTGGTCACGAATTGAGGTCCTTTTGGCTCTAGGACGCATATTTAAGGAGTTATGGCCCAAAATAAGTTTTTCATATAAAAATTTCAATTTTTTGAGGATTTTCGTCGAAATTTGGATTTTTTGGGGGTGGTCACGAATTGAGGTCCTTTTGGCTCTAGGACGCATATTTAAGGAGTTATGGCCAAAATAAGTTTTTCATATAAAAATTTCAATTTTTTGAGGATTTTCATCAAAATTTTGATTTTTTGGGGATGGTCACGAATTGAGGTCCTTTTGGCTCTAGGAAGCATATTTAAGGAGTTATGGCCCAAATAAGTTTTTCATATAAAAATTTCAATTTTTTGAGGATTTTCGTCGAAATTTGGATTTTTTGGGGGTGGTCACGAATTGAGGTCATTTTGGCTCTGGGACGCATATTTAAGGAGTTATGGCCAAAATAAGTTTTTCATATAAAAATTTCAATTTTTTGAGGATTGTCATCAAAATTTTGATTTTGTGGGAGTGATCACGAATTGAGGTCCTTTTGGCTCTAGGACGCATATTTAAGGAGTTATGGCCAAAATAAGTTTTTCATATAAAAATTTCATTTTTTTGAGGATTTTCGTCGAAATTTTGATTTTTTGGGAGTGATCACGAATTGAGGTCCTTTTGGCTCTAGGACGCATATTTAAGGAGTTATGGCCAAAATAAGTTTTTCATATAAAAATTTCAATTTTTTGAGGATTTTCGTCGAAATTTGGATTTTTAGGGGGTGGTCACGAATTGAGGTCCTTTTGGCTCTAGGACGCATATTTAAGGAGTTATGGCCCAAAATAAGTTTTTCATATAAATTTCAATTTTTTGAGGATTTTCGTCGAAATTTGGATTTTTTGGGGGTGGTCACGAGTTGAGGTCCTTTTGGCTCTAGGACGCATATTTAAGGAGGTATGGCCAAAATAAGTTTTTCATATAAAAATTTGATTTTTTTTTTTGAGGATTTTCGTCGAAATTTGGATTTTTTGGGGGTGGTCACGAATTGAGGTCCTTTTGGCTCTAGGACGCATATTTAAGGAGTTATGGCCAAAATAAGTTTTTCATATAAAAATTTCAATTTTTTGAGGATTTTCATCAAAATTTTGATTTTTTGGGAGTGATCACGAATTGAGGTCCTTTTGGCTCTAGGACGCATATTTAAGGAGTTATGGCCAAAATAAGTTTTTCATATAAAAATTTCATTTTTTTGAGGATGTTCGTCGAAATTTGGATTTTTTGGGGGTGGTCACGAATTGAGGTCCTTTTGGCTCTAGGACGCATATTTAAGGAGTTATGGCCAAAATAAGTTTTTCATATAAAAATTTCAATTTTTTGAGGATTTTCATCAAAATTTTGATTTTTTGGGGATGGTCACGAATTGAGGTCCTTTTGGCTCTAGGACGCATATTTAAGGAGTTATGGCCAAAATAAGTTTTTCATATAAAAATTTAAATTTTTTGAGGATTTTCATCAAAATTTTGATTTTTTGGGGATGGTCACGAATTGAGGTCCTTTTGGCTCTAGGACGCATATTTAAGGAGTTATGGCCAAAATAAGTTTTTTATATAAAAATTTCAATTTTTTGAGGATTTTCATCAAAATTTTGATTTTTTGGGAGTGATCACGAATTGAGGTCCTTTTGGCTCTAGGACGCATATTTAAGGAGTTATGGCCAAAATAAGTTTTTCATATAAAAATTTCATTTTTTTGAGGATTTTCGTCGAAATTTTGATTTTTTGGGGGTGGTCACGAATTGAGGTCCTTTTGGCTCTAGGACGCATATTTAAGGAGTTGTGGCCAAAATAAGTTTTTCATATAAAAATTTCAATTTTTTGAGGATTTTCGTCGAAATTTGGATTTTTTGGGGGTGGTCACGAATTGAGGTCCTTTTGGCTCTAGGACGCATATTTAAGGAGTTATGGCCAAAATAAGTTTTTCATATAAAAATTTCAATTTTTTGAGGATTTTCGTCGAAATTTGGATTTTTAGGGGGTGGTCACGAATTGAGGTCCTTTTGGCTCTAGGACGCATATTTAAGGAGTTATGGCCAAAATAAGTTTTTCATATAAAAATTTGATTTTTTTTTGAGAATTTTCGTCGAAATTTGGATTTTTTGGGGGTGATCACGAATTGAGGTCCTTTTGGCTCTAGGACGCATATTTAAGGAGTTATGGCCAAAATAAGTTTTTCATATAAAAATTTCATTTTTTTGAGGATTTTCGTCGAAATTTTGATTTTTTGGGGGTGGTCACGAATTGAGGTCCTTTTGGCTCTAGGACGCATATTTAAGGAGTTGTGGCCAAAATAAGTTTTTCATATTAAAATTTCAATTTTTTGAGGATTTTCGTCGAAATTTGGATTTTTTGGGGGTGGTCACGAATTGAGGTCCTTTTGGCTCTAGGACGCATATTTAAGGAGTTATGGCCAAAATAAGTTTTTCATATAAAAATTTCAATTTTTTGAGGATTTTCATCAAAATTTTGATTTTTTGGGGATGGTCACGAATTGAGGTCCTTTTGGCTCTAGGAAGCATATTTAAGGAGTTATGGCCAAAATAAGTTTTTCATATAAAAATTTCAATTTTTTGAGGATTTTCATCAAAATTTTGATTTTTTGGGAGTGATCACGAATTGGGGTCCTTTTGGCTCTAGGACGCATATTTAAGGAGTTATGGCCAAAATAAGTTTTTCATATAAAAATTTCATTTTTTTGAGGATTTTCGTCGAAATTTTGATTTTTTGGGAGTGATCACGAATTGAGGTCCTTTTGGCTCTAGGACGCATATTTAAGGAGTTATGGCCAAAATAAGTTTTTCATATAAAAATTTCAATTTTTTGAGGATTTTCATCAAAATTTTGATTTTGTGGGAGTGATCACGAATTGAGGTCCTTTTGGCTCTAGGAAGCATATTTAAGGAGTTATGGCCAAAATAAGTTTTTCATATAAAAATTTCAATTTTTTGAGGATTTTCGTCGAAATTTGGATTTTTTGGGGGTGGTCACGAATTGAGGTCATTTTGGCTCTAGGACGCATATTTAAGGAGTTATGGCCAAAATAAGTTTTTCATATAAAAATTTCAATTTTTTGAGGATTGTCATCAAAATTTTGATTTTGTGGGAGTGATCACGAATTGAGGTCCTTTTGGCTCTAGGACGCATATTTAAGGAGTTATGGCCAAAATAAGTTTTTCATATAAAAATTTCATTTTTTTGAAGATTTTCGTCGAAATTTGGATTTTTTGGGGGTGGTCTCGAATTGAGGTCCTTTTGGCGCTAGGACGCATATTTAAGGAGTTATGGCCAAAATAAGTTTTTCATATAAAAATTTCAATTTTTTGAGGATTTTCATCAAAATTTTGATTTTTTGGGAGTGATCACGAATTGAGGTCCTTTTGGCTCTAGGACGCATATTTAAGGAGTTATGGCCAAAATAAGTTTTTCATATAAAAATTTCATTTTTTTGAGGATTTTCGTCGAAATTTTGATTTTTTGGGGGTGGTCACGAATTGAGGTCCTTTTGGCTCTAGGACGCATATTTAAGGAGTTATGGCCAAAATAAGTTTTTCATATAAAAATTTCAATTTTTTGAGGATTTTCATCAAAATTTTGATTTTTTGGGGATGGTCACGAATTGAGGTCCTTTTGGCTCTAGGACGCATATTTAAGGAGTTATGGCCAAAATAAATTTTTCATATAAAATTTCAATTTTTTGAGGATTTTCATCAAAATTTTGATTTTTTGGGAGTAATCACGAATTGAGGTCCTTTTGGCTCTAGGACGCATATTTAAGGAGTTATGGCCAAAATAAGTTTTTCATATAAAATTTCAATTTTGAGGATTTTCAGCAAAATTTTGAGTTATGGCCAAAATAAGTTTTTCATATAAAAATTTCAATTTTTTGAGGATTTTCATCAAAATTTTGATTTTTTGGGAGTTCACGAATTGAGGTCCTTTTGGCTCTAGGACGCATATTTAAGGAGTTATGGCCAAAATAAGTTTTTCATATAAAATTTAAATTTTTTGAGGATTTTCAGCAAAATTTTGAGTTATGGCCCAAATAAGTTTTTCATATAAAAATTTCAATTTTTTGAGGATTTTCATCAAAATTTTGATCTTTTGGGGATGGTCACGAATTGAGGTCCTTTTGGCTCTAGGAAGCATATTTAAGGAGTTATGGCCAAAATAAGTTTTTCATATAAAAATTTCAATTTTTTGAGGATTTTCGTCGAAATTTGGATTTTTTGGGGATGGTCACGAATTGAGGTCCTTTTGGCTCTAGGACGCATATTTAAGGAGTTATGGCCAAAATAAGTTTTTCATATAAAAATTTCAATTTTTTGAGGATTTTCATCAAAATTTTGATTTTTTGGGAGTGATCACGAATTGAGGTCCTTTTGGCTCTAGGACGCATATTTAAGGAGTTATGGCCAAAATAAGTTTTTCATATAAAAATTTCATTTTTTTGAGGATTTTCGTCGAAATTTGGATTTTTTGCGGGTGGTCACGAATTGAGGTCCTTTTGGCTCTAGGACGCATATTTAAGGAGTTATGGCCAAAATAAGTTTTTCATATAAAATTTTCAATTTTTTGAGGATTTTCATCAAAATTTTGATTTTTTGGGGATGGTCACGAATTGAGGTCCTTTTGGCTCTAGGACGCATATTTAAGGAGTTATGGCCAAAATAAATTTTTCATATAAAATTTCAATTTTTTGAGGATTTTCATCAAAATTTTGATTTTTTGGGAGTGATCACGAATTGAGGTCATTTTGGCTCTAGGACGCATATTTAAGGAGTTATGGCCAAAATAAGTTTTTCATATAAAATTTCAATTTTTTGAGGATTTTCAGCAAAATTTTGAGTTATGGCCAAAATAAGTTTTTCATATAAAAATTTCAATTTTTTGAGGATTTTCATCAAAATTTTGATTTTTTGGGAGTGATCACGAATTGAGGTCCTTTTGGCTCTAGGACGCATATTTAAGGAGTTATGGCCAAAATAAGTTTTTCATATAAAATTTTCAATTTTTTGAGGATTTTCATCAAAATTTTGATTTTTTGGGGATGGTCACGAATTGAGGTCCTTTTGGCTCTAGGACGCATATTTAAGGAGTTATGGCCAAAATAAATTTTTCATATAAAATTTCAATTTTTTGACGATTTTCGTCGAAATTTGGATTTTTTGGGGGTGGTCACGAATTGAGGTCCTTTTGGCTCTAGGACGCATATTTAAGGAATTATGGCCAAAATAAGTTTTTCATATAAAAATTTCATTTTTTTGAGGATTTTCGTCGAAATTTGGATTTTTTGGGGGTGGTCACGAATTGAGGTCCTTTTGGCTCTAGGACGCATATTTAAGGAGTTATGGCCCAAAATAAGTTTTTCATATAAAAATTTCAATTTTTTGAGGATTTT
This sequence comes from Haematobia irritans, assembly GCF_050003625.1. Taxonomy (NCBI): domain Eukaryota; kingdom Metazoa; phylum Arthropoda; class Insecta; order Diptera; family Muscidae; genus Haematobia; species Haematobia irritans. Next base: position 207,066,151 of record NC_134398.1, read on the forward strand.
CGTCGAAATTTGGATTTTTTGGGGGTGGTCACGAATTGAGGTCCTTTTGGCTCTAGGACGCATATTTAAGGAGTTATGGCCAAAATAAGTTTTTCATATAAAAATTTGATTTTTTTTTTTTGAGGATTTTCGTCGAAATTTGGATTTTTTGGGGGTGGTCACGAATTGAGGTCCTTTTGGCTCTAGGACGCATATTTAAGGAGTTATGGCCAAAATAAGTTTTTCATATAAAAATTTCAATTTTTTGAGGATTTTCATCAAAATTTTGATTTTTTGGGAGTGATCACGAATTGAGGTCCTTTTGGCTCTAGGACGCATATTTAAGGAGTTATGGCCAAAATAAGTTTTTCATATAAAAATTTCAATTTTTTGAGGATTTTCGTCGAAATTTGGATTTTTTGGGGGTGGTCACGAATTGAGGTCCTTTTGGCTCTAGGACGCATATTTAAGGAGTTATGGCCAAAATAAGTTTTTGATATAAAAATTTCAATTTTTTGAGGATTTTCATCAAAATTTTGATTTTTTGGGAGTGATCACGAATTGAGGTCCTTTTGGCTCTAGGACGCATATTTAAGGAGTTATGGCCAAAATAAGTTTTTCATATAAAAATTTCATTTTTTTGAAGATTTTCGTCGAAATTTGGATTTTTTGGGGGTGGTCACGAATTGAGGTCCTTTTGGCTCTAGGACGCATATTTAAGGAGTTATGGCCAAAATAAGTTTTTCATATAAAAATTTCAATTTTTTGAGGATTTTCGTCGAAATTTGGATTTTTGGGGGTGGTCACGAATTGAGGTCCTTTTGGCTCTAGGACGCATATTTAAGGAGTTATGGCCAAAATAAGTTTTTCATATAAAAATTTCAATTTTTTGAGGATTTTCGTCGAAATTTGGATTTTTTGGGGGTGGTCACGAATTGAGGTCATTTTGGCTCTAGGACGCATATTTAAGGAGTTATGGCCAAAATAAGTTTTTCATATAAAAATTTCAATTTTTTGAGGATTTTCATCAAAATTTTGATTTTTTGGGAGTGATCACGAATTGAGGTCCTTTTGGCTCTAGGACGCATATTTAAGGAGTTATGGCCAAAATAAGTTTTTCATATAAAAATTTCATTTTTTTGAGGATTTTCGTCGAAATTTGGATTTTTTGGGGGTGGTCACGAATTGAGGTCCTTTTGGCTCTAGGACGCATATTTAAGGAGTTATGGCCAAAATAAGTTTTTCATATAAAAATTTCAATTTTTTGAGGATTTTCGTCGAAATTTGGATTTTTTGGGGGTGGTCACGAATTGAGGTCATTTTGGCTCTAGGACGCATATTTAAGGAGTTATGGCCAAAATAAGTTTTTCATATAAAAATTTGGTTTTTTTTTGAGGATTTTCGTCGAAATTTGGATTTTTTGGGGGTGGTCACGAATTGAGGTCCTTTTGACTCTAGGACGCATATTTAAGGAGTTATGGCCAAAATAAGTTTTTCATATAAAAATTTCAATTTTTTGAGGATTTTCATCAAAATTTTGATTTTTTGGGAGTGATCACGAATTGAGGTCCTTTTGGCTCTAGGACGCATATTTAAGGAGTTATGGCCAAAATAAGTTTTTCATATAAAAATTTCATTTTTTTGAGGATGTTCGTCGAAATTTGGATTTTTTGGGGGTGGTCACGAATTGAGGTCCTTTTGGCTCTAGGACGCATATTTAAGGAGTTATGGCCAAAATAAGTTTTTCATATAAAAATTTCAATTTTTTGAGGATTTTCATCAAAATTTTGATTTTTTGGGGATGGTCACGAATTGAGGTCTTTTTGGCTCTAGGAAGCATATTTAAGGAGTTATGGCCAAAATAAGTTTTTCATATAAAAATTTCAATTTTTTGAGGATTTTCGTCGAAATTTGGATTTTTTGGGGGTGGTCACGAATTGAGGTCCTTTTGGCTCTAGGACGCATATTTAAGGAGTTATGGCCAAAATAAGTTTTTCATATAAAAATTTCAATTTTTTGAGGATTGTCATCAAAATTTTGATTTTGTGGGAGTGATCACGAATTGAGGTCCTTTTGGCTCTAGGACGCATATTTAAGGAGTTATGGCCCAAAATAAGTTTTTCATATAAAAATTTCAATTTTTTGAGGATTTTCGTCGAAATTTGGATTTTTTGGGGGTGGTCACGAATTGAGGTCCTTTTGGCTCTAGGACGCATATTTAAGGAGTTATGGCCAAAATAAGTTTTTCATATAAAAATTTCAATTTTTTGAGGATTTTCATCAAAATTTTGATTTTTTGGGAGTGATCACGAATTGAGGTCCTTTTGGCTCTAGGACGCATATTTAAGGAGTTATGGCCAAAATAAGTTTTTCATATAAAAATTTCATTTTTTTGAGGATTTTCGTCGAAATTTGGATTTTTTGGGGGTGGTCACGAATTGAGGTCCTTTTGGCTCTAGGACGCATATTTAAGGAGTTATGGCCAAAATAAGTTTTTCATATAAAAATTTCAATTTTTTGAGGATTTTCATCAAAATTTTGATTTTTTGGGGATGGTCACGAATTGAGGTCCTTTTGGCTCTAGGACGCATATTTAAGGAGTTATGGTCAAAATAAGTTTTTCATATAAAAATTTCATTTTTTTGAGGATTTTCGTCGAAATTTTGATTTTTTGGGGGTGGTCACGAATTGAGGTCCTTTTGGCTCTAGGAAGCATATTTAAGGAGTTATGGCCAAAATAAGTTTTTCATATAAAAATTTCAATTTTTTGAGGATTTTCATCAAAATTTTGATTTTGTGGGAGTGATCACGAATTGAGGTCCTTTTGGCTCTAGGACGCATATTTAAGGAGTTATGGCCAAAATAAGTTTTTCATATAAAAATTTCATTTTTTTGAGGATTTTCGTCGAAATTTGGATTTTTTGGGGGTGGTCACGAATTGAGGTCATTTTGGCTCTAGGACGCATATTTAAGGAGTTATGGCCAAAATAAGTTTTTCATATAAAAATTTCAATTTTTTGAGGATTTTCATCAAAATTTTGATTTTTTGGGAGTGATCACGAATTGAGGTCCTTTTGGCTCTAGGACGCATATTTAAGGAGTTATGGCCAAAATAAGTTTTTCATATAAAAATTTCAATTTTTTGAGGATTTTCATCAAAATTTTGATTTTTTGGGGATGGTCACGAATTGAGGTCCTTTTGGCTCTAGGACGCATATTTAAGGAGTTATGGCCAAAATAAGTTTTTCATATAAAAATTTCAATTTTTTGAGGATTTTCATCAAAATTTTGATTTTTTGGGAGTGATCACGAATTGAGGTCCTTTTGGCTCTAGGACGCATATTTAAGGAGTTATGGCCAAAATAAGTTTTTCATATAAAAAATTCATTTTTTTGAGGATTTTCGTCGAAATTTGGATTTTTTGGGGGTGGTCACGAATTGAGGTCCTTTTGGCTCTAGGACGCATATTTAAGGAGTTATGGCCAAAATAAGTTTTTCATATAAAAAATTCATTTTTTTGAGGATTTTCGTCGAAATTTGGATTTTTTGGGGGTGGTCACGAATTGAGGTCCTTTTGGCTCTAGGACGCATATTTAAGGAGTTATGGCCAAAATAAGTTTTTCATATAAAAATTTCAATTTTTTGAGGATTTTCATCAAAATTTTGATTTTTTGGGGATGGTCACGAATTGAGGTCCTTTTGGCTCTAGGACGCATATTTAAGGAGTTATGGCCAAAATAAATTTTTCATATAAAATTTCAATTTTTTGAGGATTTTCATCAAAATTTTGATTTTTTGGGAGTGATCACGAATTGAGGTCCTTTTGGCTCTAGGACGCATATTTAAGGAGTTATGGCCAAAATAAGTTTTTCATATAAAATTTCAATTTTGAGGATTTTCAGCAAAATTTTTAGTTATGGCCAAAATAAGTTTTTCATATAAAAATTTCAATTTTTTGAGGATTTTCATCAAAATTTTGATTTTTTGGGAGTTCACGAATTGAGGTCCTTTTGGCTCTAGGACGCATATTTAAGGAGTTATGGCCAAAATAAGTTTTTCATATAAAATTTCAATTTTTTGAGGATTTTCAGCAAAATTTTGAGTTATGGCCAAAATAAGTTTTTCATATAAAAATTTCAATTTTTTGAGGATTTTCATCAAAATTTTGATTTTTTGGGGATGGTCACGAATTGAGGTCCTTTTGGCTCTAGGAAGCATATTTAAGGAGTTATGGCCAAAATAAGTTTTTCATATAAAAATTTCAATTTTTTGAGGATTTTCGTCGAAATTTGGATTTTTTGGGGATGGTCACGAATTGAGGTCCTTTTGGCTCTAGGACGCATATTTAAGGAGTTATGGCCAAAATAAGTTTTTCATATAAAAATTTCAATTTTTTGAGGATTTTCATCAAAATTTTGATTTTTTGGGAGTGATCACGAATTGAGGTCCTTTTGGCTCTAGGACGCATATTTAAGGAGTTATGGCCAAAATAAGTTTTTCATATAAAAATTTCATTTTTTTGAGGATTTTCGTCGAAATTTGGATTTTTTGCGGGTGGTCACGAATTGAGGTCCTTTTGGCTCTAGGACGCATATTTAAGGAGTTATGGCCAAAATAAGTTTTTCATATAAAATTTTCAATTTTTTGAGGATTTTCATCAAAATTTTGATTTTTTGGGGATGGTCACGAATTGAGGTCCTTTTGGCTCTAGGACGCATATTTAAGGAGTTATGGCCAAAATAAATTTTTCATATAAAATTTCAATTTTTTGAGGATTTTCATCAAAATTTTGATTTTTTGGGAGTGATCACGAATTGAGGTCATTTTGGCTCTAGGACGCATATTTAAGGAGTTATGGCCAAAATAAGTTTTTCATATAAAATTTCAATTTTTTGAGGATTTTCAGCAAAATTTTGAGTTATGGCCAAAATAAGTTTTTCATATAAAAATTTCAATTTTTTGAGGATTTTCATCAAAATTTTGATTTTTTGGGAGTGATCACGAATTGAGGTCCTTTTGGCTCTAGGACGCATATTTAAGGAGTTATGGCCAAAATAAGTTTTTCATATAAAATTTTCAATTTTTTGAGGATTTTCATCAAAATTTTGATTTTTTGGGGATGGTCACGAATTGAGGTCCTTTTGGCTCTAGGACGCATATTTAAGGAGTTATGGCCAAAATAAATTTTTCATATAAAATTTCAATTTTTTGACGATTTTCGTCGAAATTTGGATTTTTTGGGGGTGGTCACGAATTGAGGTCCTTTTGGCTCTAGGACGCATATTTAAGGAGTTATGGCCAAAATAAGTTTTTCATATAAAAATTTCATTTTTTTGAGGATTTTCGTCGAAATTTGGATTTTTTGGGGGTGGTCACGAATTGAGGTCCTTTTGGCTCTAGGACGCATATTTAAGGAGTTATGGCCCAAAATAAGTTTTTCATATAAAAATTTCAATTTTTTGAGGATTTTCGTCGAAATTTGGATTTTTTGGGGGTGGTCACGAATTGAGGTCCTTTTGGCTCTAGGACGCATATTTAAGGAGTTATGGCCAAAATAAGTTTTTCATATAAAAATTTGATTTTTTTTTGAGGATTTTCGTCGAAATTTTGATTTTTTGGGGGTGGTCACGAATTGAGGTCCTTTTGGCTCTAGGACGCATATTTAAGGAGTTATGGCCAAAATAAGTTTTTCATATAAAAATTTCAATTTTTTGAGGATTTTCATCAAAATTTTGATTTTTTGGGAGTGATCACGAATTGAGGTCCTTTTGGCTCTAGGACGCATATTTAAGGAGTTATGGCCAAAATAAGTTTTTCATATAAAAATTTCAATTTTTTGAGGATTTTCGTCGAAATTTGGATTTTTTGGGGGTGGTCACGAATTGAGGTCCTTTTGGCTCTAGGACGCATATTTAAGGAGTTATGGCCAAAATAAGTTTTTCATATAAAAATTTCAATTTTTTGAGGATTTTCGTCGAAATTTGGATTTTTTGGGGGTGGTCACGAATTGAGGTCATTTTGGCTCTAGGACGCATATTTAAGGAGTTATGGCCAAAATAAGTTTTTCATATAAAAATTTGATTTTTTTTTGAGGATTTTCGTCGAAATTTTGATTTTTTGGGAGTGATCACGAATTGAGGTCCTTTTGGCTCTAGGACGCATATTTAAGGAGTTATGGCCAAAATAAGTTTTTCATATAAAAATTTCATTTTTTTGAGGATGTTCGTCGAAATTTGGATTTTTTGGGGGTGGTCACGAATTGAGGTCCTTTTGGCTCTAGGACGCATATTTAAGGAGTTATGGCCAAAATAAGTTTTTCATATAAAAATTTCAATTTTTTGAGGATTTTCATCAAAATTTTGATTTTTTGGGGATGGTCACGAATTGAGGTCTTTTTGGCTCTAGGAAGCATATTTAAGGAGTTATGGCCAAAATAAGTTTTTCATATAAAAATTTCAATTTTTTGAGGATTTTCGTCGAAATTTGGATTTTTTGGTGGTGGTCACGAATTGAGGTCCTTTTGGCTCTAGGACGCATATTTAAGGAGTTATGGCCAAAATAAGTTTTTCATATAAAAATTTCAATTTTTTGAGGATTGTCATCAAAATTTTGATTTTGTGGGAGTGATCACGAATTGAGGTCCTTTTGGCTCTAGGACGCATATTTAAGGAGTTATGGCCAAAATAAGTTTTTCATATAAAAATTTCATTTTTTTGAAGATTTTCGTCGAAATTTGGATTTTTTGGGGGTGGTCACGAATTGAGGTCCTTTTGGCTCTAGGACGCATATTTAAGGAGTTATGGCCAAAATAAGTTTTTCATATAAAAATTTCAATTTTTTGAGGATTTTCGTCGAAATTTGGATTTTTTGGGGGTGGTCACGAATTGAGGTCCTTTTGGCTCTAGGACGCATATTTAAGGAGTTATGGCCAAAATAAGTTTTTCATATAAAAATTTCAATTTTTTGAGGATTTTCATCAAAATTTTGATTTTTTGGGAGTGATCACGAATTGAGGTCCTTTTGGCTCTAGGACGCATATTTAAGGAGTTATGGTCAAAATAAGTTTTTCATATAAAAATTTCATTTTTTTGAGGATTTTCGTCGAAATTTGGATTTTTTGGGGGTGGTCACGAATTGAGGTCCTTTTGGCTCTAGGACGCATATTTAAGGAGTTATGGCCAAAATAAGTTTTTCATATAAAAATTTCAATTTTTTGAGGATTTTCATCAAAATTTTGATTTTTTGGGGATGGTCACGAATTGAGGTCCTTTTGGCTCTAGGACGCATATTTAAGGAGTTATGGCCAAAATAAGTTTTTCATATAAAAATTTCAATTTTTTGAGGATTTTCGTCGAAATTTGGATTTTTTGGGGGTGGTCACGAATTGAGATCATTTTGGCTCTAGGACGCATATTTAAGGAGTTATGGCCAAAATAAGTTTTTCATATAAAAATTTCAATTTTTTGAGGATTGTCATCAAAATTTTGATTTTGTGGGAGTGATCACGAATTGAGGTCCTTTTGGCTCTAGGACGCATATTTAAGGAGTTATGGCCAAAATAAGTTTTTCATATAAAAATTTCATTTTTTTGAGGATTTTCGTCGAAATTTGGATTTTTTGGGGGTGGTCACGAATTGAGGTCATTTTGGCTCTAGGACGCATATTTAAGGAGTTATGGCCAAAATAAGTTTTTCATATAAAAATTTCAATTTTTTGAGGATTTTCATCAAAATTTTGATTTTTTGGGAGTGATCACGAATTGAGGTCCTTTTGGCTCTAGGACGCATATTTAAGGAGTTATGGCCAAAATAAGTTTTTCATATAAAAATTTCAATTTTTTGAGGATTTTCATCAAAATTTTGATTTTTTGGGGATGGTCACGAATTGAGGTCCTTTTGGCTCTAGGACGCATATTTAAGGAGTTATGGCCAAAATAAGTTTTTCATATAAAAATTTCAATTTTTTGAGGATTTTCATCAAAATTTTGATTTTTTGGGAGTGATCACGAATTGAGGTCCTTTTGGCTCTAGGACGCATATTTAAGGAGTTATGGCCAAAATAAGTTTTTCATATAAAAAATTCATTTTTTTGAGGATTTTCGTCGAAATTTGGATTTGTTGGGGGTGGTCACGAATTGAGGTCCTTTTGGCTCTAGGACGCATATTTAAGGAGTTATGGCCCAAAATAAGTTTTTCATATAAAAATTTCAATTTTTTGAGGATTTTCGTCGAAATTTGTATTTTTTGGGGGTGGTCACGAATTGAGGTCCTTTTGGCTCTAGGACGCATATTTAAGGAGTTATGGCCAAAATAAGTTTTTCATATAAAAATTTGATTTTTTTTTGAGGATTTTCGTCGAAATTTGGATTTTTTGGGGGTGGTCACGAATTGAGGTCCTTTTGGCTCTAGGACGCATATTTAAGGAGTTATGGCCAAAATAAGTTTTTCATATAAAAATTTCAATTTTTTGAGGATTTTCATCAAAATTTTGATTTTTTGGGAGTGATCACGAATTGAGGTCCTTTTGGCTCTAGGACGCATATTTAAGGAGTTATGGCCAAAATAAGTTTTTCATATAAAAATTTCAATTTTTTGAGGATTTTCGTCGAAATTTGGATTTTTTGGGGGTGGTCACGAATTGAGGTCCTTTTGGCTCTAGGACGCATATTTAAGGAGTTATGGCCAAAATAAGTTTTTCATATAAAAATTTCAATTTTTTGAGGATTGTCATCAAAATTTTGATTTTGTGGGAGTGATCACGAATTGAGGTCCTTTTGGCTCTAGGACGCATATTTAAGGAGTTATGGCCAAAATAAGTTTTTCATATAAAAATTTCAATTTTTTGAGGATTCTCATCAAAATTTTGATTTTTTGGGGATGGTCACGAATTGAGGTCCTTTTGGCTCTAGGAAGCATATTTAAGGAGTTATGGCCAAAATAAGTTTTTCATATAAAAATTTCAATTTTTTGAGGATTTTCGTCGAAATTTGGATTTTTTGGGGGTGGTCACGAATTGAGGTCATTTTGGCTCTAGGACGCATATTTAAGGAGTTATGGCCAAAATAAGTTTTTCATATAAAAATTTCAATTTTTTGAGGATTGTCATCAAAATTTTGATTTTGTGGGAGTGATCACGAATTGAGGTCCTTTTGGCTCTAGGACGCATATTTAAGGAGTTATGGCCAAAATAAGTTTTTCATATAAAAATTTCAATTTTTTGAGGATTTTCGTCGAAATTTGGATTTTTTGGGGGTGGTCACGAATTGAGGTCCTTTTGGCTCTAGGACGCATATTTAAGGAGTTATGGCCAAAATAAGTTTTTCATATAAAAATTTAAATTTTTTGAGGATTTTCATCAAAATTTTGATTTTTTGGGGATGGTCACGAATTGAGGTCCTTTTGGCTCTAGGACGCATATTTAAGGAGTTATGGCCAAAATAAGTTTTTCATATAAAAATTTCAATTTTTTGAGGATTTTCGTCGAAATTTGGATTTTTTGGGGGTGGTCACGAATTGAGGTCCTTTTGGCTCTAGGACGCATATTTAAGGAGTTATGGCCAAAATTAGTTTTTCATATAAAAATTTGATTTTTTTTTGAGGATTTTCGTCGAAATTTGGATTTTTTGGGGGTGGTCACGAATTGAGGTCCTTTTGGCTCTAGGACGCATATTTAAGGAGTTATGGCCAAAATAAGTTTTTCATATAAAAATTTCATTTTTTTGAGGATTTTCGTCGAAATTTGGATTTTTTGGGGGTGGTCACGAATTGAGGTCCTTTTGGCTCTAGGACGCATATTTAAGGAGTTATGGCCCAAAATAAGTTTTTCATATAAAAATTTCAATTTTTTGAGGATTTTCGTCGAAATTTGGATTTTTTGGGGGTGGTCACGAATTGAGGTCCTTTTGGCTCTAGGACGCATATTTAAGGAGTTATGGCCAAAATAAGTTTTTCATATAAAAATTTGATTTTTTTTTTGATGATTTTCGTCGAAATTTGGATTTTTTGGGGGTGGTCACGAATTGAGGTCCTTTTGGCTCTAGGACGCATATTTAAGGAGTTATGGCCAAAATAAGTTTTTCATATAAAAATTTCAATTTTTTGAGGATTTTCATCAAAATTTTGATTTTTTGGGAGTGATCACGAATTGAGGTCCTTTTGGCTCTAGGACGCATATTTAAGGAGTTATGGCCAAAATAAGTTTTTCATATAAAAATTTCAATTTTTTGAGGATTTTCGTCGAAATTTGGATTTTTTGGGGGTGGTCACGAATTGAGGTCCTTTTGGCTCTAGGACGCATATTTAAGGAGTTATGGCCAAAATAAGTTTTTGATATAAAAATTTCAATTTTTTGAGGATTTTCATCAAAATTTTGATTTTTTGGGAGTGATCACGAATTGAGGTCCTTTTGGCTCTAGGACGCATATTTAAGGAGTTATGGCCAAAATAAGTTTTTCATATAAAAATTTCATTTTTTTGAGGATTTTCGTCGAAATTTGGATTTTTTGGGGGTGGTCACGAATTGAGGTCCTTTTGGCTCTAGGACGCATATTTAAGGAGTTATGGCCAAAATAAGTTTTTCATATAAAAATTTCAATTTTTTGAGGATTTTCGTCGAAATTTGGATTTTTTGGGGGTGGTCACGAATTGAGGTCATTTTGGCTCTAGGACGCATATTTAAGGAGTTATGGCCAAAATAAGTTTTTCATATAAAAATTTGATTTTTTTTTTTGAGGATTTTCGTCGAAATTTGGATTTTTTGGGGGTGGTCACGAATTGAGGTCCTTTTGACTCTAGGACGCATATTTAAGGAGTTATGGCCAAAATAAGTTTTTCATATAAAAATTTCAATTTTTTGAGGATTTTCATCAAAATTTTGATTTTTTGGGAGTGATCACGAATTGAGGTCCTTTTGGCTCTAGGACGCATATTTAAGGAGTTATGGCCAAAATAAGTTTTTCATATAAAAATTTCATTTTTTTGAGGATGTTCGTCGAAATTTGGATTTTTTGGGGTTGGTCACGAATTGAGGTCCTTTTGGCTCTAGGACGCATATTTAAGGAGTTATGGCCAAAATAAGTTTTTCATATAAAAATTTCAATTTTTTGAGGATTTTCATCAAAATTTTGATTTTTTGGGGATGGTCACGAATTGAGGTCTTTTTGGCTCTAGGAAGCATATTTAAGGAGTTATGGCCAAAATAAGTTTTTCATATAAAAATTTCAATTTTTTGAGGATTTTCGTCGAAATTTGGATTTTTTGGTGGTGGTCACGAATTGAGGTCCTTTTGGCTCTAGGACGCATATTTAAGGAGTTATGGCCAAAATAAGTTTTTCATATAAAAATTTCAATTTTTTGAGGATTGTCATCAAAATTTTGATTTTGTGGGAGTGATCACGAATTGAGGTCCTTTTGGCTCTAGGACGCATATTTAAGGAGTTATGGCCAAAATAAGTTTTTCATATAAAAATTTCATTTTTTTGAAGATTTTCGTCGAAATTTGGATTTTTTGGGGGTGGTCACGAATTGAGGTCCTTTTGGCTCTAGGACGCATATTTAAGGAGTTATGGCCAAAATAAGTTTTTCATATAAAAATTTCAATTTTTTGAGGATTTTCGTCGAAATTTGGATTTTTTGGGGGTGGTCACGAATTGAGGTCCTTTTGGCTCTAGGACGCATATTTAAGGAGTTATGGCCAAAATAAGTTTTTCATATAAAAATTTCAATTTTTTGAGGATTTTCATCAAAATTTTGATTTTTTGGGAGTGATCACGAATTGAGGTCCTTTTGGCTCTAGGACGCATATTTAAGGAGTTATGGTCAAAATAAGTTTTTCATATAAAAATTTCATTTTTTTGAGGATTTTCGTCGAAATTTGGATTTTTTGGGGGTGGTCACGAATTGAGGTCCTTTTGGCTCTAGGACGCATATTTAAGGAGTTATGGCCAAAATAAGTTTTTCATATAAAAATTTCAATTTTTTGAGGATTTTCATCAAAATTTTGATTTTTTGGGGATGGTCACGAATTGAGGTCCTTTTGGCTCTAGGACGCATATTTAAGGAGTTATGGTCAAAATAAGTTTTTCATATAAAAATTTCATTTTTTTGAGGATTTTCGTCGAAATTTTGATTTTTTGGGGGTGGTCACGAATTGAGGTCCTTTTGGCTCTAGGAAGCATATTTAAGGAGTTATGGCCAAAATAAGTTTTTCATATAAAAATTTCAATTTTTTGAGGATTTTCATCAAAATTTTGATTTTTTGGGGATGGTCACGAATTGAGGTCCTTTTGGCTCTAGGACGCATATTTAAGGAGTTATGGCCAAAATAAGTTTTTCATATAAAAATTTCAATTTTTTGAGGATTTTCGTCGAAATTTGGATTTTTTGGGGGTGGTCACGAATTGAGATCATTTTGGCTCTAGGACGCATATTTAAGGAGTTATGGCCAAAATAAGTTTTTCATATAAAAATTTCAATTTTTTGAGGATTGTCATCAAAATTTTGATTTTGTGGGAGTGATCACGAATTGAGGTCCTTTTGGCTCTAGGACGCATATTTAAGGAGTTATGGCCAAAATAAGTTTTTCATATAAAAATTTCATTTTTTTGAGGATTTTCGTCGAAATTTGGATTTTTTGGGGGTGGTCACGAATTGAGGTCATTTTGGCTCTAGGACGCATATTTAAGGAGTTATGGCCAAAATAAGTTTTTCATATAAAAATTTCAATTTTTTGAGGATTTTCATCAAAATTTTGATTTTTTGGGAGTGATCACGAATTGAGGTCCTTTTGGCTCTAGGACGCATATTTAAGGAGTTATGGCCAAAATAAGTTTTTCATATAAAAATTTCAATTTTTTGAGGATTTTCATCAAAATTTTGATTTTTTGGGGATGGTCACGAATTGAGGTCCTTTTGGCTCTAGGACGCATATTTAAGGAGTTATGGCCAAAATAAGTTTTTCATATAAAAATTTCAATTTTTTGAGGATTTTCATCAAAATTTTGATTTTTTGGGAGTGATCACGAATTGAGGTCCTTTTGGCTCTAGGACGCATATTTAAGGAGTTATGGCCAAAATAAGTTTTTCATATAAAAAATTCATTTTTTTGAGGATTTTCGTCGAAATTTGGATTTGTTGGGGGTGGTCACGAATTGAGGTCCTTTTGGCTCTAGGACGCATATTTAAGGAGTTATGGCCCAAAATAAGTTTTTCATATAAAAATTTCAATTTTTTGAGGATTTTCGTCGAAATTTGTATTTTTTGGGGGTGGTCACGAATTGAGGTCCTTTTGGCTCTAGGACGCATATTTAAGGAGTTATGGCCAAAATAAGTTTTTCATATAAAAATTTGATTTTTTTTTGAGGATTTTCGTCGAAATTTGGATTTTTTGGGGGTGGTCACGAATTGAGGTCCTTTTGGCTCTAGGACGCATATTTAAGGAGTTATGGCCAAAATAAGTTTTTCATATAAAAATTTCAATTTTTTGAGGATTTTCATCAAAATTTTGATTTTTTGGGAGTGATCACGAATTGAGGTCCTTTTGGCTCTAGGACGCATATTTAAGGAGTTATGGCCAAAATAAGTTTTTCATATAAAAATTTCAATTTTTTGAGGATTTTCGTCGAAATTTGGATTTTTTGGGGGTGGTCACGAATTGAGGTCCTTTTGGCTCTAGGACGCATATTTAAGGAGTTATGGCCAAAATAAGTTTTTCATATAAAAATTTCAATTTTTTGAGGATTCTCATCAAAATTTTGATTTTTTGGGGATGGTCACGAATTGAGGTCCTTTTGGCTCTAGGACGCATATTTAAGGAGTTATGGCCAAAATAAGTTTTTCATATAAAAATTTCAATTTTTTGAGGATTTTCGTCGAAATTTGGATTTTTTGGGGGTGGTCACGAATTGAGGTCTTTTTGGCTCTAGGACGCATATTTAAGGAGTTATGGCCAAAATAAGTTTTTCATATAAAAATTTAAATTTTTTGAGGATTTTCATCAAAATTTTGATTTTTTGGGGATGGTCACGAATTGAGGTCCTTTTGGCTCTAGGACGCATATTTAAGGAGTTATGGCCAAAATAAGTTTTTCATATAAAAATTTAATTTTTTTGAGGATTTTCGTCGAAATTTTGATTTTTTGGGAGTGGTCACGAATTGAGGTCCTTTTGGCTCTAGGACGCATATTTAAGGAGTTATGGCCAAAATTAGTTTTTCATATAAAAATTTGATTTTTTTTTGAGGATTTTCGTCGAAATTTGGATTTTTTGGGGGTGGTCACGAATTGAGGTCCTTTTGGCTCTAGGACGCATATTTAAGGAGTTATGGCCAAAATAAGTTTTTCATATAAAAATTTCAATTTTTTTTTCATTTTTTTGAGGATGTTCGTCGAAATTTGGATTTTTTGGGGGTGGTCACGAATTGAGGTCCTTTTGGCTCTAGGACGCATATTTAAGGAGTTATGGCCAAAATAAGTTTTTCATATAAAAATTTCAATTTTTTGAGGATTTTCATCAAAATTTTGATTTTTTGGGAGTGATCACGAATTGAGGTCCTTTTGGCTCTAGGACGCATATTTAAGGAGTTATGGCCAAAATAAGTTTTTCATATAAAAATTTCAATTTTTTGAGGATTTTCATCAAAATTTTGATTTTTTGGGAGTGATCACGAATTGAGGTCCTTTTGGCTCTAGGACGCATATTTAAGGAGTTATGGCCAAAATAAGTTTTTCATATAAAAATTTCATTTTTTTGAGGATTTTCGTCGAAATTTGGATTTTTTGGGGGTGGTCACGAATTGAGGTCCTTTTGGCTCTAGGACGCATATTTAAGGAGTTATGGCCAAAATAAGTTTTTCATATAAAAATTTCAATTTTTTGAGGATTTTCATCAAAATTTTGATTTTTTGGGGATGGTCACGAATTGAGGTCCTTTTGGCTCTAGGACGCATATTTAAGGAGTTATGATCAAAATAAGTTTTTCATATAAAAATTTCATTTTTTTGAGGATTTTCGTCGAAATTTTGATTTTTTGGGGGTGGTCACGAATTTAGGTCCTTTTGGCTCTAGGAAGCATATTTAAGGAGTTATGGCCAAAATAAGTTTTTCATATAAAAATTTCAATTTTTTGAGGATTTTCATCAAAATTTTGATTTTTTGGGGATGGTCACGAATTGAGGTCCTTTTGGCTCTAGGACGCATATTTAAGGAGTTATGGCCAAAATAAGTTTTTCATATAAAAATTTCAATTTTTTGAGGATTTTCGTCGAAATTTGGATTTTTTGGGGGTGGTCACGAATTGAGGTCCTTTTGGCTCTAGGACGCATATTTAAGGAGTTATGGCCAAAATAAGTTTTTCATATAAAAATTTCAATTTTTTGAGGATTTTCATCAAAATTTTGATTTTTTGGGAGTGATCACGAATTGAAGTCCTTTTGGCTCTAGGACGCATATTTAAGGAGTTATGGCCAAAATAAGTTTTTCATATAAAAATTTCATTTTTTTGAGGATTTTCGTCGAAATTTGGATTTTTTGGGGGTGGTCACGAATTGAGGTCCTTTTGGCTCTAGGACGCATATTTAAGGAGTTATGGCCAAAATAAGTTTTTCATATAAAAATTTAAATTTTTTGAGGATTTTCATCAAAATTTTGATTTTTTGGGAGTGATCACGAATTGAGGTCCTTTTGGCTCTAGGACGCATATTTAAGGAGTTATGGCCAAAATAAGTTTTTCATATAAAAATTTCAATTTTTTGAGGATTTTCGTCGAAATTTGGATTTTTTGGGGGTGGTCACGAATTGAGGTCCTTTTGGCTCTAGAACGCATATTTAAGGAGTTATGGCCAAAATAAGTTTTTCATATAAAAATTTAAATTTTTTGAGGATTTTCATCAAAATTTTGATTTTTTGGGAGTGATCACGAATTGAGGTCCTTTTGGCTCTAGGACGCATATTTAAGGAGTTATGGCCAAAATAAGTTTTTCATATAAAAATTTCATTTTTTTGAGGATTTTCGTCGAAATTTGGATTTTTTGGGGGTGGTCACGAATTGAGGTCCTTTTGGCTCTAGGACGCATATTTAAGGAGTTATGGCCAAAATAAGTTTTTCATATAAAAATTTCAATTTTTTGAGGATTCTCATCAAAATTTTGATTTTTTGGGGATGGTCACGAATTGAGGTCCTTTTGGCTCTAGGAAGCATATTTAAGGAGTTATGGCCAAAATAAGTTTTTCATATAAAAATTTCAATTTTTTGAGGATTTTCGTCGAAATTTGGATTTTTTGGGGGTGGTCACGAATTGAGGTCATTTTGGCTCTAGGACGCATATTTAAGGAGTTATGGCCAAAATAAGTTTTTCATATAAAAATTTCAATTTTTTGAGGATTGTCATCAAAATTTTGATTTTGTGGGAGTGATCACGAATTGAGGTCCTTTTGGCTCTAGGACGCATATTTAAGGAGTTATGGCCAAAATAAGTTTTTCATATAAAAATTTCAATTTTTTGAGGATTTTCGTCGAAATTTGGATTTTTTGGGGGTGGTCACGAATTGAGGTCCTTTTGGCTCTAGGACGCATATTTAAGGAGTTATGGCCAAAATAAGTTTTTCATATAAAAATTTAAATTTTTTGAGGATTTTCATCAAAATTTTGATTTTTTGGGGATGGTCACAAATTGAGGTCCTTTTGGCTCTAGGACGCATATTTAAGGAGTTATGGCCAAAATAAGTTTTTCATATAAAAATTTCAATTTTTTGAGGATTTTCGTCGAAATTTTGATTTTTTGGGAGTGATCACGAATTGAGGTCCTTTTGGCTCTAGGACGCATATTTAAGGAGTTATGGCCAAAATAAGTTTTTCATATAAAAATTTAAATTTTTTGAGGATTTTCATCAACATTTTGATTTTTTGGGGATGGTCACGAATTGAGGTCCTTTTGGCTCTAGGACGCATATTTAAGGAGTTATGGCCAAAATAAGTTTTTCATATAAAAATATAATTTTTTTGAGGATTTTCGTCGAAATTTTGATTTTTTGGGAGTGATCACGAATTGAGGTCCTTTTGGCTCTAGGACGCATATTTAAGGAGTTATGGCCAAAATAAGTTTTTCATATAAAAATTTAAATTTTTTGAGGATTTTCGTCGAAATTTGGATTTTTAGGGGGTGGTCACGAATTGAGGTCCTTTTGGCTCTAGGACGCATATTTAAGGAGTTATGGCCAAAATAAGTTTTTCATATAAAAATTTAAATTTTTTGAGGATTTTCGTCGAAATTTGGATTTTTTGGGGGTGGTCACGAATTGAGGTCCTTTTGGCTCTAGGACGCATATTTAAGGAGTTATGGCCAAAATTAGTTTTTCATATAAAAATTTGATTTTTTTTTTGAGGATTTTCGTCGAAATTTGGATTTTTTGGGGGTGGTCACGAATTGAGGTCCTTTTGGCTCTAGGACGCATATTTAAGGAGTTATGGCCAAAATAAGTTTTTCATATAAAAATTTCAATTTTTTGAGGATTTTCATCAAAATTTTGATTTTTTGGGAGTGATCACGAATTGAGGTCCTTTTGGCTCTAGGACGCATATTTAAGGAGTTATGGCCAAAATAAGTTTTTCATATAAAAATTTCATTTTTTTGAGGATTTTCGTCGAAATTTGGATTTTTTGGGGGTGGTCACGAATTGAGGTCCTTTTGGCTCTAGGACGCATATTTAAGGAGTTATGGCCAAAATAAGTTTTTCATATAAAAATTTCAATTTTTTGAGGATTCTCATCAAAATTTTGATTTTTTGGGGATGGTCACGAATTGAGGTCCTTTTGGCTCTAGGAAGCATATTTAAGGAGTTATGGCCAAAATAAGTTTTTCATATAAAAATTTCAATTTTTTGAGGATTTTCGTCGAAATTTGGATTTTTTGGGGGTGGTCACGAATTGAGGTCATTTTGGCTCTAGGACGCATATTTAAGGAGTTATGGCCAAAATAAGTTTTTCATATAAAAATTTCAATTTTTTGAGGATTGTCATCAAAATTTTGATTTTGTGGGAGTGATCACGAATTGAGGTCCTTTTGGCTCTAGGACGCATATTTAAGGAGTTATGGCCAAAATAAGTTTTTCATATAAAAATTTCAATTTTTTGAGGATTTTCGTCGAAATTTGGTTTTTTTGGGGGTGGTCACGAATTGAGGTCCTTTTGGCTCTAGGACGCATATTTAAGGAGTTATGGCCAAAATAAGTTTTTCATATAAAAATTTAAATTTTTTGAGGATTTTCATCAAAATTTTGATTTTTTGGGGATGGTCACAAATTGAGGTCCTTTTGGCTCTAGGACGCATATTTAAGGAGTTATGGCCAAAATAAGTTTTTCATATAAAAATTTCAATTTTTTGAGGATTTTCGTCGAAATTTTGATTTTTTGGGAGTGATCACGAATTGAGGTCCTTTTGGCTCTAGGACGCATATTTAAGGAGTTATGGCCAAAATAAGTTTTTCATATAAAAATTTAAATTTTTTGAGGATTTTCATCAACATTTTGATTTTTTGGGGATGGTCACGAATTGAGGTCCTTTTGGCTCTAGGACGCATATTTAAGGAGTTATGGCCAAAATAAGTTTTTCATATAAAAATTTAATTTTTTTGAGGATTTTCGTCGAAATTTTGATTTTTTGGGAGTGATCACGAATTGAGGTCCTTTTGGCTCTAGGACGCATATTTAAGGAGTTATGGCCAAAATAAGTTTTTCATATAAAAATTTAAATTTTTTGAGGATTTTCGTCGAAATTTGGATTTTTAGGGGGTGGTCACGAATTGAGGTCCTTTTGGCTCTAGGACGCATATTTAAGGAGTTATGGCCAAAATAAGTTTTTCATATAAAAATTTAAATTTTTTGAGGATTTTCGTCGAAATTTGGATTTTTTGGGGGTGGTCACGAATTGAGGTCCTTTTGGCTCTAGGACGCATATTTAAGGAGTTATGGCCAAAATTAGTTTTTCATATAAAAATTTGATTTTTTTTTGAGGATTTTCGTCGAAATTTGGATTTTTTGGGGGTGGTCACGAATTGAGGTCCTTTTGGCTCTAGGACGCATATTTAAGGAGTTATGGCCAAAATAAGTTTTTCATATAAAAATTTCAATTTTTTGAGGATTTTCATCAAAATTTTGATTTTTTGGGAGTGATCACGAATTGAGGTCCTTTTGGCTCTAGGACGCATATTTAAGGAGTTATGGCCAAAATAAGTTTTTCATATAAAAATTTCATTTTTTTGAGGATGTTCGTCGTAATTTGGATTTTTTGGGGGTGGTCACGAATTGAGGTCCTTTTGGCTCTAGGACGCATATTTAAGGAGTTATGGCCAAAATAAGTTTTTCATATAAAAATTTAAATTTTTTGAGGATTTTCATCAAAATTTTGATTTTGTGGGAGTGATCACGAATTGAGGTCCTTTTGGCTCTAGGACGCATATTTAAGGAGTTATGGCCAAAATAAGTTTTTCATATAAAAATTTCAATTTTTTGAGGATTTTCGTCGAAATTTGGATTTTTTGGGGGTGGTCACGAATTGAGGTCCTTTTGGCTCTAGGACGCATATTTAAGGAGTTATGGCCAAAATAAGTTTTTCATATAAAAATTTCAATTTTTTGAGGATTTTCGTCGAAATTTGGATTTTTTGGGGGTGGTCACGAATTGAGGTCCTTTTGGCTCTAGGACGCATATTTAAGGAGTTATGGCCAAAATAAGTTTTTCATATAAAAATTTAAATTTTTTGAGGATTTTCATCAAAATTTTGATTTTTTGGGAGTGATCACGAATTGAGGTCCTTTTGGCTCTAGGACGCATATTTAAGGAGTTATGGCCAAAATAAGTTTTTCATATAAAAATTTCAATTTTTTGAGGATTTTCGTCGAAATTTGGATTTTTTGGGGGTGGTCACGAATTGAGGTCCTTTTGGCTCTAGAACGCATATTTAAGGAGTTATGGCCAAAATAAGTTTTTCATATAAAAATTTAAATTTTTTGAGGATTTTCATCAAAATTTTGATTTTTTGGGAGTGATCACGAATTGAGGTCCTTTTGGCTCTAGGACGCATATTTAAGGAGTTATGGCCAAAATAAGTTTTTCATATAAAAATTTCATTTTTTTGAGGATTTTCGTCGAAATTTGGATTTTTTGGGGGTGGTCACGAATTGAGGTCCTTTTGGCTCTAGGACGCATATTTAAGGAGTTATGGCCAAAATAAGTTTTTCATATAAAAATTTCAATTTTTTGAGGATTCTCATCAAAATTTTGATTTTTTGGGGATGGTCACGAATTGAGGTCCTTTTGGCTCTAGGAAGCATATTTAAGGAGTTATGGCCAAAATAAGTTTTTCATATAAAAATTTCAATTTTTTGAGGATTTTCGTCGAAATTTGGATTTTTTGGGGGTGGTCACGAATTGAGGTCATTTTGGCTCTAGGACGCATATTTAAGGAGTTATGGCCAAAATAAGTTTTTCATATAAAAATTTCAATTTTTTGAGGATTGTCATCAAAATTTTGATTTTGTGGGAGTGATCACGAATTGAGGTCCTTTTGGCTCTAGGACGCATATTTAAGGAGTTATGGCCAAAATAAGTTTTTCATATAAAAATTTCAATTTTTTGAGGATTTTCGTCGAAATTTGGATTTTTTGGGGGTGGTCACGAATTGAGGTCCTTTTGGCTCTAGGACGCATATTTAAGGAGTTATGGCCAAAATAAGTTTTTCATATAAAAATTTAAATTTTTTGAGGATTTTCATCAAAATTTTGATTTTTTGGGGATGGTCACAAATTGAGGTCCTTTTGGCTCTAGGACGCATATTTAAGGAGTTATGGCCAAAATAAGTTTTTCATATAAAAATTTCAATTTTTTGAGGATTTTCGTCGAAATTTTGATTTTTTGGGAGTGATCACGAATTGAGGTCCTTTTGGCTCTAGGACGCATATTTAAGGAGTTATGGCCAAAATAAGTTTTTCATATAAAAATTTAAATTTTTTGAGGATTTTCATCAACATTTTGATTTTTTGGGGATGGTCACGAATTGAGGTCCTTTTGGCTCTAGGACGCATATTTAAGGAGTTATGGCCAAAATAAGTTTTTCATATAAAATTTAATTTTTTTGAGGATTTTCGTCGAAATTTTGATTTTTTGGGAGTGATCACGAATTGAGGTCCTTTTGGCTCTAGGACGCATATTTAAGGAGTTATGGCCAAAATAAGTTTTTCATATAAAAATTTAAATTTTTTGAGGATTTTCGTCGAAATTTGGATTTTTAGGGGGTGGTCACGAATTGAGGTCCTTTTGGCTCTAGGACGCATATTTAAGGAGTTATGGCCAAAATAAGTTTTTCATATAAAAATTTCAATTTTTTGAGGATTTTCGTCGAAATTTGGATTTTTTGGGGGTGGTCACGAATTGAGGTCCTTTTGGCTCTAGGACGCATATTTAAGGAGTTATGGCCAAAATTAGTTTTTCATATAAAAATTTGATTTTTTTTTTTGAGGATTTTCATCAAAATTTTGATTTTTTGGGAGTGATCACGAATTGAGGTCCTTTTGGCTCTAGGACGCATATTTAAGGAGTTATGGCCAAAATAAGTTTTTCATATAAAAATTTCAATTTTTTGAGGATTTTCGTCGAAATTTGGATTTTTTGGGGGTGGTCACGAATTGAGGTCCTTTTGGCTCTAGGACGCATATTTAAGGAGTTATGGCCAAAATAAGTTTTTCATATAAAAATTTCAATTTTTTGAGGATTCTCATCAAAATTTTGATTTTTTGGGGATGGTCACGAATTGAGGTCCTTTTGGCTCTAGGACGCATATTTAAGGAGTTATGGCCAAAATAAGTTTTTCATATAAAAATTTCAATTTTTTGAGGATTTTCGTCGAAATTTGGATTTTTTGGGGGTGGTCACGAATTGAGGTCCTTTTGGCTCTAGGACGCATATTTAAGGAGTTATGGCCAAAATAAGTTTTTCATATAAAAATTTAAATTTTTTGAGGATTTTCATCAAAATTTTGATTTTTTGGGGATGGTCACGAATTGAGGTCCTTTTGGCTCTAGGACGCATATTTAAGGAGTTATGGCCAAAATAAGTTTTTCATATAAACATTTCAATTTTTTGAGGATTTTCGTCGAAATTTTGATTTTTTGGGAGTGATCACGAATTGAGGTCCTTTTGGCTCTAGGACGCATATTTAAGGAGTTATGGCCAAAATAAGTTTTTCATATAAAAATTTCAATTTTTTGAGGATTTTCATCAAAATTTTGATTTTTTGGGGATGGTCACGAATTGAGGTCCTTTTGGCTCTAGGACGCATATTTAAGGAGTTATGGCCAAAATAAGTTTTTCATATAAAAATTTAATTTTTTTGAGGATTTTCGTCGAAATTTTGATTTTTTGGGAGTGGTCACGAATTGAGGTCCTTTTGGCTCTAGGACGCATATTTAAGGAGTTATGGCCAAAATTAGTTTTTCATATAAAAATTTGATTTTTTTTTGAGGATTTTCGTCGAAATTTGGATTTTTTGGGGGTGGTCACGAATTGAGGTCCTTTTGGCTCTAGGACGCATATTTAAGGAGTTATGGCCAAAATAAGTTTTTCATAT
The DNA here is from genome assembly GCF_050003625.1 of Haematobia irritans. NCBI lineage: Eukaryota > Metazoa > Arthropoda > Insecta > Diptera > Muscidae > Haematobia > Haematobia irritans. The sequence goes on from NC_134398.1 coordinate 207,088,743, forward strand.
AAAAATTTCAATTTTTTTTTCATTTTTTTGAGGATGTTCGTCGAAATTTGGATTTTTTGGGGGTGGTCACGAATTGAGGTCCTTTTGGCTCTAGGACGCATATTTAAGGAGTTATGGCCAAAATAAGTTTTTCATATAAAAATTTCAATTTTTTGAGGATTTTCATCAAAATTTTGATTTTTTGGTAGTGATCACGAATTGAGGTCCTTTTGGCTCTAGGACGCATATTTAAGGAGTTATGGCCAAAATAAGTTTTTCATATAAAAATTTCAATTTTTTGAGGATTTTCATCAAAATTTTGATTTTTTGGGAGTGATCACGAATTGAGGTCCTTTTGGCTCTAGGACGCATATTTAAGGAGTTATGGCCAAAATAAGTTTTTCATATAAAAATTTCATTTTTTTGAGGATTTTCGTCGAAATTTGGATTTTTTGGGGGTGGTCACGAATTGAGGTCCTTTTGGCTCTAGGACGCATATTTAAGGAGTTATGGCCAAAATAAGTTTTTCATATAAAAATTTCAATTTTTTGAGGATTTTCATCAAAATTTTGATTTTTTGGGGATGGTCACGAATTGAGGTCCTTTTGGCTCTAGGACGCATATTTAAGGAGTTATGGTCAAAATAAGTTTTTCATATAAAAATTTCATTTTTTTGAGGATTTTCGTCGAAATTTTGATTTTTTGGGGGTGGTCACGAATTTAGGTCCTTTTGGCTCTAGGAAGCATATTTAAGGAGTTATGGCCAAAATAAGTTTTTCATATAAAAATTTCAATTTTTTGAGGATTTTCATCAAAATTTTGATTTTTTGGGGATGGTCACGAATTGAGGTCCTTTTGGCTCTAGGACGCATATTTAAGGAGTTATGGCCAAAATAAGTTTTTCATATAAAAATTTCAATTTTTTGAGGATTTTCGTCGAAATTTGGATTTTTTGGGGGTGGTCACGAATTGAGGTCCTTTTGGCTCTAGGACGCATATTTAAGGAGTTATGGCCAAAATAAGTTTTTCATATAAAAATTTAAATTTTTTGAGGATTTTCATCAAAATTTTGATTTTTTGGGAGTGATCACGAATTGAAGTCCTTTTGGCTCTAGGACGCATATTTAAGGAGTTATGGCCAAAATAAGTTTTTCATATAAAAATTTCATTTTTTTGAGGATTTTCGTCGAAATTTGGATTTTTTGGGGGTGGTCACGAATTGAGGTCCTTTTGGCTCTAGGACGCATATTTAAGGAGTTATGGCCAAAATAAGTTTTTCATATAAAAATTTAAATTTTTTGAGGATTTTCATCAAAATTTTGATTTTTCGGGAGTGATCACGAATTGAGGTCCTTTTGGCTCTAGGACGCATATTTAAGGAGTTATGGCCAAAATAAGTTTTTCATATAAAAATTTCAATTTTTTGAGGATTTTCGTCGAAATTTGGATTTTTTGGGGGTGGTCACGAATTGAGGTCCTTTTGGCTCTAGAACGCATATTTAAGGAGTTATGGCCAAAATAAGTTTTTCATATAAAAATTTAAATTTTTTGAGGATTTTCATCAAAATTTTGATTTTTTGGGAGTGATCACGAATTGAGGTCCTTTTGGCTCTAGGACGCATATTTAAGGAGTTATGGCCAAAATAAGTTTTTCATATAAAAATTTCATTTTTTTGAGGATTTTCGTCGAAATTTGGATTTTTTGGGGGTGGTCACGAATTGAGGTCCTTTTGGCTCTAGGACGCATATTTAAGGAGTTATGGCCAAAATAAGTTTTTCATATAAAAATTTCAATTTTTTGAGGATTCTCATCAAAATTTTGATTTTTTGGGGATGGTCACGAATTGAGGTCCTTTTGGCTCTAGGAAGCATATTTAAGGAGTTATGGCCAAAATAAGTTTTTCATATAAAAATTTCAATTTTTTGAGGATTTTCATCAAAATTTTGATTTTGTGGGAGTGATCACGAATTGAGGTCCTTTTGGCTCTAGGACGCATATTTAAGGAGTTATGGCCAAAATAAGTTTTTCATATAAAAATTTCATTTTTTTGAGGATTTTCGTCGAAATTTGGATTTTTTGGGGGTGGTCACGAATTGAGGTCCTTTTGGCTCTAGGACGCATATTTAAGGAGTTATGGCCAAAATAAGTTTTTCATATAAAAATTTCAATTTTTTGAGGATTTTCATCAAAATTTTGATTTTTTGGGGATGGTCACGAATTGAGGTCCTTTTGGCTCTAGGACGCATATTTAAGGAGTTATGGTCAAAATAAGTTTTTCATATAAAAATTTCATTTTTTTGAGGATTTTCGTCGAAATTTTGATTTTTTGGGGGTGGTCACGAATTTAGGTCCTTTTGGCTCTAGGAAGCATATTTAAGGAGTTATGGCCAAAATAAGTTTTTCATATAAAAATTTCAATTTTTTGAGGATTTTCATCAAAATTTTGATTTTTTGGGGATGGTCACGAATTGAGGTCCTTTTGGCTCTAGGACGCATATTTAAGGAGTTATGGCCAAAATAAGTTTTTCATATAAAAATTTCAATTTTTTGAGGATTTTCGTCGAAATTTGGATTTTTTGGGGGTGGTCACGAATTGAGGTCCTTTTGGCTCTAGGACGCATATTTAAGGAGTTATGGCCAAAATAAGTTTTTCATATAAAAATTTAAATTTTTTGAGGATTTTCATCAAAATTTTGATTTTTTGGGAGTGATCACGAATTGAAGTCCTTTTGGCTCTAGGACGCATATTTAAGGAGTTATGGCCAAAATAAGTTTTTCATATAAAAATTTCATTTTTTTGAGGATTTTCGTCGAAATTTGGATTTTTTGGGGGTGGTCACGAATTGAGGTCCTTTTGGCTCTAGGACGCATATTTAAGGAGTTATGGCCAAAATAAGTTTTTCATATAAAAATTTAAATTTTTTGAGGATTTTCATCAAAATTTTGATTTTTTGGGAGTGATCACGAATTGAGGTCCTTTTGGCTCTAGGACGCATATTTAAGGAGTTATGGCCAAAATAAGTTTTTCATATAAAAATTTCAATTTTTTGAGGATTTTCGTCGAAATTTGGATTTTTTGGGGGTGGTCACGAATTGAGGTCCTTTTGGCTCTAGAACGCATATTTAAGGAGTTATGGCCAAAATAAGTTTTTCATATAAAAATTTAAATTTTTTGAGGATTTTCATCAAAATTTTGATTTTTTGGGAGTGATCACGAATTGAGGTCCTTTTGGCTCTAGGACGCATATTTAAGGAGTTATGGCCAAAATAAGTTTTTCATATAAAAATTTCATTTTTTTGAGGATTTTCGTCGAAATTTGGATTTTTTGGGGGTGGTCACGAATTGAGGTCCTTTTGGCTCTAGGACGCATATTTAAGGAGTTATGGCCAAAATAAGTTTTTCATATAAAAATTTCAATTTTTTGAGGATTCTCATCAAAATTTTGATTTTTTGGGGATGGTCACGAATTGAGGTCCTTTTGGCTCTAGGAAGCATATTTAAGGAGTTATGGCCAAAATAAGTTTTTCATATAAAAATTTCAATTTTTTGAGGATTTTCGTCGAAATTTGGATTTTTTGGGGGTGGTCACGAATTGAGGTCATTTTGGCTCTAGGACGCATATTTAAGGAGTTATGGCCAAAATAAGTTTTTCATATAAAAATTTCAATTTTTTGAGGATTGTCATCAAAATTTTGATTTTGTGGGAGTGATCACGAATTGAGGTCCTTTTGGCTCTAGGACGCATATTTAAGGAGTTATGGCCAAAATAAGTTTTTCATATAAAAATTTCAATTTTTTGAGGATTTTCGTCGAAATTTGGATTTTTTGGGGGTGGTCACGAATTGAGGTCCTTTTGGCTCTAGGACGCATATTTAAGGAGTTATGGCCAAAATAAGTTTTTCATATAAAAATTTAAATTTTTTGAGGATTTTCATCAAAATTTTGATTTTTTGGGGATGGTCACAAATTGAGGTCCTTTTGGCTCTAGGACGCATATTTAAGGAGTTATGGCCAAAATAAGTTTTTCATATAAAAATTTCAATTTTTTGAGGATTTTCGTCGAAATTTTGATTTTTTGGGAGTGATCACGAATTGAGGTCCTTTTGGCTCTAGGACGCATATTTAAGGAGTTATGGCCAAAATAAGTTTTTCATATAAAAATTTAAATTTTTTTGAGGATTTTCATCAACATTTTGATTTTTTGGGGATGGTCACGAATTGAGGTCCTTTTGGCTCTAGGACGCATATTTAAGGAGTTATGGCCAAAATAAGTTTTTCATATAAAAATTTAATTTTTTTGAGGATTTTCGTCGAAATTTTGATTTTTTGGGAGTGATCACGAATTGAGGTCCTTTTGGCTCTAGGACGCATATTTAAGGAGTTATGGCCAAAATAAGTTTTTCATATAAAAATTTCAATTTTTTGAGGATTTTCATCAAATTTTTGATTTTTGGCGATGGTCACGAATTGAGGTCCTTTTGGCTCTAGGACGCATATTTAAGGAGTTATGGCCAAAATAAGTTTTTCATATAAAAATTTAAATTTTTTGAGGATTTTCGTCGAAATTTGGATTTTTTGGGGGTGGTCACGAATTGAGGTCCTTTTGGCTCTAGGACGCATATTTAAGGAGTTATGGCCAAAATTAGTTTTTCATATAAAAATTTGATTTTTTTTTTGAGGATTTTCGTCGAAATTTGGATTTTTTGGGGGTGGTCACGAATTGAGGTCCTTTTGGCTCTAGGACGCATATTTAAGGAGTTATGGCCAAAATAAGTTTTTCATATAAAAATTTCAATTTTTTGAGGATTTTCATCAAAATTTTGATTTTTTGGGAGTGATCACGAATTGAGGTCCTTTTGGCTCTAGGACGCATATTTAAGGAGTTATGGCCAAAATAAGTTTTTCATATAAAAATTTCATTTTTTTGAGGATGTTCGTCGTAATTTGGATTTTTTGGGGGTGGTCACGAATTGAGGTCCTTTTGGCTCTAGGACGCATATTTAAGGAGTTATGGCCAAAATAAGTTTTTCATATAAAAATTTCAATTTTTTGAGGATTTTCATCAAAATTTTGATTTTGTGGGAGTGATCACGAATTGAGGTCCTTTTGGCTCTAGGACGCATATTTAAGGAGTTATGGCCAAAATAAGTTTTTCATATAAAAATTTCAATTTTTTGAGGATTTTCGTCGAAATTTGGATTTTTTGGGGGTGGTCACGAATTGAGGTCCTTTTGGCTCTAGGACGCATATTTAAGGAGTTATGGCCAAAATAAGTTTTTCATATAAAAATTTCAATTTTTTGAGGATTTTCGTCGAAATTTGGATTTTTTGGGGGTGGTCACGAATTGAGGTCCTTTTGGCTCTAGGACGCATATTTAAGGAGTTATGGCCAAAATAAGTTTTTCATATAAAAATTTAAATTTTTTGAGGATTTTCATCAAAATTTTGATTTTTTGGGAGTGATCACGAATTGAGGTCCTTTTGGCTCTAGGACGCATATTTAAGGAGTTATGGCCAAAATAAGTTTTTCATATAAAAATTTCAATTTTTTGAGGATTTTCGTCGAAATTTGGATTTTTTGGGGGTGGTCACGAATTGAGGTCCTTTTGGCTCTAGAACGCATATTTAAGGAGTTATGGCCAAAATAAGTTTTTCATATAAAAATTTAAATTTTTTGAGGATTTTCATCAAAATTTTGATTTTTTGGGAGTGATCACGAATTGAGGTCCTTTTGGCTCTAGGACGCATATTTAAGGAGTTATGGCCAAAATAAGTTTTTCATATAAAAATTTCATTTTTTTGAGGATTTTCGTCGAAATTTGGATTTTTTGGGGGTGGTCACGAATTGAGGTCCTTTTGGCTCTAGGACGCATATTTAAGGAGTTATGGCCAAAATAAGTTTTTCATATAAAAATTTCAATTTTTTGAGGATTCTCATCAAAATTTTGATTTTTTGGGGATGGTCACGAATTGAGGTCCTTTTGGCTCTAGGAAGCATATTTAAGGAGTTATGGCCAAAATAAGTTTTTCATATAAAAATTTCAATTTTTTGAGGATTTTCGTCGAAATTTGGATTTTTTGGGGGTGGTCACGAATTGAGGTCATTTTGGCTCTAGGACGCATATTTAAGGAGTTATGGCCAAAATAAGTTTTTCATATAAAAATTTCAATTTTTTGAGGATTGTCATCAAAATTTTGATTTTGTGGGAGTGATCACGAATTGAGGTCCTTTTGGCTCTAGGACGCATATTTAAGGAGTTATGGCCAAAATAAGTTTTTCATATAAAAATTTCAATTTTTTGAGGATTTTCGTCGAAATTTGGATTTTTTGGGGGTGGTCACGAATTGAGGTCCTTTTGGCTCTAGGACGCATATTTAAGGAGTTATGGCCAAAATAAGTTTTTCATATAAAAATTTAAATTTTTTGAGGATTTTCATCAAAATTTTGATTTTTTGGGGATGGTCACAAATTGAGGTCCTTTTGGCTCTAGGACGCATATTTAAGGAGTTATGGCCAAAATAAGTTTTTCATATAAAAATTTCAATTTTTTGAGGATTTTCGTCGAAATTTTGATTTTTTGGGAGTGATCACGAATTGAGGTCCTTTTGGCTCTAGGACGCATATTTAAGGAGTTATGGCCAAAATAAGTTTTTCATATAAAAATTTAAATTTTTTGAGGATTTTCATCAACATTTTGATTTTTTGGGGATGGTCACGAATTGAGGTCCTTTTGGCTCTAGGACGCATATTTAAGGAGTTATGGCCAAAATAAGTTTTTCATATAAAAATTTAATTTTTTTGAGGATTTTCGTCGAAATTTTGATTTTTTGGGAGTGATCACGAATTGAGGTCCTTTTGGCTCTAGGACGCATATTTAAGGAGTTATGGCCAAAATAAGTTTTTCATATAAAAATTTAAATTTTTTGAGGATTTTCGTCGAAATTTGGATTTTTAGGGGGTGGTCACGAATTGAGGTCCTTTTGGCTCTAGGACGCATATTTAAGGAGTTATGGCCAAAATAAGTTTTTCATATAAAAATTTCAATTTTTTGAGGATTTTCGTCGAAATTTGGATTTTTTGGGGGTGGTCACGAATTGAGGTCCTTTTGGCTCTAGGACGCATATTTAAGGAGTTATGGCCAAAATTAGTTTTTCATATAAAAATTTGATTTTTTTTTGAGGATTTTCGTCGAAATTTGGATTTTTTGGGGGTGGTCACGAATTGAGGTCCTTTTGGCTCTAGGACGCATATTTAAGGAGTTATGGCCAAAATAAGTTTTTCATATAAAAATTTCAATTTTTTGAGGATTTTCATCAAAATTTTGATTTTTTGGGGATGGTCACGAATTGAGGTCCTTTTGGCTCTAGGACGCATATTTAAGGAGTTATGGCCAAAATAAGTTTTTCATATAAAAATTTCATTTTTTTGAGGATGTTCGTCGAAATTTGGATTTTTTGGGGGTGGTCACGAATTGAGGTCCTTTTGGCTCTAGGACGCATATTTAAGGAGTTATGGCCAAAATAAGTTTTTCATATAAAAATTTCAATTTTTTGAGGATTTTCATCAAAATTTTGATTTTGTGGGAGTGATCACGAATTGAGGTCCTTTTGGCTCTAGGACGCATATTTAAGGAGTTATGGCCAAAATAAGTTTTTCATATAAAAATTTCAATTTTTTGAGGATTTTCGTCGAAATTTGGATTTTTTGGGGGTGGTCACGAATTGAGGTCCTTTTGGCTCTAGGACGCATATTTAAGGAGTTATGGCCAAAATAAGTTTTTCATATAAAAATTTCAATTTTTTGAGGATTTTCATCAAAATTTTGATTTTTTGGGAGTGATCACGAATTGAGGTCCTTTTGGCTCTAGGACGCATATTTAAGGAGTTATGGCCAAAATAAGTTTTTCATATAAAAATTTCATTTTTTTGAGGATTTTCGTCGAAATTTGGATTTTTTGGGGGTGGTCACGAATTGAGGTCCTTTTGGCTCTAGGACGCATATTTAAGGAGTTATGGCCAAAATAAGTTTTTCATATAAAAATTTCAATTTTTTGAGGATTTTCATCAAAATTTTGATTTTTTGGGGATGGTCACGAATTGAGGTCCTTTTGGCTCTAGGACGCATATTTAAGGAGTTATGGTCAAAATAAGTTTTTCATATAAAAATTTCATTTTTTTGAGGATTTTCGTCGAAATTTGGATTTTTTGGGGGTGGTCACGAATTGAGGTCCTTTTGGCTCTAGGAAGCATATTTAAGGAGTTATGGCCAAAATAAGTTTTTCATATAAAAATTTCAATTTTTTGAGGATTTTCATCAAAATTTTGATTTTTTGGGGATGGTCACGAATTGAGGTCCTTTTGGCTCTAGGACGCATATTTAAGGAGTTATGGCCAAAATAAGTTTTTCATATAAAAATTTCAATTTTTTGAGGATTTTCGTCGAAATTTGGATTTTTTGGGGGTGGTCACGAATTGAGATCATTTTGGCTCTAGGACGCATATTTAAGGAGTTATGGCCAAAATAAGTTTTTCATATAAAAATTTAAATTTTTTGAGGATTTTCATCAAAATTTTGATTTTTTGGGGATGGTCACGAATTGAGGTCCTTTTGGCTCTAGGACGCATATTTAAGGAGTTATGGCCAAAATAAGTTTTTCATATAAAAATTTAATTTTTTTGAGGATTTTCGTCGAAATTTGGATTTTTTGGGAGTGATCACGAATTGAGGTCCTTTTGGCTCTAGGACGCATATTTAAGGAGTTATGGCCAAAATAAGTTTTTCATATAAAAATTTCAATTTTTTGAGGATTTTCGTCGAAATTTGGATTTTTTGGGGGTGGTCACGAATTGAGGTCCTTTTGGCTCTAGGACGCATATTTAAGGAGTTATGGCCAAAATAAGTTTTTCATATAAAAATTTCAATTTTTTGAGGATTTTCATCAAAATTTTGATTTTTTGGGGATGGTCACGAATTGAGGTCCTTTTGGCTCTAGGACGCATATTTAAGGAGTTATGGCCAAAATAAGTTTTTCATATAAAAATTTCAATTTTTTGAGGATTTTCATCAAAATTTTGATTTTTTGGGAGTGATCACGAATTGAGGTCCTTTTGGCTCTAGGACGCATATTTAAGGAGTTATGGCCAAAATAAGTTTTTCATATAAAAAATTCATTTTTTTGAGGATTTTCGTCGAAATTTGGATTTTTTGGGGGTGGTCACGAATTGAGGTCCTTTTGGCTCTAGGACGCATATTTAAGGAGTTATGGCCAAAATAAGTTTTTCATATAAAAATTTCAATTTTTTGAGGATTTTCATCAAAATTTTGATTTTTTGGGAGTGATCACGAATTGAGGTCCTTTTGGCTCTAGGACGCATATTTAAGGAGTTATGGCCAAAATAAGTTTTTCATATAAAAATTTCATTTTTTTGAGGATTTGAGGATCAAAATTGTGATTTTTTTGGGGATGGTCACGAATTGAGGTCCTTTTGGCTCTAGGACGCATATTTAAGGAGTTATGGCCAAAATAAGTTTTTCATATAAAAATTTCAATTTTTTGAGGATTTTCGTCGAAATTTGGATTTTTAGGGGGTGGTCACGAATTGAGGTCCTTTTGGCTCTATGACGCATATTTAAGGAGTTATGGCCCAAAATAAGTTTTTCATATAAAAATTTCAATTTTTTGAGGATTTTCGTCGAAATTTGGATTTTTTGGGGGTGGTCACGAATTGAGGTCCTTTTGGCTCTAGGACGCATATTTAAGGAGTTATGGCCAAAATAAGTTTTTCATATAAAAATTTGATTTTTTTTTGAGGATTTTCGTCGAAATTTGGATTTTTTGGGGGTGGTCACGAATTGAGGTCCTTTTGGCTCTAGGACGCATATTTAAGGAGTTATGGCCAAAATAAGTTTTTCATATAAAAATTTCAATTTTTTGAGGATTTTCATCAAAATTTTGATTTTTTGGGGATGGTCACGAATTGAGGTCCTTTTGGCTCTAGGACGCATATTTAAGGAGTTATGGTCAAAATAAGTTTTTCATATAAAAATTTCATTTTTTTGAGGATTTTCGTCGAAATTTGGATTTTTTGGGGGTGGTCACGAATTGAGGTCCTTTTGGCTCTAGGAAGCATATTTAAGGAGTTATGGCCCAAAATAAGTTTTTCATATAAAAATTTCAATTTTTTGAGGATTTTCATCAAAATTTTGATTTTTTGGGGATGGTCACGAATTGAGGTCCTTTTGGCTCTAGGAAGCATATTTAAGGAGTTATGGCCAAAATAAGTTTTTCATATAAAAATTTCAATTTTTTGAGGATTTTCGTCGAAATTTGGATTTTTTGGGGGTGGTCACGAATTGAGGTCATTTTGGCTCTAGGACGCATATTTAAGGAGTTATGGCCAAAATAAGTTTTTCATATAAAAATTTCAATTTTTTGAGGATTGTCATCAAAATTTTGATTTTGTGGGAGTGATCACGAATTGAGGTCCTTTTGGCTCTAGGACGCATATTTAAGGAGTTATGGCCAAAATAAGTTTTTCATATAAAAATTTCAATTTTTTGAGGATTTTCGTCGAAATTTGGATTTTTTGGGGGTGGTCACGAATTGAGGTCCTTTTGGCTCTAGGACGCATATTTAAGGAGTTATGGCCAAAATAAGTTTTTCATATAAAAATTTAAATTTTTTGAGGATTTTCATCAAAATTTTGATTTTTTGGGAGTGATCACGAATTGAGGTCCCTTTGGCTCTAGGACGCATATTTAAGGAGTTATGGCCAAAATAAGTTTTTCATATAAAAATTTCATTTTTTTGAGGATTTTCGTCGAAATTTGGATTTTTTGGGGGTGGTCACGAATTGAGGTCCTTTTGGCTCTAGGACGCATATTTAAGGAGTTATGGCCAAAATAAGTTTTTCATATAAAAATTTCAATTTTTTGAGGATTTTCATCAAAATTTTGATTTTTTGGGGATGGTCACGAATTGAGGTTCTTTTGGCTCTAGGACGCATATTTAAGGAGTTATGGCCAAAATAAGTTTTTCATATAAAAATTTTAATTTTTTGAGGATTTTCATCAAAATTTTGATTTTTTGGGAGTGATCACGAATTGAGGTCCTTTTGGCTCTAGGACGCATATTTAAGGAGTTATGGCCAAAATAAGTTTTTCATATAAAAATTTCAATTTTTTGAGGATTTTCGTCGAAATTTGGATTTTTAGGGGGTGGTCACGAATTGAGGTCCTTTTGGCTCTAGGACGCATATTTAAGGAGTTATGGCCAAAATAAGTTTTTCATATAAAAATTTCAATTTTTTGAGGATTTTCGTCGAAATTTGGATTTTTTGGGGGTGGTCACGAATTGAGGTCCTTTTGGCTCTAGGACGCATATTTAAGGAGTTATGGCCAAAATAAGTTTTTCATATAAAAATTTCAATTTTTTGAGGATTTTCATCAAAATTTTGATTTTTTGGGAGTGACCACGAATTGAGGTCCTTTTGGCTCTAGGACGCATATTTAAGGAGTTATGGCCAAAATAAGTTTTTCATATAAAAATTTCATTTTTTTGAGGATGTTCGTCGAAATTTGGATTTTTTGGGGGTGGTCACGAATTGAGGTCCTTTTGGCTCTAGGACGCATATTTAAGGAGTTATGGCCAAAATAAGTTTTTCATATAAAAATTTCAATTTTTTGAGGATTTTCATCAAAATTTTGATTTTGTGGGAGTGATCACGAATTGAGGTCCTTTTGGCTCTAGGACGCATATTTAAGGAGTTATGGCCAAAATAAGTTTTTCATATAAAAATTTCAATTTTTTGAGGATTTTCGTCGAAAAATTTCAATTTTTTGAGGATTTTCATCAAAATTTTGATTTTTTGGGAGTGATCACGAATTGAGGTCCTTTTGGCTCTAGGACGCATATTTAAGGAGTTATGGCCAAAATAAGTTTTTCATATAAAAATTTCATTTTTTTGAGGATTTTCGTCGAAATTTGGATTTTTTGGGGGTGGTCACGAATTGAGGTCCTTTTGGCTCTAGGACGCATATTTAAGGAGTTATGGCCAAAATAAGTTTTTCATATAAAAATTTCAATTTTTTGAGGATTTTCATCAAAATTTTGATTTTTTGGGGATGGTCACGAATTGAGGTCCTTTTGGCTCTAGGACGCATATTTAAGGAGTTATGGTCAAAATAAGTTTTTCATATAAAAATTTCATTTTTTTGAGGATTTTCGTCGAAATTTGGATTTTTTGGGGGTGGTCACGAATTGAGGTCCTTTTGGCTCTAGGAAGCATATTTTAGGTGTTATGGCCAAAATAGGTTTTTCATATAAAAATTTCAATTTTTTGAGGATTTTCATCAAAATTTTGATTTTTTGGGGATGGTCACGAATTGAGGTCCTTTTGGCTCTAGGACGCATATTTAAGGAGTTATGGCCAAAATAAGTTTTTCATATAAAAATTTCAATTTTTTGAGGATTTTCGTCGAAATTTGGATTTTTTGGGGGTGGTCACGAATTGAGGTCCTTTTGGCTCTAGGAGTTATGGCCAAAATAAGTTTTTCATATAAAAATTTCAATTTCTTGAGGATTTTCATCAAATTTTTGATTTTTGGCGATGGTCACGAATTGAGGTCCTTTTGGCTCTAGGACGCATATTTAAGGAGTTATGGCCAAAATAAGTTTTTCATATAAAAATTTCAATTTTTTGACGATTTTGTTCGAAATTTGGATTTTTTGGGGGTGGTCACGAATTGAGGTCCTTTTGGCTCTAGGACGCATATTTAAGGAGTAATGGCCAAAATAAATTTTTTATATAAAAATTTCAATTTTTTGAGGATTTTCATCAAAATTTTGATTTTTTGGGAGTGATCACGAATTGAGGTCCTTTTGGCTCTAGGACGCATATTTAAGGAGTTATGGCCACAATAAGTTTTTCATATAAAAAATTCATTTTTTTGAGGATTTTCGTCGAAATTGGATTTTTTGGGGGTGGTCACGAATTGAGGTCCTTTTGGCTCTAGGACGCATATTTAAGGAGTTATGGCCAAAATAAGTTTTTCATATAAAAATTTCAATTTTTTGAGGATTTTCATCAAAATTTTGATTTTTTGGGGATGGTCACGAATTGAGGTCCTTTTGGCTCTAGGACGCATATTTAAGGAGTTATGGCCAAAATAAGTTTTTCATATAAAAATTTCAATTTTTTGAGGATTTTCATGAAAATTTTAATTTTTTGGGAGTGATCACGAATTGAGGTCCTTTTGGCTCTATGACGCATATTTAAGGAGTTATGGCCAAAATAAGTTTTTCATATAAAAAATTCATTTTTTTGAGGATTTTCGTCGAAATTTGGATTTTTTGGGGGTGGTCACGAATTGAGGTCCTTTTGGCTCTATGACGCATATTTAAGGAGTTATGGCCAAAATAAGTTTTTCATATAAAAATTTCAATTTTTTGAGGATTTTCGTCGAAATTTGGATTTTTAGGGGGTGGTCACGAATTGAGGTCCTTTTGGCTCTAGGACGCATATTTAAGGAGTTATGGCCAAAATAAGTTTTACATATAAAAATTTCATTTTTTTTGAGGATTTGAGGATCAAAATTGTGATTTTTTTGGGGATGGTCACGAATTGAGGTCCTTTTGGCTCTAGGACGCATATTTAAGGAGTTATGGCCAAAATAAGTTTTTCATATAAAAATTTCAATTTTTTGAGGATTTTCATCAAAATTTTGATTTTTTGGGGATGGTCACGAATTGAGGTCCTTTTGGCTCTAGGACGCATATTTAAGGAGTTATGGCCAAAATAAGTTTTTCATATAAAAATTTCAATTTTTTGAGGATTTTCGTCGAAATTTGAATTTTTTGGGGGTGGTCACGAATTGAGGTCCTTTTGGCTCTAGGACGCATATTTAAGGAGTTATGGCCAAAATAAGTTTTTCATATAAAAATTTAAATTTTTTTGAGGATTTTGGTCGAAATTTGGATTTTTTGGGGGTGGTCACGAATTGAGGTCCTTTTGGCTCTAGGACGCATATTTAAGGAGTTATGGCCAAAATAAGTTTTTCATATAAAAATTTCAATTTTTTTGAGGATTTTCATCAAAATTTTGATTTTTTGGGAGTGATCACGAATTGAGGTCCTTTTGGCTCTAGGACGCATATTTAAGGAGTTATGGCCAAAATAAGTTTTTCATATAAAAATTAAATTTTTTTGAGGATTTTCGTCGAAATTTGGATTTTTTGGGGGTGGTCATGAATTGAGGTCCTTTTGGCTCTAGGACGCATATTTAAGGAGTTATGGCCAAAATAAGTTTTTCATATAAAAATTTCAATTTTTTGAGGATTTTCATAAAATTTTTGATTTTTGGCGATGGTCACGAATTGAGGTCCTTTTGGCTCTAGGACGCATATTTAAGGAGTTATGGCCAAAATAAGTTTTTCATATAAAATTTCAATTTTTTGAGGATTTTCATCAAATTTTTGATTTTTGGCGATGGTCACGAATTGAGGTCCTTTTGGCTCTAGGACGCATATTTAAGGAGTTATGGCCAAAATAAGTTTTTCATATAAAAATTTCAATTTTTTGAGGATTTTCATCAAAATTTTGATTTTTTGGGGATGGTCACGAATTGAGGTCCTTTTGGCTCTAGGACGCATATTTAAGGAGTTATGGCCAAAATAAGTTTTTCATATAAAAATTTCAATTTTTTGAGGATTTTCATCAAAATTTTGATTTTTTGGGAGTGATCACGAATTGAGGTCCTTTTGGCTCTAGGACGCATATTTAAGGAGTTATGGCCAAAATAAGTTTTTCATATAAAAATTTCATTTTTTTGAGGATTTTCGTCGAAATTTGGATTTTTTGGGGATGGTCACGAATTGAGGTCCTTTTGGCTCTAGGACGCATATTTAAGGAGTTATGGCCAAAATAAGTTTTTCATATAAAAATTTCAATTTTTTGAGGATTTTCATCAAAATTTTGATTTTTTGGGGATGGTCACGAATTGAGGTCCTTTTGGCTCTAGGACGCATATTTAAGGAGTTATGGCCAAAATAAGTTTTTCATATAAAAATTTCAATTTTTTGAGGATTTTCATCAAAATTTTGATTTTTTGGGAGTGATCACGAATTGAGGTCCTTTTGGCTCTAGGACGCATATTTAAGGAGTTTTTCATATAAAAAATTCATTTTTTTGAGGATTTTCGTCGAAATTTGGATTTTTTGGGGGTGGTCACGAATTGAGGTCCTTTTGGCTCTAGGACGCATATTTAAGGCCAAAATAAGTTTTTCATATAAAAATTTCAATTTTTTGAGGATTTTCATCAAAATTTTGATTTTTTGGGAGTGATCACGAAGTGAGGTCCTTTTGGCTCTAGGACGCATATTTAAGGAGTTATGGCCAAAATAAGTTTTTCATATAAAAATTTCATTTTTTTGAGGATTTTCGTCGAAATTTGGATTTTTTGGGGGTGGTCACGAATTGAGGTCCTTTTGGCTCTAGGACGCATATTTAAGGAGTTATGGCCAAAATAAGTTTTTCATATAAAAATTTCAATTTTTTGAGGATTTTCATCAAATTTTTGATTTTTGGCGATGGTCACGAATTGAGGTCCTTTTGGCTCTAGGACGCATATTTAAGGAGTTATGGCCAAAATAAGTTTTTCATATAAAAATTTCAATTTTTTGAGGATTTTGGTCGAAATTTGGATTTTTTGGGGGTGGTCACGAATTGAGGTCCTTTTGGCTCTAGGACGCATATTTAAGGAGTTATGGCCAAAATAAGTTTTTCATATAAAAATTTCAATTTTTTGAGGATTTTCATCAAAATTTTGATTTTTTGGGAGTGATCACGAATTGAGGTCCTTTTGGCTCTAGGACGCATATTTAAGGAGTTATGGCCAAAATAAGTTTTTCATATAAAAATTTCATTTTTTTGAGGATTTGAGGATCAAAATTGTGATTTTTTGGGGATGGTCACGAATTGAGGTCCTTTTGGCTCTAGGACGCATATTTAAGGAGTTATGGCCAAAATAAGTTTTTCATATAAAAATTTCAATTTTTATATGAATCATATAAAAATTTCAATTTTTTGAGGATTTTCATCAAAATTTTGATTTTTTGGGAGTGATCACGAATTGAGGTCCTTTTGGCTCTAGGACGCATATTTAAGGAGTTATGGCCACAATAAGTTTTTCATATAAAAAATTCATTTTTTTGAGGATTTTCGTCGAAATTTGGATTTTTTGGGGGTGGTCACGAATTGAGGTCCTTTTGGCTCTAGGACGCATATTTAAGGAGTTATGGCCAAAATAAGTTTTTCATATAAAAATTTCAATTTTTTGAGGATTTTCATCAAAATTTTGATTTTTTGGGGATGGTCACGAATTGAGGTCCTTTTGGCTCTAGGACGCATATTTAAGGAGTTATGGCCAAAATAAGTTTTTCATATAAAAATTTCAATTTTTTGAGGATTTTCATCAAAATTTTGATTTTTTGGGAGTGATCACGAATTGAGGTCCTTTTGGCTCTAGGACGCATATTTAAGGAGTTATGGTCAAAATAAGTTTTTCATATAAAAAATTCATTTTTTTGAGGATTTTCGTCTAAATTTGGATTTTTTGGGGGTGGTCACGAATTGAGGTCCTTTTGGCTCTAGGACGCATATTTAAGGAGTTATGGCCAAAATAAGTTTTTCATATAAAAATTTCAATTTTTTGAGGATTTTCATCAAAATTTTGATTTTTTGGGGATGGTCACGAATTGAGGTCCTTTTGGCTCTAGGACGCATATTTAAGGAGTTATGGCCAAAATAAGTTTTTCATATAAAAATTTCAATTTTTTGAGGATTTTCATCAAAATTTTGATTTTTTGGGAGTGATCACGAATTGAGGTCCTTTTGGCTCTAGGACGCATATTTAAGGAGTTATGGCCAAAATAAGTTTTTCATATAAAAAATTCATTTTTTTGAGGATTTTCGTCGATTTTGGATTTTTGGGGGTGGTCACGAATTGAGGTCCTTTTGGCTCTAGGACGCATATTTAAGGAGTTATGGCCAAAATAAGTTTTTCATATAAAAATTTCAATTTTTTGAGGATTTTCATCAAATTTTTGATTTTTGGCGATGGTCACGAATTGAGGTTCTTTTGGCTCTAGGACGCATATTTAGGAGTTATGGCCAAAATAAGTTTTTCATATAAAAATTTCAATTTTTTGAGGATTTTGGTCGAAATTTGGATTTTTTGGGGGTGGTCACGAATTGAGGTCCTTTTGGCTCTAGGACGCATATTTAAGGAGTAATGGCCAAAATAAGTTTTTCATATAAAAATTTCAATTTTTTGAGGATTTTCATCAAAATTTTGATTTTTTGGGAGTGATCACGAATTGAGGTCCTTTTGGCTCTAGGACGCATATTTAAGGAGTTATGGCCAAAATAAGTTTTTCATATAAAAATTTCATTTTTTTGAGGATTTGAGGATCAAAATTGTGATTTTTTGGGGATGGTCACGAATTGAGGTCCTTTTGGCTCTAGGACGCATATTTAAGGAGTTATGGCCAAAATAAGTTTTTCATATAAAAATTTCAATTTTTTTGAGGATTTTCATCAAAATTTTGATTTTTTGGGGATGGTCACGAATTGAGGTCCTTTTGGCTCTAGGACGCATATTTAAGGAGTTATGGCCAAAATAAGTTTTTCATATAAAAATTTCAATTTTTTGAGGATTTTCATCAAAATTTTGATTTTTTGGGAGTGATCACGAATTGAGGTCCTTTTGGCTCTAGGACGCATATTTAAGGAGTTATGGCCAAAATAAGTTTTTCATATAAAAATTTAATTTTTTTGAGGATTTTCGTCGAAATTTGGATTTTTTGGGGGTGGTCACGAATTGAGGTCCTTTTGGCTCTAGGACGCATATTTAAGGAGTTATGGCCAAAATAAGTTTTTCATATAAAAATTTCAATTTTTTGAGGATTTTCATCAAATTTTTGATTTTTGGCGATGGTCACGAATTGAGGTCCTTTTGGCTCTAGGACGCATATTTAAGGAGTTATGGCCAAAATAAGTTTTTCATATAAAAATTTCAATTTTTTGAGGATTTGCGTCGAATTTTGGATTTTTTGGGGGTGGTCACGAGTTGAGGTCCTTTTGGCTCTAGGACGCATATTTAAGGAGTAATGGCCAAAATAAGTTTTTTATATAAAAATTTCAATTTTTTGAGGATTTTCATCAAAATTTTGATTTTTTGGGAGTGATCACGAATTGAGGTCCTTTTGGCTCTAGGACGCATATTTAAGGAGTTATGGCCAAAATAAGTTTTTCATATAAAAATTTCATTTTTTTGAGGATTTTCGTCGAAATTTGGATTTTTTGGGGGTGGTCACGAATTGAGGTCCTTTTGGCTCTAGGACGCATATTTAAGGAGTTATGGCCAAAATAAGTTTTTCATATAAAAATTTCAATTTTTTGAGGATTTTCATCAAAATTTTGATTTTTTGGGGATGGTCACGAATTGAGGTCCTTTTGGCTCTAGGACGCATATTTAAGGAGTTATGGCCAAAATAAGTTTTTCATATAAAAATTTCAATTTTTTGAGGATTTTCATCAAAATTTTGATTTTTTGGGAGTGATCACGAATTGAGGTCCTTTTGGCTCTAGGACGCATATTTAAGGAGTTATGGCCAAAATAAGTTTTTCATATAAAAATTTCATTTTTTTGGGGGTGGTCACGAATTGAGGTCATTTTGGCTCTAGGACGCATATTTAAGGAGTTATGGCCAAAATAAGTTTTTCATATAAAAATTTCAATTTTTTGAGGATTGTCATCAAAATTTTGATTTTGTGGGAGTGATCACGAATTGAGGTCCTTTTGGCTCTTGGACGCATATTTAAGGAGTTATGGCCAAAATAAGTTTTTCATATAAAAATTTCATTTTTTTGAGGATTTTCGTCGAAATTTGGATTTTTTGGGGGTGGTCACGAATTGAGGTCCTTTTGGCTCTAGGACGCATATTTAAGGAGTTATGGCCAAAATAAGTTTTTCATATAAAAATTTCAATTTTTTGAGGATTTTCATCAAAATTTTGATTTTTTGGGAGTGATCACGAATTGAGGTCCTTTTGGCTCTAGGACGCATATTTAAGGAGTTATGGCCAAAATAAGTTTTTCATATAAAAATTTAATTTTTTTGAGGATTTTCGTCGAAATTTGGATTTTTTGGGGGTGGTCACGAATTGAGGTCCTTTTGGCTCTAGGACGCATATTTAAGGAGTTATGGCCAAAATAAGTTTTTCATATAAAAATTTCAATTTTTTGAGGATTTTCATCAAAATTTTGATTTTTTGGGAGTGATCACGAATTGAGGTCCTTTTGGCTCTAGGACGCATATTTAAGGAGTTATGGCCAAAATAAGTTTTTCATATAAAAAATTCATTTTTTTGAGGATTTTCGTCGAAATTTGGATTTTTTGGGGGTGGTCACGAATTGAGGTCCTTTTGGCTCTAGGACGCATATTTAAGGAGTTATGGCCAAAATAAGTTTTTCATATAAAAATTTCAATTTTTTGAGGATTTTCATCAAAATTTTGATTTTTTGGGGATGGTCACGAATTGAGGTCCTTTTGGCTCTAGGACGCATATTTAAGGAGTTATGGCCAAAATAAGTTTTTCATATAAAAATTTTAATTTTTTGAGGATTTTCATCAAAATTTTGATTTTTTGGGAGTGATCACGAAGTGAGGTCCTTTTGGCTCTAGGACGCATATTTAAGGAGTTATGGCCAAAATAAGTTTTTCATATAAAAATTTCATTTTTTTGAGGATTTTCGTCGATTTTGGATTTTTGGGGGTGGTCACGAATTGAGGTCCTTTTGGCTCTAGGACGCATATTTAAGGAGTTATGGCCAAAATAAGTTTTTCATATAAAAATTTCAATTTTTTGAGGATTTTCATCAAATTTTTGATTTTTGGCGATGGTCACGAATTGAGGTTCTTTTGGCTCTAGGACGCATATTTAGGAGTTATGGCCAAAATAAGTTTTTCATATAAAAATTTCAATTTTTTGAGGATTTTGGTCGAAATTTGGATTTTTTGGGGGTGGTCACGAATTGAGGTCCTTTTGGCTCTAGGACGCATATTTAAGGAGTAATGGCCAAAATAAGTTTTTCATATAAAAATTTCAATTTTTTGAGGATTTTCATCAAAATTTTGATTTTTTGGGAGTGATCACGAATTGAGGTCCTTTTGGCTCTAGGACGCATATTTAAGGAGTTATGGCCAAAATAAGTTTTTCATATAAAAATTTCATTTTTTTGAGGTTTTGAGGATCAAAATTGTGATTTTTTGGGGATGGTCACGAATTGAGGTCCTTTTGGCTCTAGGACGCATATTTAAGGAGTTATGGCCAAAATAAGTTTTTCATATAAAAATTTCAATTTTTTTGAGGATTTTCATCAAAATTTTGATTTTTTGGGGATGGTCACGAATTGAGGTCCTTTTGGCTCTAGGACGCATATTTAAGGAGTTATGGCCAAAATAAGTTTTTCATATAAAAATTTCAATTTTTTGAGGATTTTCATCAAAATTTTGATTTTTTGGGAGTGATCACGAATTGAGGTCCTTTTGGCTCTAGGACGCATATTTAAGGAGTTATGGCCAAAATAAGTTTTTCATATAAAAATTTAATTTTTTTGAGGATTTTCGTCGAAATTTGGATTTTTTGGGGGTGGTCACGAATTGAGGTCCTTTTGGCTCTAGGACGCATATTTAAGGAGTTATGGCCAAAATAAGTTTTTCATATAAAAATTTCAATTTTTTGAGGATTTTCATCAAATTTTTGATTTTTGGCGATGGTCACGAATTGAGGTCCTTTTGGCTCTAGGACGCATATTTAAGGAGTTATGGCCAAAATAAGTTTTTCATATAAAAATTTCAATTTTTTGAGGATTTGCGTCGAATTTTGGATTTTTTGGGGGTGGTCACGAATTGAGGTCCTTTTGGCTCTAGGACGCATATTTAAGGAGTAATGGCCAAAATAAGTTTTTTATATAAAAATTTCAATTTTTTGAGGATTTTCGTCAAAATTTTGATTTTTTGGGAGTGATCACGAATTGAGGTCCTTTTGGCTCTAGGACGCATATTTAAGGAGTTATGGCCAAAATAAGTTTTTCATATAAAAATTTCATTTTTTTGAGGATTTTCGTCGAAATTTGGATTTTTTGGGGGTGGTCACGAATTGAGGTCCTTTTGGCTCTAGGACGCATATTTAAGGAGTTATGGCCAAAATAAGTTTTTCATATAAAAATTTCAATTTTTTGAGGATTTTCATCAAAATTTTGATTTTTTGGGGATGGTCACGAATTGAGGTCCTTTTGGCTCTAGGACGCATATTTAAGGAGTTATGGCCAAAATAAGTTTTTCATATAAAAATTTCAATTTTTTGAGGATTTTCATCAAAATTTTGATTTTTTGGGAGTGATCACGAATTGAGGTCCTTTTGGCTCTAGGACGCATATTTAAGGAGTTATGGCCAAAATAAGTTTTTCATATAAAAATTTCATTTTTTTGGGGGTGGTCACGAATTGAGGTCATTTTGGCTCTAGGACGCATATTTAAGGAGTTATGGCCAAAATAAGTTTTTCATATAAAAATTTCAATTTTTTGAGGATTGTCATCAAAATTTTGATTTTGTGGGAGTGATCACGAATTGAGGTCCTTTTGGCTCTTGGACGCATATTTAAGGAGTTATGGCCAAAATAAGTTTTTCATATAAAAATTTCATTTTTTTGAGGATTTTCGTCGAAATTTGGATTTTTTGGGGGTGGTCACGAATTGAGGTCCTTTTGGCTCTAGGACGCATATTTAAGGAGTTATGGCCAAAATAAGTTTTTCATATAAAAATTTCAATTTTTTGAGGATTTTCATCAAAATTTTGATTTTTTGGGAGTGATCACGAATTGAGGTCCTTTTGGCTCTAGGACGCATATTTAAGGAGTTATGGCCAAAATAAGTTTTTCATATAAAAATTTAATTTTTTTGAGGATTTTCGTCGAAATTTGGATTTTTTGGGGGTGGTCACGAATTGAGGTCCTTTTGGCTCTAGGACGCATATTTAAGGAGTTATGGCCAAAATAAGTTTTTCATATAAAAATTTCAATTTTTTGAGGATTTTCATCAAAATTTTGATTTTTTGGGAGTGATCACGAATTGAGGTCCTTTTGGCTCTAGGACGCATATTTAAGGAGTTATGGCCAAAATAAGTTTTTCATATAAAAAATTCATTTTTTTGAGGATTTTCGTCGAAATTTGGATTTTTTGGGGGTGGTCACGAATTGAGGTCCTTTTGGCTCTAGGACGCATATTTAAGGAGTTATGGCCAAAATAAGTTTTTCATATAAAAATTTCAATTTTTTGAGGATTTTCATCAAAATTTTGATTTTTTGGGGATGGTCACGAATTGAGGTCCTTTTGGCTCTAGGACGCATATTTAAGGAGTTATGGCCAAAATAAGTTTTTCATATAAAAATTTTAATTTTTTGAGGATTTTCATCAAAATTTTGATTTTTTGGGAGTGATCACGAATTGAGGTCCTTTTGGCTCTAGGACGCATATTTAAGGAGTTATGGCCAAAATAAGTTTTTCATATAAAAATTTCATTTTTTTGAGGATTTTCGTCGAAATTTGGATTTTTTGGGGGTGGTCACGAATTGAGGTCCTTTTGGCTCTAGGACGCATATTTAAGGAGTTATGGCCAAAATAAGTTTTTCATATAAAAATTTCAATTTTTTGAGGATTTTCATCAAATTTTTGATTTTTGGCGATGGTCACGAATTGAGGTCCTTTTGGCTCTAGGACGCATATTTAAGGAGTTATGGCCAAAATAAGTTTTTCATATAAAAATTACAATTTTTTGAGGATTTTGGTCGAAATTTGGATTTTTTGGGGGTGGTCACGAATTGAGGTCCTTTTGGCTCTAGGATGTTTATTTAAGGAGTAATGGCCAAAATAAGTTTTTCATATAAAAATTTAAATTTTTTGAGGATTTTCATCAAAATTTTGATTTTTTGGGAGTGATCACGAATTGAGGTCCTTTTGGCTCTAGGACGCATATTTAAGGAGTTATGGCCAAAATAAGTTTTTCATATAAAAATTTCATTTTTTTGAGGATTTGAGGATCAAAATTGTGATTTTTTGGGGATGGTCACGAATTGAGGTCCTTTTGGCTCTAGGACGCATATTTAAGGAGTTATGGCCAAAATAAGTTTTTCATATAAAAATTTCATTTTTTTGAGGATTTTCGTCGAAATTTGGATTTTTTGGGGGTGGTCACGAATTGAGGTCCTTTTGGCTCTAGGACGCATATTTAAGGAGTTATGGCCAAAATAAGTTTTTCATATAAAAATTTCAATTTTTTGAGGATTTTCATCAAAATTTTGATTTTTTGGGAGTGATCACGAATTGAGGTCCTTTTGGCTCTAGGACGCATATTTAAGGAGTTATGGCCAAAATAAGTTTTTCATATAAAAAATTCATTTTTTTGAGGATTTTCGTCGAAATTTGGATTTTTTGGGGGTGGTCACGAATTGAGGTCCTTTTGGCTCTAGGACGCATATTTAAGGAGTTATGGCCAAAATAAGTTTTTCATATAAAAATTTCAATTTTTTGAGGATTTTCATCAAAATTTTGATTTTTTGGGGATGGTCACGAATTGAGGTCCTTTTGGCTCTAGGACGCATATTTAAGGAGTTATGGCCAAAATAAGTTTTTCATATAAAAATTTTAATTTTTTGAGGATTTTCATCAAAATTTTGATTTTTTGGGAGTGATCACGAAGTGAGGTCCTTTTGGCTCTAGGACGCATATTTAAGGAGTTATGGCCAAAATAAGTTTTTCATATAAAAATTTCATTTTTTTGAGGATTTTCGTCGAAATTTGGATTTTTTGGGGGTGGTCACGAATTGAGGTCCTTTTGGCTCTAGGACGCATATTTAAGGAGTTATGGCCAAAATAAGTTTTTCATATAAAAATTTCAATTTTTTGAGGATTTTCATCAAATTTTTGATTTTTGGCGATGGTCACGAATTGAGGTCCTTTTGGCTCTAGGACGCATATTTAAGGAGTTATGGCCAAAATAAGTTTTTCATATAAAAATTTCAATTTTTTGAGGATTTTGGTCGAAATTTGGATTTTTTGGGGGTGGTCACGAATTGAGGTCCTTTTGGCTCTAGGATGTTTATTTAAGGAGTAATGGCCAAAATAAGTTTTTCATATAAAAATTTCAATTTTTTGAGGATTTTCATCAAAATTTTGATTTTTTGGGAGTGATCACGAATTGAGGTCCTTTTGGCTCTAGGACGCATATTTAAGGAGTTATGGCCAAAATAAGTTTTTCATATAAAAATTTCATTTTTTTGAGGATTTGAGGATCAAAATTGTGATTTTTTGGGGATGGTCACGAATTGAGGTCCTTTTGGCTCTAGGACGCATATTTAAGGAGTTATGGCCAAAATAAGTTTTTCATATAAAAATTTCAATTTTTTGAGGATTTTCATCAAAATTTTGATTTTTTGGGGATGGTCACGAATTGAGGTCCTTTTGGCTCTAGGACGCATATTTAAGGAGTTATGGCCAAAATAAGTTTTTCATATAAAAATTTCAATTTTTTGAGGATTTTCGTCGAAATTTGGATTTTTAGGGGGTGGTCACGAATTGAGGTCCTTTTGGCTCTAGGACGCATATTTAAGGAGTTATGGCCAAAATAAGTTTTTCATATAAAAATTTCAATTTTTTTGAGGATTTTCATCAAAATTTTGATTTTTTGGGGATGGTCACGAATTGAGGTCCTTTTGGCTCTAGGACGCATATTTAAGGAGTTATGGCCAAAATAAGTTTTTCATATAAAAATTTCAATTTTTTGAGGATTTTCATCAAAATTTTGATTTTTTGGGAGTGATCACGAATTGAGGTCCTTTTGGCTCTAGGACGCATATTTAAGGAGTTATGGCCAAAATAAGTTTTTCATATAAAAAATTCATTTTTTTGAGGATTTTCGTCGAAATTTGGATTTTTTGGGGGTGGTCACGAATTGAGGTCCTTTTGGCTCTAGGACGCATATTTAAGGAGTTCATATAAAAATTTCAATTTTTTGAGGATTTTCATCAAAATTTTGATTTTTTGGGGATGGTCACGAATTGAGGTCCTTTTGGCTCTAGGACGCATATTTAAGGAGTTATGGCCAAAATAAGTTTTTCATATAAAAATTTCAATTTTTTGAGGATTTTCATCAAAATTTTGATTTTTTGGGAGTGATCACGAATTGAGGTCCTTTTGGCTCTAGGACGCATATTTAAGGAGTTATGGCCAAAATAAGTTTTTCATATAAAAAATTCATTTTTTTGAGGATTTTCGTCGAAATTTGGATTTTTTGGGGGTGGTCACGAATTGAGGTCCTTTTGGCTCTAGGACGCATATTTAAGGAGTTATGGCCAAAATAAGTTTTTCATATAAAAATTTCAATTTTTTGAGGATTTTCATCAAATTTTTGATTTTTGGCGATGGTCACGAATTGAGGTCCTTTTGGCTCTAGGACGCATATTTAAGGAGTTATGGCCAAAATAAGTTTTTCATATAAAAATTTCAATTTTTTGAGGATTTTGGTCGAAATTTGGATTTTTTGGGGGTGGTCACGAATTGAGGTCCTTTTGGCTCTAGGACGCATATTTAAGGAGTAATGGCCAAAATAAGTTTTTCATATAAAAATTTCAATTTTTTGAGGATTCTCGTCGAATTTTGGATTTTTTGGGGGTGGTCACGAATTGAGGTCCTTTTGGCTCTAGGACGCATATTTAAGGAGTAATGGCCAAAATAAGTTTTTTATATAAAAATTTCAATTTTTTGAGGATTTTCATCAAAATTTTGATTTTTTGGGAGTGATCACGAATTGAGGTCCTTTTGGCTCTAGGACGCATATTTAAGGAGTTATGGCCAAAATAAGTTTTTCATATAAAAATTTCATTTTTTTGAGGATTTTCGTCGAAATTTGGATTTTTTGGGGGTGGTCACGAATTGAGGTCCTTTTGGCTCTAGGACGCATATTTAAGGAGTTATGGCCAAAATAAGTTTTTCATATAAAAATTTCAATTTTTTGAGGATTTTCATCAAAATTTTGATTTTTTGGGGATGGTCACGAATTGAGGTCCTTTTGGCTCTAGGACGCATATTTAAGGAGTTATGGCCAAAATAAGTTTTTCATACAAAAATTTCAATTTTTTGAGGATTTTCATCAAAATTTTGATTTTTTGGGAGTGATCACGAATTGAGGTCCTTTTGGCTCTAGGACGCATATTTAAGGAGTTATGGCCAAAATAAGTTTTTCATATAAAAAATTCATTTTTTTTGAGGATTTTCGTCGAAATTTGGATTTTTTGGGGGTGGTCACGAATTGAGGTCCTTTTGGCTCTAGGACGCATATTTAAGGAGTTATGGCCAAAATAAGTTTTTCATATAAAAATTTCAATTTTTTGAGGATTTTCATTAAAATTTTGATTTTTTGGGAGTGATCACGAATTGAGGTCCTTTTGGCTCTAGGACGCATATTTAAGGAGTTATGGCCAAAATAAGTTTTTCATATAAAAATTTCATTTTTTTGAGGATTTTCGTCGAAATTTGGATTTTTTGGGGGTGGTCACGAATTGAGGTCCTTTTGGCTCTAGGACGCATATTTAAGGAGTTATGGCGAAAATAAGTTTTTCATATAAAAATTTCAATTTTTTGAGGATTGTCATCAAAATTTTGATTTTGTGGGAGTGATCACGAATTGAGGTCCTTTTGGCTCTAGGACGCATATTTAAGGAGTTATGGCCAAAATAAGTTTTTCATATAAAAATTTAATTTTTTTGAGGATTTTCGTCGAAATTTGGATTTTTTGGGGGTGGTCACGAATTGAGGTCCTTTTGGCTCTAGGACGCATATTTAAGGAGTTATGGCCAAAATAAGTTTTTCATATAAAAATTTCAATTTTTTGAGGATTTTCATCAAAATTTTGATTTTTTGGGAGTGATCACGAATTGAGGTCCTTTTGGCTATAGGACGCATATTTAAGGAGTTATGGCCAAAATAAGTTTTTCATATAAAAATTTCAATTTTTTGAGGATTTTCGTCGAAATTTGGATTTTTAGGGGGTGGTCACGAATTGAGGTCCTTTTGGCTCTAGGACGCATATTTAAGGAGTTATGGCCAAAATAAGTTTTTCATATAAAATTTTTTCAATTTTTTGAGGATTTTCATCAAAATTTTGATTTTTTGGGGATGGTCACGAATTGAGGTCCTTTTGGCTCTAGGACGCATATTTAAGGAGTTATGGCCAAAATAAGTTTTTCATATAAAAATTTAAATTTTTTGAGGATTTTCATCAAAATTTTGATTTTTTGGGAGTGATCACGAATTGAGGTCCTTTTGGCTCTAGGACGCATATTTAAGGAGTTATGGCCAGAATAAGTTTTTCATATAAAAATTTAATTTTTTTGAGGATTTTCGTCGAAATTTTGATTTTTTGGGGGTGGTCACGAATTGAGGTCCTTTTGGCTCTAGGACGCATATTTAAGGAGTTATGGCCAAAATAAGTTTTTCATATAAAAATTTCAATTTTTTGAGGATTTTCATCAAAATTTTGATTTTTTGGGGATGGTCACGAATTGAGGTCCTTTTGGCTCTAGGACGCATATTTAAGGAGTTATGGCCAAAATAAGTTTTTCATATAAAAATTTCAATTTTTTGAGGATTTTCGTCGAAATTTGGATTTTTTGGGGGTGGTCACGAATTGAGGTCCTTTTGGCTCTAGGACGCATATTTAAGGAGTTATGGCCAAAATAAGTTTTTTATATAAAAATTTCAATTTTTTGAGGATTTTCATCAAAATTTTGATTTTTTGGGAGTGATCACGAATTGAGGTCCTTTTGGCTCTAGGACGCATATTTAAGGAGTTATGGCCAAAATAAGTTTTTCATATAAAAATTTCAATTTTTTGAGGATTTTCGTCGAAATTTGGAATTTTTGGGGGTGGTCACGAATTGAGGTCCTTTTGGCATATTTAAGGAGTTATGGCCAAAATAATATTTAAGGAGTTATGGCCAAAATAAGTTTTTCATATAAAATTTCAATTTTTTGAGGATTTTCATCAAAATTTTGATTTTTTGGGGATGGTCACGAATTGAGGTCCTTTTGGCTCTAGGACGCATATTTAAGGAGTTATGGCCAAAATAAGTTTTTCATATAAAAATTTCAATTTTTTGAGGATTTTCGTCGAAATTTGGATTTTTTGGGGGTGGTCACGAATTGAGGTCCTTTTGGCTCTAGGACGCATATTTAAGGAGTTATGGCCAAAATAAGTTTTTTATATAAAAATTTCAATTTTTTGAGGATTTTCATCAAAATTTTGATTTTTTGGGAGTGATCACGAATTGAGGTCCTTTTGGCTCTAGGACGCATATTTAAGTAGTTATGGCCAAAATAAGTTTTTCATATAAAAATTTCATTTTTTTGAGGATTTTCGTCGAAATTTTGATTTTTTGGGAGTGATCACGAATTGAGGTCCTTTTGGCTCTAGGACGCATATTTAAGGAGTTATGGCCAAAATAAGTTTTTCATATAAAAATTTCATTTTTTTGAGGATTTTCGTCGAAATTTGGATTTTTTGGGGGTGGTCACGAATTGAGGTCATTTTGGCTCTAGGACGCATATTTAAGGAGTTATGGCCAAAATAAGTTTTTCATATAAAAATTTCAATTTTTTGAGGATTTTCGTCGAAATTTGGATTTTTTGGGGGTGGTCACGAATTGAGGTCCTTTTGGCATATTTAAGGAGTTATGGCCAAAATAATATTTAAGGAGTTATGGCCAAAATAAGTTTTTCATATAAAATTTCAATTTTTTGAGGATTTTCATCAAAATTTTGATTTTTTGGGGATGGTCACGAATTGAGGTCCTTTTGGCTCTAGGACGCATATTTAAGGAGTTATGGCCAAAATAAGTTTTTCATATAAAAATTTCAATTTTTTGAGGATTTTCGTCGAAATTTGGATTTTTTGGGGGTGGTCACGAATTGAGGTCCTTTTGGCTCTAGGACGCATATTTAAGGAGTTATGGCCAAAATAAGTTTTTTATATAAAAATTTCAATTTTTTGAGGATTTTAATCAAAATTTTGATTTTTTGGGAGTGATCACGAATTGAGGTCCTTTTGGCTCTAGGACGCATATTTAAGTAGTTATGGCCAAAATAAGTTTTTCATATAAAAATTTCATTTTTTTGAGGATTTTCGTCGAAATTTTGATTTTTTGGGAGTGATCACGAATTGAGGTCCTTTTGGCTCTAGGACGCATATTTAAGGAGTTATGGCCAAAATAAGTTTTTCATATAAAAATTTCATTTTTTTGAGGATTTTCGTCGAAATTTGGATTTTTTGGGGGTGGTCACGAATTGAGGTCATTTTGGCTCTAGGACGCATATTTAAGGAGTTATGGCCAAAATAAGTTTTTCATATAAAAATTTCAATTTTTTGAGGATTGTCATCAAAATTTTGATTTTGTGGGAGTGATCACGAATTGAGGTCCTTTTGGCTCTAGGACGCATATTTAAGGAGTTATGGCCAAAATAAGTTTTTCATATAAAAATTTCAATTTTTTGAGGATTTTCGTCGAAATTTGGATTTTTAGGGGGTGGTCACGAATAGAGGTCCTTTTGGCTCTAGGACGCATATTTAAGGAGTTATGGCCAAAATAAGTTTTTTATATAAAAATTTCAATTTTTTGAGGATTTTCATCGAAATTTCTAATCGTATACAGTCCGTCTGCTCACACTATTCAGTCTCAAGACCTTTACCTGTTAACAAAGGAGTACCTCAGGGTTCAATTCTTGGTCCTCTCTTGTTCTCTCTGTATAGCAATGACTTGCCACTGCAGTTGTCAACTTGTAAGGCACATATATATGCAGATGACGTCCAGGTGTACATTAATAGCTCAATACACAGCATTAACGAGAATGTAAGGCTGTTGAATAATGATCTCTCGAATGTATACAAATGGGCTAAAGCAAATGGACTATGCTTGAATCCACTTAAATCTAAATGCCTTGTAATGAAGAAACGGACATTACGGTATTCGTGTGATATTGATATTTTGATAGATCATGAAAGGTTGGATATCGTACACCACGCCAAGAATTTGGGATTAATTCTCAATGATAATCTTTCTTGGACGAATCATATAAATATGGTTGTTGGTCAAGGATACTCTAAACTGCGCTCTCTCTGGGCATCCCAGCAATTCACGCCTCTTCATGTTCGATCCCTTTTGGCTAAAACCTACATCATCCCAGGGGTGCTGTATGGTTCTGAACTTTTTGCAAATTGTGACTCTGCCAGCAGACGCAAATTGGATTCTTTTTTCAGCAACGTAACCCGATACGTTTACGGTCTGAGACGACGTGATTCCACTGTACCACACATGAAATCTCTTTATGGTGTAACTTTTTTTGATCTAATGAAAATCAGATCGTTGACATTTTTACATAAAATTGTTTATAAACAAATACCACCATACTTATTTCAGAAATTACAATTTGCTAGATCGAACAGGGGTAAGAAGTTGATACCTCTAGTTCATCGAAGCCTGATTTCCGAATGGCAATTCTTTATATATGTCGTACGTCTCTGGAATTTTTTACCTCACGAGATACAAACTGTCAGTAACGCGCAAACTTTTAAGACTAAACTTTTTGAATATTTTAAGGAGCAATAGAACATATAATTTCTGAAAATTTTTCTACTTTTATTATATTTCTCTTGTCTTATTTCATTTTATTTAATATTTTCTTTTTTTTTTTATATATATTTTTTGTTGTCCCCTTTTTTATAATATATTTTATTTTTATTTTAAGATTTAAGTTCCTATAAATCACTTTTTCTCTCAAATGTTTACTGTTGTTAGTCTTACGTTTGTATACTCAATCCACATGGTGTTTCACTTGTACTATAATTATAAGAATTTCATGTTCTTGTTGTGCAAGTTTTAATAAAGTACAAATAATAATAATTTTGAATTTTTGGCGATGGTCACGAATTGAGGTCCTTTTGGCTCTAGGACGCATATTTAAGGAGTTATGGCCAAAATAAGTTTTTCATATAAAAATTTCATTTTTTTGAGGATTTTCGTCGAAATTTGGATTTTTTGGGGGTGGTCACGAATTGAGGTCCTTTTGGCTCTAGGACGCATATTTAAGGAGTTATGGCCAAAATAAGTTTTTCATATAAAAATTTCAATTTTTTGAGGATTTTCATCAAAATTTTGATTTTTTGGGGGTGGTCACGAATTGAGGTCCTTTTGGCTCTAGGACGCATATTTAAGGAGTTATGGCCAAAATAAGTTTTTCATATAAAATTTCAATTTTTTGAGGATTTTCATCAAAATTTTGATTTTTTGGGGATGGTCACGAATTTGGGAGTGATCACGAATTGAGGTCCTTTTGGCTCTAGGACGCATATTTAAGGAGTTATGGCCAAAATAAGTTTCTCATATAAAAATTTAATTTTTTTGAGGATTTTCGTCGAAATTTGGATTTTTTGGGAGTGATCACGAATTGAGGTCCTTTTGGCTCTAGGACGCATATTTAAGGAGTTATGGCCAAAATAAGTTTTTTATATAAAAATTTCATTTTTTTGAGGATTTTCGTCGAAATTTGGATTTTTGGGGGTGGTCACGAATTGAGGTCCTTTTGGCTCTAGGACGCATATTTAAGGAGTTATGGCCAAAATAAGTTTTTCATATAAAAAATTCAATTTTTTGAGGATTTTCATCAAAATTTTGATTTTTTGGGAGTGATCACGAATTGAGGTCCTTTTGGCTCTAGGACGCATATTTAAGTAGTTATGGCCAAAATAAATCTTTACATATAAAAATTTCAATTTTTCGAGGATTTTCATCACAATTTTAATTTTTAGGGAGTGATCACGAATTGAGGTCCTTTTGGCTCTAGGACGCATATTTAAGGAGTTATGACCAAAATAAGTTTTTCATAAAAAAATTTCTATTTTTTGAGGATTTTGATCGAAATTTTGATTTTTTTGGGATGGTCACGAATTGAGGTCCTTTTGGCTCTAGGATGCTTATTTAAGGAGTTATGGCCAAAATAAGTTTTTCATATAAAAATTTCAATTTTTTGAGGATTTTCATCAAAATTTTGATTTTTTGGGGGTGGTCACGAATTGAGGTCCTTTTGGCTCTAGGACGCATATTTAAGGAGTTATGGCCAAAATAAGTTTTTCATATAAAAATTTCATTTTTTTGAGGATTTTCGTCGAAATTTGGATTTTTTGGGGGTGGTCACGAATTGAGGTCCTTTTGGCATATTTAAGGAGTTATGGCCAAAATAATATTTAAGGAGTTATGGCCAAAATAAGTTTTTCATATAAAATTTCAATTTTTTGAGGATTTTCATCAAAATTTTGATTTTTTGGGGATGGTCACGAATTGAGGTCCTTTTGGCTCTAGGACGCATATTTAAGGAGTTATGGCCAAAATAAGTTTTTTATATAAAAATTTCAATTTTTTGAGGATTTTCATCAAAATTTTGATTTTTTGGGAGTGATCACGAATTGAGGTCCTTTTGGCTCTAGGACGCATATTTAAGGAGTTATGGCCAAAATAAGTTTTTCATATAAAAATTTCAATTTTTTGAGGATTTTCGTCGAAATTTGGATTTTTTGGGGGTGGTCACGAATTGAGGTCCTTTTGGCTCTAGGACGCATATTTAAGGAGTTATGGCCAAAATAAGTTTTTTATATAAAAATTTCAATTTTTTGAGGATTTTCATCAAAATTTTGATTTTTTGGGAGTGATCACGAATTGAGGTCCTTTTGGCTCTAGGACGCATATTTAAGGAGTTATGGCCAAAATAAGTTTTTCATATAAAAATTTCATTTTTTTGAGGATTTTCGTCGAAATTTTGATTTTTTGGGAGTGATCACGAATTGAGGTCCTTTTGGCTCTAGGACGCATATTTAAGGAGTTATGGCCAAAATAAGTTTTTCATATAAAAATTTCATTTTTTTTGAGGATTTTCGTCGAAATTTTGATTTTTTGGGAGTGATCACGAATTGAGGTCCTTTTGGCTCTAGGACGCATATTTAAGGAGTTATGGCCAAAATAAGTTTTTTATATAAAAATTTCATTTTTTTGAGGATTTTCGTCGAAATTTGGATTTTTTGGGGGTGGTCACGAATTGAGGTCCTTTTGGCTCTAGGACGCATATTTAAGGAGTTATGGCCAAAATAAGTTTTTCATATAAAAATTTCAATTTTTTGAGGATTTTCATCAAAATTTTGATTTTTTGGGAGTGATCACGAATTGAGGTCCTTTTGGCTCTAGGACGCATATTTAAGGAGTTATGGCCAAAATAAGTTTTTCATATAAAAATTTCAATTTTTTGAGGATTTTCGTCGAAATTTGGATTTTTTGGGGGTGGTCACGAATTGAGGTCCTTTTGGCTCTAGGACGCATATTTAAGGAGTTATGGCCAAAATAAGTTTTTCATATAAAAATGTCAATTTTTTGAGGATTTTCATCAAAATTTTGATTTTGTGGGAGTGATCACGAATTGAGGTCCTTTTGGCTCTAGGACGCATATTTAAGTAGTTATGGCCAAAATAAATTTTTACATATACAAATTTCAATTTTTCGAGGATTTTCATCACAATTTTAATTTTTAGGGAGTGATCACGAATTGAGGTCCTTTTGGCTCTAGGACGCATATTTAAGGAGTTATGACCAAAATAAGTTTTTCATAAAAAAATTTCTATTTTTTGAGGATTTTGATCGAAATTTTGATTTTTTTGGGATGGTCACGAATTGAGGTCCTTTTGGCTCTAGGATGCTTATTTAAGGAGTTATGGCCAAAATAAGTTTTTCATATAAAAATTTCAATTTTTTGAGGATTTTCATCAAAATTTTGATTTTTTGGGGGTGGTCACGAATTGAGGTCCTTTTGGCTCTAGGACGCATATTTAAGGAGTTATGGCCAAAATAAGTTTTTCATATAAAAATTTCATTTTTTTGAGGATTTTCGTCGAAATTTGGATTTTTTGGGGGTGGTCACGAATTGAGGTCCTTTTGGCATATTTAAGGAGTTATGGCCAAAATAATATTTAAGGAGTTATGGCCAAAATAAGTTTTTCATATAAAATATCAATTTTTTGAGGATTTTCATCAAAATTTTGATTTTTTGGGGATGGTCACGAATTGAGGTCTTTTTGGCTCTAGGACGCATATTTAAGGAGTTATGGCCAAAATAAGTTTTTCATATAAAAATTTCAATTTTTTGAGGATTGTCATCAAAATTTTGATTTTGTGGGAGTGATCACGAATTGAGGTCCTTTTGGCTCTAGGACGCATATTTAAGGAGTTATGGCCAAAATAAGTTTTTCATATAAAAATTTCATTTTTTTGAGAATTTTCGTCGAAATTTGGATTTTTAGGGGGTGGTCACGAATTGAGGTCCTTTTGGCTCTAGGACGCATATTTAAGGAGTTATGGCCAAAATAAGTTTTTCATATAAAAATTTCAATTTTTTGAGGATTTTCGTCGAAATTTGGAATTTTTTGGGGGTGGTCACGAATTGAGGTCCTTTTGGCTCTAGGACGCATATTTAAGGAGTTATGGCCAAAATAAGTTTTTTATATAAAAATTTCAATTTTTTGAGGATTTTCATCGAAATTTTGAATTTTTGGCGATGGTCACGAATTGAGGTCCTTTTGGCTCTAGGACGCATATTTAAGGAGTTATGGCCAAAATAAGTTTTTCATATAAAAATTTCAATTTTTTGAGGATTTTCGTCGAAATTTGGATTTTTTGGGGGTGGTCACGAATTGAGGTCCTTTTGGCTCTAGGACGCATATTTAAGGAGTTATGGCCAAAATAAGTTTTTCATATAAAATTTCAATTTTTTGAGGATTTTCATCAAAATTTTGATTTTTTGGGGATGGTCACGAATTTGGGAGTGATCACGAATTGAGGTCCTTTTGGCTCTAGGACGCATATTTAAGGAGTTATGGCCAAAATAAGTTTTTCATATAAAAATTTCATTTTTTTGAGGATTTTCGTCGAAATTTTGATTTTTTGGGAGTGATCACGAATTGAGGTCCTTTTGGCTCTAGGACGCATATTTAAGGAGTTATGGCCAAAATAAGTTTTTTATATAAAAATTTCATTTTTTTGAGGATTTTCGTCGAAATTTGGATTTTTTGGGGGTGGTCACGAATTGAGGTCCTTTTGGCTCTAGGACGCATATTTAAGGAGTTATGGCCAAAATAAGTTTTTCATATAAAAATTTCAATTTTTTGAGGATTTTCATCAAAATTTTGATTTTTTGGGAGTGATCACGAATTGAGGTCCTTTTGGCTCTAGGACGCATATTTAAGGAGTTATGGCCAAAATAAGTTTTTCATATAAAAATTTCAATTTTTTGAGGATTTTCGTCGAAATTTGGATTTTTTGGGGGTGGTCACGAATTGAGGTCCTTTTGGCTCTAGGACGCATATTTAAGGAGTTATGGCGAAAATAAGTTTTTCATATAAAAATTTAAATTTTTTGAGGATTTTCATCAAAATTTTGATTTTTTGGGAGTGATCACGAATTGAGGTCCTTTTGGCTCTAGGACGCATATTTAAGTAGTTATGGCCAAAATAAGTTTTTCATATAAAAATTTCAATTTTTCGAGGATTTTCATCACAATTTTAATTTTTTGGGAGTGATCACGAATTGAGGTCCTTTTGGCTCTAGGACGCATATTTAAGGAGTTATGACCAAAATAAGTTTTTCATAAAAAAATTTCTATTTTTTGAGGATTTTGATCGAAATTTTGATTTTTTTGGGATGGTCACGAATTGAGGTCCTTTTGGCTCTAGGATGCTTATTTAAGGAGTTATGGCCAAAATAAGTTTTTCATATAAAAATTTCAATTTTTTGAGGATTTTCATCAAAATTTTGATTTTTTGGGGGTGGTCACGAATTGAGGTCCTTTTGGCTCTAGGACGCATATTTAAGGAGTTATGGCCAAAATAAGTTTTTCATATAAAAATTTCATTTTTTTGAGGATTTTCGTCGAAATTTGGATTTTTTGGGGGTGGTCACGAATTGAGGTCCTTTTGGCATATTTAAGGAGTTATGGCCAAAATAATATTTAAGGAGTTATGGCCAAAATAAGTTTTTCATATAAAATTTCAATTTTTTGAGGATTTTCATCAAAATTTTGATTTTTTGGGGATGGTCATGAATTGAGGTACTTTTGGCTCTAGGACGCATATTTAAGGAGTTATGGCCAAAATAAGTTTTTCATATAAAAATTTCAATTTTTTGAGGATTTTCGTCGAAATTTGGATTTTTTGGGGGTGGTCACGAATTGAGGTCCTTTTGGCTCTAGGACGCATATTTAAGGAGTTATGGCGAAAATAAGTTTTTCATATAAAAATTTAAATTTTTTGAGGATTTTCATCAAAATTTGGATTTTTTGGGGGTGGTCACGAATTGAGGTCCTTTTGGCTCTAGGACGCATATTTAAGGAGTTATGGCCAAAATAAGTTTTTCATATAAAAATTTCATTTTTTTGAGGATTTTCGTCGAAATTTGGATTTTTTGGGGGTGGTCACGAATTGAGGTCCTTTTGGCATATTTAAGGAGTTATGGCCAAAATAATATTTAAGGAGTTATGGCCAAAATAAGTTTTTCATATAAAATTTCAATTTTTTGAGGATTTTCATCAAAATTTTGATTTTTTGGGGATGGTCACGAATTGAGGTCCTTTTGGCTCTAGGACGCATATTTAAGGAGTTATGGCCAAAATAAGTTTTTCATATAAAAATTTCAATTTTTTGAGGATTTTCGTCGAAATTTGGATTTTTTGGGGGTGGTCACGAATTGAGGTCCTTTTGGCTCTAGGACGCATATTTAAGGAGTTATGGCGAAAATAAGTTTTTCATATAAAAATTTAAATTTTTTGAGGATTTTCATCAAAATTTTGATTTTTTGGGAGTGATCACGAATTGAGGTCCTTTTGGCTCTAGGACGCATATTTAAGTAGTTATGGCCAAAATAAGTTTTTCATATAAAAATTTCAATTTTTCGAGGATTTTCATCACAATTTTAATTTTTTGGGAGTGATCACGAATTGAGGTCCTTTTGGCTCTAGGACGCATATTTAAGGAGTTATGACCAAAATAAGTTTTTCATAAAAAAATTTCTATTTTTTGAGGATTTTGATCGAAATTTTGATTTTTTTGGGATGGTCACGAATTGAGGTCCTTTTGGCTCTAGGATGCTTATTTAAGGAGTTATGGCCAAAATAAGTTTTTCATATAAAAATTTCAATTTTTTGAGGATTTTCATCAAAATTTTGATTTTTTGGGGGTGGTCACGAATTGAGGTCCTTTTGGCTCTAGGACGCATATTTAAGGAGTTATGGCCAAAATAAGTTTTTCATATAAAAATTTCATTTTTTTGAGGATTTTCGTCGAAATTTTGATTTTTTGGGGGTGGTCACGAATTGAGGTCCTTTTGGCTCTAGGACGCATATTTAAGGAGTTATGGCCAAAATAAGTTTTTCATATAAAAATTTCAATTTTTTGAGGATTTTCGTCGAAATTTGGATTTTTTGGGGGTGGTCACGAATTGAGGTCCTTTTGGCTCTAGGACGCATATTTAAGGAGTTATGGCCACAATAAGTTTTTTATATAAAAATTTCAATTTTTTGAGGATTTTCATCAAAATTTTGATTTTTTGGGAGTGATCACGAATTGAGGTTCTTTTGGCTCTAGGACGCATATTTAAGGAGTTATGGCCAAAATAAGTTTTTCATATAAAAATTTAATTTTTTTGAGGATTTTCGTCGAAATTTTGATTTTTTGGGAGTGATCACGAATTGAGGTCCTTTTGGCTCTAGGACGCATATTTAAGGAGTTATGGCCAAAATAAGTTTTTCATATAAAAATTTCATTTTTTTGAGGATTTTCGTCGAAATTTGGATTTTTTGGGGGTGGTCACGAATTGATGTCATTTTGGCTCTAGGACGCATATTTAAGGAGTTATGGCCAAAATAAGTTTTTCATATAAAAATTTCAATTTTTTGAGGATTGTCATCAAAATTTTGATTTTGTGGGAGTGTTCACGAATTGAGGTCCTTTTGGCTCTAGGACGCATATTTAAGGAGTTATGGCCAAAATAAGTTTTTCATATAAAAATTTCATTTTTTTGAGAATTTTCGTCGAAATTTGGATTTTTAGGGGGTGGTCACGAATTGAGGTCCTTTTGGCTCTAGGACGCATATTTAAGGAGTTATGGCCAAAATAAGTTTTTCATATAAAAATTTCAATTTTTTGAGGATTTTCATCAAAATTTTGATTTTTTGGGAGTGATCACGAATTGAGGTCCTTTTGGCTCTAGGACGCATATTTAAGGAGTTATGGCCAAAATAAGTTTTTCATATAAAAATTTCAATTTTTTCAATTTTTTGAGGATTTTCATCAAAATTTTGATTTTTTGGGAGTGATCACGAATTGAGGTCCTTTTGGCTCTAGGACGCATATTTAAGGAGTTATGGCCAAAATAAGTTTTTCATATAAAAATTTCAATTTTTTGAGGATTTTCGTCGAAATTTGGATTTTTTGGGGGTGGTCACGAATTGAGGTCCTTTTGGCTCTAGGACGCATATTTAAGGAGTTATGGCCAAAATAAGTTTTTTATATAAAAATTTCAATTTTTTGAGGATTTTCATCGAAATTTTGAATTTTTGGCGATGGTCACGAATTGAGGTCCTTTTGGCTCTAGGACGCATATTTAAGGAGTTATGGCCAAAATAAGTTTTTCATATAAAAATTTCAATTTTTTGAGGATTTTCGTCGAAATTTGGATTTTTTGGGGGTGGTCACGAATTGAGGTCCTTTTGGCTCTAGGACGCATATTTAAGGATTTATGGCCAAAATAAGTTTTTCATATAAAATTTCAATTTTTTGAGGATTTTCATCAAAATTTTGATTTTTTGGGGATGGTCACGAATTTGGGAGTGATCACGAATTGAGGTCCTTTTGGCTCTAGGACGCATATTTAAGGAGTTATGGCCAAAATAAGTTTTTCATATAAAAATTTCATTTTTTTGAGGATTTTCGTCGAAATTTGGATTTTTTGGGAGTGATCACGAATTGAGGTCCTTTTGGCTCTAGGACGCATATTTAAGGAGTTATGGCCAAAATAAGTTTTTCATATAAAAATTTCAATTTTTTGAGGATTTTCGTCGAAATTTGGATTTTTTGGGGGTGGTCACGAATTGAGGTCCTTTTGGCTCTAGGACGCATATTTAAGGAGTTATGGCCAAAATAAGTTTTTCATATAAAAATTTCATTTTTTTGAGGGTTTTCGTCGAAATTTTGATTTTTTGGGGGTGGTCACGAATTGAGGTCCTTTTGGCTCTAGGACGCATATTTAAGGAGTTATGGCCAAAATAAGTTTTTCATATAAAAATTTCAATTTTTTGAGGATTTTCATCGAAATTTTGAATTTTTGGCGATGGTCACGAATTGAGGTCCTTTTGGCTCTAGGACGCATATTTAAGGAGTTATGGCCAAAATAAGTTTTTCATATAAAAATTTCATTTTTTTGAGGATTTTCGTCGAAATTTGGATTTTTTGGGGGTGGTCACGAATTGAGGTCCTTTTGGCTCTAGGACGCATATTTAAGGAGTTATGGCCAAAATAAGTTTTTCATATAAAAATTTCAATTTTTTGAGGATTTTCGTCGAAATTTGGATTTTTTGGGGGTGGTCACGAATTGAGGTCCTTTTGGCTCTAGGACGCATATTTAAGGAGTTATGGCCAAAATAAGTTTTTCATATAAAAATTTCATTTTTTTGAGGATTTTCGTCGAAATTTTGATTTTTTGGGGGTGGTCACGAATTGAGGTCCTTTTGGCTCTAGGAAGCATATTTAAGGAGTTATGGCCAAAATAAGTTTTTCATATAAAAATTTCAATTTTTTGAGGATTTTCGTCGAAATTTGGATTTTTTGGGGGTGATCACGAATTGAGGTCCTTTTGGCTCTAGGACGCATATTTAAGGAGTTATGGCCAAAATAAGTTTTTCATATAAAAATTTCAATTTTTTGAGGATTTTCATCAAAATTTTGATTTTGTGGGAGTGATCACGAATTGAGGTCCTTTTCGCTCTAGGACGCATATTTAAGGAGTTATGGCCAAAATAAGTTTTTCATATAAAAATTTCATTTTTTTGAGGATTTTCGTCGAAATTTGGATTTTTTGGGGGTGGTCACGAATTGAGGTCCTTTTGGCTCTAGGACGCATATTTAAGGAGTTATGGCCAAAATAAGTTTTTCATATAAAAATTTCAAATTTTTTGAGGATTTTCATCAAAATTTTGATTTTTTGGGAGTGATCACGAATTGAGGTCCTTTTGGCTCTAGGACGCATATTTAAGGAGTTATGGCCAAAATAAGTTTTTCATATAAAAATTTCAATTTTTTGAGGATTTTCGTCGAAATTTGGATTTTTTGGGGGTGGTCACGAATTGAGGTCCTTTTGGCTCTAGGACGCATATTTAAGGATTTATGGCCAAAATAAGTTTTTCATATAAAATTTCAATTTTTTGAGGATTTTCATCAAAATTTTGATTTTTTGGGGATGGTCACGAATTTGGGAGTGATCACGAATTGAGGTCCTTTTGGCTCTAGGACGCATATTTAAGGAGTTATGGCCAAAATAAGTTTTTCATATAAAAATTTCATTTTTTTGAGGATTTTCGTCGAAATTTGGATTTTTTGGGAGTGATCACGAATTGAGGTCCTTTTGGCTCTAGGACGCATATTTAAGGAGTTATGGCCAAAATAAGTTTTTTATATAAAAATTTCATTTTTTTGAGGATTTTCGTCGAAATTTGGATTTTTTGGGGGTGGTCACGAATTGAGGTCCTTTTGGCTCTAGGACGCATATTTAAGGAGTTATGGCCAAAATAAGTTTTTCATATTAAAATTTCAATTTTTTGAGGATTTTCATCAAAATTTTGATTTTTTGGGAGTGATCACGAATTGAGGTCCTTTTGGCTCTAGGACGCATTTTAAGGAGTTATGGCCAAAATAAGTTTTTCATATAAAAATTTCAATTTTTTGAGGATTTTCGTCGAAATTTGGATTTTTTGGGGGTGGTCACGAATTGAGGTCCTTTTGGCTCTAGGACGCATATTTAAGGAGTTATGGCCAAAATAAGTTTTTCATATAAAAATTTCAATTTTTTGAGGATTTTCATCAAAATTTTGATTTTTTGGGAGTGATCACGAATTGAGGTCCTTTTGGCTCTAGGACGCATATTTAAGGAGTTATGGCCAAAATAAGTTTTTCATATAAAAATTTCAATTTTTCGAGGATTTTCATCACAATTTTAATTTTTTAGGAGTGATCACGAATTGAGGTCCTTTTGGCTCTAGGACGCATATTTAAGGAGTTATGGCCAAAATAAGTTTTTCATATAAAAATTTCAATTTTTTGAGGATTTTCATCAAAATTTTGATTTTTTGGGGATGGTCACGAATTGAGGTCCTTTTGGCTCTAGGACGCATATTTAAGGAGTTATGGCCAAAATAAGTTTTTCATATAAAAATTTCAATTTTTTGAGGATTTTCATCAAAATTTTGATTTTTTGGGGATGGTCACGAATTGAGGTCCTTTTGGCTCTAGGACGCATATTTAAGGAGTTATGGCCAAAATAAGTTTTTCATATAAAAATTTCAATTTTTTGAGGATTTTCGTCGAAATTTGGATTTTTAGGGGGTGGTCACGAATTGAGGTCCTTTTGGCTCTAGGACGCATATTTAAGGAGTTATGGCCAAAATAAGTTTTTCATATAAAAATTTCATTTTTTTGAGGATTTTCGTCGAAATTTGGATTTTTTGGGGGTGGTCACGAATTGAGGTCCTTTTGGCTCTAGGACGCATATTTAAGGAGTTATGGCCAAAATAAGTTTTTCATATAAAAATTTCAATTTTTTGAGGATTTTCATCAAAATTTTGATTTTTTGGGGATGGTCACGAATTTGGGAGTGATCACGAATTGAGGTCCTTTTGGCTCTAGGACGCATATTTAAGGAGTTATGGCCAAAATAAGTTTTTCATATAAAAATTTCATTTTTTTGAGGATTTTCGTCGAAATTTGGATTTTTTGGGAGTGATCACGAATTGAGGTCCTTTTGGCTCTAGGACGCATATTTAAGGAGTTATGGCCAAAATAATTTTTTTATATAAAAATTTCATTTTTTTGAGGGTTTTCGTCGAAATTTGGATTTTTTTGGGGTGGTCACGAATTGAGGTCCTTTTGGCTCTAGGACGCATATTTAAGGAGTTATGGCCAAAATAAGTTTTGTTATATAAAAATTTCAATTTTTTGAGGATTTTCATCGAAATTTTGTTTTTTTTGGCGATGGTCACGAATTGAGGTCCTTTTGGCTCTAGGACGCATATTTAAGGAGTTATGGCCAAAATAAGTTTTTCATATAAAAATTTCATTTTTTTGAGGATTTTCGTCGAAATTTGGATTTTTTGGGGGTGGTCACGAATTGAGGTCCTTTTGGCTCTAGGACGCATATTTAAGGAGTTATGGCCAAAATAAGTTTTTCATATAAAAATTTCAATTTTTTGAGGATTTTCATCAAAATTTTGATTTTTTGGGGATGGTCACGAATTGAGGTCCTTTTGGCTCTAGGACGCATATTTAAGGAGTTATGGCCAAAATAAGTTTTTCATATAAAAATTTCAATTTTTTGAGGATTTTCATCAAAATTTTGATTTTTTGGGAGTGATCACGAAATGAGGTCCTTTTGGCTCTAGGACGCATATTTAAGGAGTTATGGCCAAAATAAGTTTTTCATATAAAAATTTCATTTTTTTGAGGATTTTCGTCGAAATTTGGATTTTTTGGGGGTGGTCACGAATTGAGGTCCTTTTGGCTCTAGGACGCATATTTAAGGAGTTATGGCCAAAATAAGTTTTTCATATAAAAATTTCAATTTTTTGAGGATTTTCGTCGAAATTTGGATTTTTTGGGGGTGGTCGCGAATTGAGGTCCTTTTGGCTCTAGGACGCATATTTAAGGAGTTATGGCCAAAATAAGTTTTTCATATAAAAATTTCATTTTTTTGAGGATTTTCATCGAAATTTTGATTTTTTGGGGGTGGTCACGAATTGAGGTCCTTTTGGCTCTAGGAAGCATATTTAAGGAGTTATGGCCAAAATAAGTTTTTCATATAAAAATTTCAATTTTTTGAGGATTTTCGTCGAAATTTGGATTTTTTGGGGGTG
Source organism: Haematobia irritans (assembly GCF_050003625.1). NCBI lineage: Eukaryota > Metazoa > Arthropoda > Insecta > Diptera > Muscidae > Haematobia > Haematobia irritans. The sequence goes on from NC_134398.1 coordinate 207,132,098, forward strand.
ATCACGAATTGAGGTCCTTTTGGCTCTAGGACGCATATTTAAGGAGTTATGGCCAAAATAAGTTTTTCATATAAAAATTTCAATTTTTTGAGGATTTTCATCAAAATTTTGATTTTGTGGGAGTGATCACGAATTGAGGTCCTTTTGGCTCTAGGACGCATATTTAAGGAGTTATGGCCAAAATAAGTTTTTCATATAAAAATTTCATTTTTTTGAGGATTTTCGTCGAAATTTGGATTTTTTGGGGGTGGTCACGAATTGAGGTCCTTTTGGCTCTAGGACGCATACTTAAGGAGTTATGGCCAAAATAAGTTTTTCATATAAAAATTTCAAATTTTTTGAGGATTTTCATCAAAATTTTGATTTTTTGGGAGTGATCACGAATTGAGGTCCTTTTGGCTCTAGGACGCATATTTAAGGAGTTATGGCCAAAATAAGTTTTTCATATAAAAATTTCATTTTTTTGAGGATTTTCGTCGAAATTTTGATTTTTTGGGGGTGGTCACGAATTGAGGTCCTTTTGGCTCTAGGACGCATATTTAAGGAGTTATGGCCAAAATAAGTTTTTCATATAAAAATTTCAATTTTTTGAGGATTTTCATCAAAATTTTGATTTTTTGGGAGTGATCACGAATTGAGGTCCTTTTGGCTCTAGGACGCATATTTAAGGAGTTATGGCCAAAATAAGTTTTTCATATAAAAATTTCAATTTTTTGAGGATTTTCGTCGAAATTTGGATTTTTTGGGGGTGGTCACGAATTGAGGTCCTTTTGGCTCTAGGACGCATATTTAAGGAGTTATGGCCAAAATAAGTTTTTCATATAAAAATTTCAATTTTTTGAGGATTTTCGTCGAAATTTGGATTTTTTGGGGGTGATCACGAATTGAGGTCCTTTTGGCTCTAGGACGCATATTTAAGAAGTTATGGCCAAAATAAGTTTTTCATATAAAAATTTCATTTTTTTGAGGATTTTCGTCGAAATTTTGATTTTTTGGGAGTGATCACGAATTGAGGTCCTTTTGGCTCTAGGACGCATATTTAAGGAGTTATGGCCAAAATAAGTTTTTCATATAAAAATTTCATTTTTTTGAGGATTTTCGTCGAAATTTTGATTTTTTGGGGGTGGTCACAAATTGAGGTCCTTTTGGCTCTAGGACGCATATTTAAGGAGTTATGGCCAAAATAAGTTTTTCATATAAAAATTTCAATTTTTTGAGGATTTTCATCAAAATTTTGATTTTTTGGGGATGGTCACGAATTGAGGTCCTTTTGGCTCTAGGACGCATATTTAAGGAGTTATGGCCAAAATAAGTTTTTCATATAAAAATTTCAATTTTTTGAGGATTTTCATCAAAATTTTGATTTTTTGGGGATGGTCACGAATTGAGGTCCTTTTGGCTCTAGGACGCATATTTAAGGAGTTATGGCCAAAATAAGTTTTTCATATAAAAATTTCATTTTTTTGAGGATTTTCGTCGAAATTTGGATTTTTTGGGGGTGGTCACGAATTGAGGTCCTTTTGGCTCTAGGACGCATATTTAAGGAGTCATGGCCAAAATAAGTTTTTCATATAAAAATTTCAATTTTTTGAGGATTTTCATCAAAATTTTGATTTTTTGGGGATGGTCACAAATTGAGGTCCTTTTGGCTCTAGGACGCATATTTAAGGAGTTATGGCCAAAATAAGTTTTTCATATAAAAATTTCAATTTTTTGAGGATTTTCATCAAAATTTTGATTTTTTGGGAGTGATCACGAATTGAGGTCCTTTTGGCTCTAGGACGCATATTTAAGGAGTTATGGCCAAAATAAGTTTTTCATATAAAGATTTAATTTTTTTGAGGAGTTTCGTCGAAATTTGGATTTTTTGGGGGTGGTCACGAATTGAGGTGCTTTTGGCTCTAGGACGCATATTTAAGGAGTTATGGCCAAAATAAGTTTTTCATATAAAATTTCAATTTTTTGAGGATTTTCATCAAAATTTTGATTTTTTGGGGATGGTCACGAATTGAGGTCCTTTTGGCTCTAGGACGCATATTTAAGGAGTTATGGCCAAAATAAGTTTTTCATATAAAAATTTCAATTTTTTGAGGATTTTCGTCGAAATTTGGATTTTTAGGGGGTGGTCACGAATTGAGGTCCTTTTGGCTCTAGGACGCATATTTAAGGAGTTATGGCCAAAATAAGTTTTTCATATTTAAGGAGTTATGGCCAAAATAAGTTTTTCATATAAAAATTTAAATTTTTTGAGGATTTTCGTCGAAATTTGGATTTTTTGGGGGTGATCACGAATTGAGGTCCTTTTGGCTCTAGGACGCATATTTAAGGAGTTATGGCCAAAATAAGTTTTTCATATAAAAATTTAATTTTTTTGAGGATTTTCGTCGAAATTTTGATTTTTTGGGAGTGATCACGAATTGAGGTCCTTTTGGCTCTAGGACGCATATTTAAGGAGTTATGGCCAAAATAAGTTTTTCATATAAAAATTTCATTTTTTTGAGGATTTTCATCAAAATTTTGATTTTTTGGGAGTGATCACGAATTGAGTACCTTTTGGCTCTAGGACGCATATTTAAGGAGTTATGGCCAAAATAAGTTTTTCATATAAAAAATTCATTTTTTTGAGGATTTTCGTCGAAATTTGGATTTTTTGGGGGTGGTCACGAATTGAGGTCCTTTTGGCTCTGGGGCGCATATTTAAGGAGTTATGGCCAAAATAAGTTTTTCATATAAAAATTTCAATTTTTTGAGGATTTTCATCAAAATTTTGATTTTTTGGGGATGGTCACGAATTGAGGTCCTTTTGGCTCTAGGACGCATATTTAAGGAGTTATGGCCAAAATAAGTTTTTCATATAAAAATTTCAATTTTTTGAGGATTTTCATCAAAATTTTGATTTTTTGGGGATGGTCACGAATTGAGGTCCTTTTGGCTCTAGGACGCATATTTAAGGAGTTATGGCCAAAATAAGTTTTTCATATAAAAATTTCAATTTTTTGAGGATTTTCGTCGAAATTTGGATTTTTTGGGGGTGGTCACGAATTGAGGTCCTTTTGGTTCTAGGACGCATATTTAAGGAGTTATGGCCAAAATAAGTTTTTTATATAAAAATTTCAATTTTTTTGAGGATTTTCATCGAAATTTTGAATTTTTGGCGATGGTCACGAATTGAGGTCCTTTTGGCTCTAGGACGCATATTTAAGGAGTTATGGCCAAAATAAGTTTTTCATATAAAAATTTCATTTTTTTGAGGATTTTCGTCGAAATTTGGATTTTTTGGGGGTGGTCACGAATTGAGGTCCTTTTGGCTCTAGGACGCATATTTAAGGAGTTATGGCCAAAATAAGTTTTTCATATAAAAATTTAAATTTTTTGAGGATTTTCGTCGAAATTTTGATTTTTTGGGGGTGGTCACGAATTGAGGTCCTTTGGGTTTTGGACGCATATTTAAGGAGTAATGGCCAAAATAAGTTTTTTATATAAAAATTTCAATTTTTTGAGGATTTTCATCAAAATTTTGATTTTTTGGGAGTGATCACAAATTGAGGTCCTTTTGGCTCTAGGACGCATATTTAAGGAGTTATGGCCAAAATAAGTTTTTCATATAAAAATTTCATTTTTTTGAGGATTTTCGTCGAAATTTGGATTTTTTGGGGGTGGTCACGAATTGAGGTCCTTTTGGCTCTAGGACGCATATTTAAGGAGTTATGGCCAAAATAAGTTTTTCATATAAAAATTTCAATTTTTTGAGGATTTTCATCAAAATTTTGATTTTTTGGGGATCGTCACGAATTGAGGTCCTTTTGGCTCTAGGACGCATATTTAAGGAGTTATGGCCAAAATAAGTTTTTCATATAAAAATTTCATTTTTTGAGGATTTTCGTCGAAATTTGGATTTTTTGGGGGTGGTCACGAATTGAGGTCCTTTTGGCTCTAGGACGCATATTTAAGGAGTTATGGCCAAAATAAGTTTTTCATATAAAATTTTCAATTTTTTGAGGATTTTCATCAAAATTTTGATTTTTTGGGGATGGTCACGAATTGAGGTCCTTTTGGCTCTAGGACGCATATTTAAGGAGTATGGCCAAAATAAGTTTTTCATATAAAAATTTCAATTTTTTGAGGATTTTCATCAAAATTTTGATTTTTTGGGGATGGTCACGAATTGAGGTCCTTTTGGCTCTAGGACGCATATTAAAGGAGTTATGGCCAAAATAAGTTTTTCATATAAAAATTTCAATTTTTTGAGGATTTTCGTCGAAATTTGGATTTTTTGGGGGTGGTCACGAATCGAGGTCTTTTTGGCTCTAGGACGCATATTTAAGGAGTTATGGCCAAAATAAGTTTTTCATATAAAAATTTCAATTTTTTGAGGATTTTCATCAAAATTTTGAGGTCCTTTTGGCTCTAGGACGCATATTTAAGGAGTTATGGTCAAAATAAGTTTTTCATATAAAAATTTCATTTTTTGAGGATTTTCGTCGAAATTTGGATTTTTTGGGAGTGGTCACGAATTGAGGTCCTTTTGGCTCTAGGAAGCATATTTAAGGAGTTATGGCCAAAATAAGTTTTTCATATAAAAATTTCAATTTTTTGAGGATTTTCATCAAAATTTTGATTTTTTGGGGATGGTCACGAATTGAGGTCCTTTTGGCTCTAGGACGCATATTTAGGAGTTATGGCCAAAATAAGTTTTTCATATAAAAATTTCAATTTTTTGAGGATTTTCGTCGAAATTTGGATTTTTTGGGGGTGGTCACGAATTGAGGTCCTTTTGGCTCTAGGACGCATATTTAAGGAGTTATGGCCAAAATAAGTTTTTCATATAAAAATTTCAATTTTTTGAGGATTTTCAACAAAATTTTGATTTTTTGGGAGTGGTTTGGCTCTAGGACACATATTTAAGGAGTTATGGCCAAAATAAGTTTTTCATATAAAAATTTCATTTTTTTGAGGATTTTCGTCGAAATTTGGATTTTTTGGGGGTGGTCACGAATTGAGGCCCTTTTGGCTCTAGGACGAATATTTAAGGAGTTATGGCCAAAACAAGTTTTTCATATAAAAATTTCAATTTTTTTGAGGATTTTCATCACAATTTTGATTTTTTGGGAGTGATTTGGCTCTAGGACACATATTTAAGGAGTTATGGCCAAAATAAGTTTTTCATATAAAAATTTCAATTTTTTGAGGATTTTCGTCGAAATTTGGATTTTTTGGGGGTGGTCACGAATTGAGGTCATTTTGGCTCTAGGACGCATATTTAAGGAGTTATGGCCAAAATAAGTTTTTCATATAAAAATTTCAATTTTTTGAGGATTTTCATCAAAATTTTGATTTTTTGGGAGTGATCACGAATTCAGGCCCTTTTGGCTCTAGGACGCATATTTAAGGAGTTATGGCCAAAATAAGTTTTTCATATAAAAATTTCAATTTTTTGAGGATTTTCATCGAAATTTTGAATATTTGGCGATGGTCACGAATTGAGGTCCTTTTGGCTCTAGGACGCATATTTAAGGAGTTATGGCCAAAATAAGTTTTTCATATAAAAATTTCAATTTTTTGAGGATTTTCATCGAAATTTTGAATATTTGGCGATGGTCATGAATTGAGGTCCTTTTGGCTCTAGGACGCATATTTAAGGAGTTATGGCCAAAATAAGTTTTTCATATAAAAATTTCAATTTTTTGAGGATTTTCGTCGAAATTTGGATTTCTTGGGGGTGGTCACGAATTGAGGTCCTTTTGGCTCTAGGAAGCATATTTAAGGAGTTATGGCCAAAATAAGTTTTTCATATAAAAATTTCAATTTTTTGAGGATTTTCATCAAAATTTTGATTTTGTGGGTGTGATCACGAATTGAGGTCCTTTTGGCTCTAGGACGCATATTTAGGAGTTATGGCCAAAATAAGTTTTTCATATAAAAATTTCAATTTTTTGAGGATTTTCATCAAAATTTTGATTTTTTGGGAGTGATCACGAATTGAGGTCCTTTTGGCTCTAGGACGCATATTTAAGGAGTTATGGTCAAAATAAGTTTTTCATATAAAAATTTCATTTTTTTGAGGATTTTCGTCGAAATTTTGATTTTTTGGGGGTGGTCACGAATTGAGGTCCTTTTGGCTCTAGGACGCATATTTAAGGAGTTTTGGCCAAAATAAGTTTTTCATATAAAAATTTCAATTTTTTGAGGATTTTCATCAAAATTTTGATTTTTTGGGGATGGTCACGAATTGAGGTCCTTTTGGCTCTAGGACGCATATTTAGGAGTTATGGCCAAAATAAGTTTTTCATATAAAAATTTAAATTTTTTGAGGATTTTCGTCGAAATTTGGATTTTTTGGGGGTGGTCACGAATTGAGGTCCTTTTGGCTCTAGGACGCATAGTTATGGCCAAAATAAGTTTTTCATATAAAAATTTCAATTTTTTGAGGATTTTCATCAAAATTTTGATTTTTTGGGAGTGATTTGGTTCTAGGACACATATTTAAGGAGTTATGGCCAAAATAAGTTTTTCATATAAAAATTTCATTTTTTTGAGGATTTTCGTCGAAATTTGGATTTTTTGGGGGTGGTCACGAATTGAGGTCCTTTTGGCTCTAGGACGAATATTTAAGGAGTTATGGCCAAAATAAGTTTTTCATATAAAAATTTCAATTTTTTTGAGGATTTTCATCAAAATTTTGATTTTTTGGGAGTGATTTGGCTCTAGGACACATATTTAAGGAGTTATGGCCAAAATAAGTTTTTCATATAAAAATTTCAATTTTTTGAGGATTTTCGTCGAAATTTGGATTTTTTGGGGGTGGTCACGAATTGAGGTCATTTTGGCTCTAGGACGCATATTTAAGGAGTTATAGCCAAAATAAGTTTTTCATATAAAAATTTCAATTTTTTGAGGATTTTCATCAAAATTTTGATTTTTTGGGAGTGATCACGAATTGAGGACCTTTTGGCTCTAGGACGCATATTTAAGGAGTTATGGCCAAAATAAGTTTTTCATATAAAAATTTCAATTTTTTGAGGATTTTCATCGAAATTTTGAATATTTGGCGATGGTCACGAATTGAGGTCCTTTTGGCTCTAGGACGCATATTTAAGGAGTTATGGCCAAAATAAGTTTTTCATATAAAAATTTCAATTTTTTGAGAATTTTCATCGAAATTTTGAATATTTGGCGATGGTCACGAATTGAGGTCCTTTTGGCTCTAGGACGCATATTTAAGGAGTTATGGCCAAAATAAGTTTTTCATATAAAAATTTCAATTTTTTGAGGATTTTCATCAAAATTTTGATTTTTTGGGAGTGATCACGAATTGAGGTCCTTTTGGCTCTAGGACGCATATTTAAGGAGTTATGGTCAAAATAAGTTTTTCATATAAAAATTTCATTTTTTTGAGGATTTTCGTCGAAATTTTGATTTTTTGGGGGTGGTCACGAATTGAGGTCCTTTTGGCTCTAGGACGCATATTTAAGGAGTTTTGGCCAAAATAAGTTTTTCATATAAAAATTTCAATTTTTTGAGGATTTTCATCAAAATTTTGATTTTTTGGGGATGGTCACGAATTGAGGTCCTTTTGGCTCTAGGACGCATATTTAAGGAGTTATGGCCAAAATAAGTTTTTCATATAAAAATTTCAATTTTTTGAGGATTTTCGTCGAAATTTGGATTTTTTGGGGGTGGTCACGAATTGAGGTCATTTTGGCTCTAGGACGCATATTTAAGGAGTTATGGCCAAAATAAGTTTTTCATATAAAAATTTCAATTTTTTGAGGATTATCATCAAAATTTTGATTTTTTGGGAGTGATCACGAATTGAGGTCCTTTTGGCTCTAGGACGCATATTTAAGGAGTTATGGCCAAAATAAGTTTTTCATATAAAAATTTCAATTTTTTGAGGATTTTCATCGAAATTTTGAATATTTGGCGATGGTCACGAATTGAGGTCCTTTTGGCTCTAGGACGCATATTTAAGGAGTTATGGCCAAAATAAGTTTTTCATATAAAAATTTCAATTTTTTGAGGATTTTCATCGAAATTTTGAATATTTGGCGATGGTCACGAATTGAGGTCCTTTTGGCTCTAGGACGCATATTTAAGGAGTTATGGCCAAAATAAGTTTTTCATATAAAAATTTCAAATTTTTGAGGATTTTCGTCGAAATTTGGATTTTTTGGGTGTGGTCACGAATTGAGGTCCTTTTGGCTCTAGGAAGCATATTTAAGGAGTTATGGCCAAAATAAGTTTTTCATATAAAAATTTCAATTTTTTGAGGATTTTCATCAAAATTTTGATTTTGTGGGAGTGATCACGAATTGAGGTCCTTTTGGCTCTAGGACGCATATTTAGGAGTTATGGCCAAAATAAGTTTTTCATATAAAAATTTCAATTTTTTGAGGATTTTCATCAAAATTTTGATTTTTTGGGAGTGATCACGAATTGAGGTCCTTTTGGCTCTAGGACGCATATTTAAGGAGTTATGGTCAAAATAAGTTTTTCATATAAAAATTTCATTTTTTTTGAGGATTTTCGTCGAAATTTTGATTTTTTGGGGGTGGTCACGAATTGAGGTCCTTTTGGCTCTAGGACGCATATTTAAGGAGTTTTGGCCAAAATAAGTTTTTCATATAAAAATTTCAATTTTTTGAGGATTTTCATCAAAATTTTGATTTTTTGGGGATGGTCACGAATTGAGGTCCTTTTGGCTCTAGGACGCATATTTAAGGAGTTATGGCCAAAATAAGTTTTTCATATAAAAATTTAAATTTTTTGAGGATTTTCATCAAAATTTTGATTTTTTGGGAGTGATCACGAATTGAGGTCCTTTTGGCTCTAGGAAGCATATTTAAGGACGCATATTTATGGCCAAAATAAGTTTTTCATATAAAAATTTCATTTTTTTGAGGATTTTCGTCGAAATTTGGATTTTTTGGGGGTGGTCACGAATTGAGGTCCTTTTGGCTCTAGGACGCATATTTAAGGAGTTATGGCCAAAATAAGTTTTTCATATAAAAATTTCAATTTTTTGAGGATTTTCGTCGAAATTTGGATTTTTTGGGGGTGGTCACGAATTGAGGTCATTTTGGCTCTAGGACGCATATTTAAGGAGTTATGGGCAAAATAAGTTTTTCATATAAAAATTTCAATTTTTTGGGGATTTTCGTCGAAATTTGGATTTTTTGGGAGTGATCACGAATTGAGGTCCTTTTGGCTCTAGGGCGCATATTTAAGGAGTTATGGCCAAAATAAGTTTTTCATATAAAAATTTCAATTTTTTGAGGATTTTCATCAAAATTTTGATTTTTTGGGGATGGTCACGAATTGAGGTCCTTTTGGCTCTAGGACGCATATTTAAGGAGTTATGGCCAAAATAAGTTTTTCATATAAAAAATTCAATTTTTTGAGGATTTTCGTCGAAATTTGGATTTTTTGGCGGTGGTCACGAATTGAGGTCCTTTTGGCTCTAGGGCGCATATTTAAGGAGTTACGGCCAAAATAAGTTTTTCATATAAAAATTTCAATTTTTTGGGGATTTTCATCAAAATTTTGATTTTTTGGGGATGATCACGAATTGAGATCCTTTTGGCTCTAGGACGCATATTTAAGGAGTTATGGCCAAAATAAGTTTTTCATATTTGAGGATTTTCATCACAATTTTTATTTTTTGGGAGTGATCACGAATTGAGGTCATTTTGGCTCTAGGACGCATATTTATGGAGTTATGGCCAAAATAAGTTTTTCATATAAAAATTTCATTTTTTTGAGGATTTTCGTCGAAATTTGGAATTTTTGGGGGTGGTCACGAATTGAGGTCCTTTTGGCTCTAGGACGCATTATTAAAAAGTTATGGCCAAAATAAGTTTTTCATGTAAAAATTTCAATTTTTTGAGGATTTTCATCAAAATTTTGATTTTTTGGGGATGGTCACGAATTGAGGTCCTTTTGGCTCTAGGACGCGTATTTAAGGAGTTATACCCAAAATAAGTTTTTCGTATAAAAATTTAAATTTTTTGAGGATTTTCATCGAAATTTTTACTTTTTGGTGGTGGTCACAAATTGAGGTCCTTTTGGCTCTAGAACGCATATTTAAGGAGTTATGGCCAAAATAAGTTTTTCATATAAAAATTTCAATTTTTTGAGGATTTTCGTCGAAATTTGGATTTTTTGGGGGTGGTTACGAATTAAGGTCATTTTGGCTCTAGGACGCCTATTTAAGGAGTTATGGCCAAAATAAGTTTTTCATATAAAAATTTAAATTTTTTGAGGATTTTCGTCGAAATTTTGATTTTTTGGTGGTGGTCACGAATTAAGGTCCTTTTGGCTCTAGGGCGCATATTTAAGGAGTTATGGCCAAAATAAGTTTTTCATATAAAAATTTCAATTTTTTGAGGATTTTCATCAAAATTTTGATTTTTTGGGGATGGCCACGAATTCAGGTCCTTTTGGCTATAGGACGCATATTTAAGGAGTTATGGCCAAAATAAGTTTTTCATATAAAAATTTAAATTTTTTGAGGATTTTCATCAAAATTTTGATTTTTTGGGAGTGATCACGAATTTAGGTCCTTTTGGCTCTAGGACGCATATTTAAGGAGTTATGGCCAAAATAAGTTTTTCATATAAAAATTTCAATTTTTTGAGGATTTTCATCGAAATTTTGATTTTTAGGGACTTCACGAATTGAGGTCCCTTTGGCTCTAGGAAGCTTATTAAAGGAGTTATGACCAAAATAAGTTTTTCATATAAAAATTTAAATTTTTTGAGGATTTTCATCGAAATTTTGATTTTTTGGGGGTGGTCACGAATTGAGGTCCTTTTGGATCTAGGACGCATATTTAAGGAGTTATGGCCAAAATAAGTTTTTCATATAAAAATTTCAATTTTTTTAGGATTTGGATGAAATTTTCAATTTTTTGGGGGTGGTCACGAATTAAAGCCCTTTTCGCTCTAGGACGTTTAGTTTAGGAGAAATGGGCAAAAGAAGTTTGTCATATAAAAATTTCAGTTTTTTAGGATTTGGATGAAATTTTCAATTTTTTTGGAGGTGGTCACGAATTAAAGCCCTTTTAGCTCTAGGATGCTTAGTTTAGGAGATATGGGCAAAAGAAGTTTTTCATATAAAAATTTCAATTTTTTTAGGATTTGGATGAAATTTTCAATTTTTTGGGGGTGGTCACGAATTAAATTCGCTCTAGGACGTTTAGTTTAGGAGATATGGGCAAAAGAAGTTTTTCATATAAAAATTTCATTTTTTTTAGGATTTGGATGAAATTTTCAATTTTTTGAGGGTGGTCACGAATTAAAGCCCTTTTCGCTTTATGACGCTTAGTTTAGGAGATATGGGCAAAAGAAGTCTTTCATATAAAAATTTCAATTTTTTAGGATTTGGAAGAAATTTTCAATTTTTTGGGGGTGGTCACGCATTAAAGCCCTTTTCGCTCTAGGACGCATATTTAAGGAGATATGGGCAAAAAAAGTTTTTCAAATAAAAATTTCAATTTTTTTAAGATTTGGATGAAATTTTCAATTTTTTGGGGGTGGTCACGAATTAAAGCCCTTTTCGCTCTAGGACGCTTAGTTTAGGAGAAATGGGCAAAAGAAGTTTTTCATATAAAAAATTCAGTTTTTTTAGGATTTGGATGAAGTGTTTGGGGGTGGTCACGAATTAAAGCCCTTTTCGCTCTAGGGCGTTTAGTTTAGGAAATATGGGCAAAAGAAGTTTTTCATATAAAATTTCAATTTTTGTTGATTTAGATGAAATTTTCAACTTTTTGAGGGTGGTCACGAATTAAAGTTCTGTTCGCTCTAAGACGCATATTTAAGGAGATATGGGCAAAAGAATTTTTTCATATAAAAATTTCAATTTTTTTAGGATTTGGATGAAATGTTCAATTTTTTGAGGGTGGTCACGAATTAAAGCCCTTTTCGCTCTAGGACGCTTAGTTTAGGAGATATGAGCACAAGAAGTTTTTCATATAAAAATTAAAAATTTTTTAGGATTTGGAAGAAGTTTTAAATTTTTTGGGGGTGGTCACAAATTAAAGCCCTTTTCGCTCTAGGGAGCATATTTAAGGAGATATGGACAAAAGAAGTTTTTCATATAAAAATTTCAATTTTTTTAAGATTTGGATGAAATTTTAAATTTTTTGGGGGTGGTCACGAAATAAAGCCATTTTCGCTCTAGGACGCTAGTTTAGGAGATATGAGCAAAAGAAGGTTTTCATATAAAAATTTCATTTTTTTAGGATTTGGATGACATTTTTAATTTTTGGGGGGTGGTCACGAATTAAAGCCCTTTTCGCTTAGTTTAGGAGATATGGGCAAAAGAAGTTTTTCATATAAAAAATTCAGTTTTTTAAGATTTGGATGAAATTTTAAATTTTTTGGGGGTGGTCACGAATTAAAGCCCTTTTCGCTCTAGGAGATATGGGCAAAAGAAGTTTTTCATATAAAAAATTCAGTTTTTTTAAGATTTTGATGAAATTTTCAATTTTTTTTGGGGTGGTCGCGAATTAAAGCCCTTTTCGGTATAGGACGCTTAGTTTAGGATATATGGGCAAAAGAAGTTTTTCATATAAAATTTTCAATTTTTTTAAGATTTGGATGAAATTTTCAATTTTTTGGGGGTGGCTACGAATTAAAGACTTTTTCGCTCTAGCACGCTTAGTTTAGGAGATATGGGCAAAAGAAGTTTTTCATATAAAAATTTCAATTTGTTAGGATTTGCCTGAAATTTTCAATTTTTTTGGGGGGTGGCCACGAATTAAAGCCCTTTTCGCTCTAGGACGCTTAGTTTAGGAAATATGGGCAGAAGATGTTTTTCATATAAAAATTTAAATTTTTTTAAGATTTGGATGAATTTTCAATTTTTTGGGGGTGGTCACGGATTAAAGTCCTTTTCGTTCTAGCAGGCATATTTAAATTGTTTTTCAATTAAAACAAAATTCAATCACAAACATTATTTGTATCAGTTTTTCAATTGGATCATTTAATTTTTGTAACTTACGTTGTTGATTAATACTATAATTTCTATGATTTTAGAAATCTTCATTCCATTAATTGGATATTGATTAAAGACAACAAATATTTTTTTCTTTGTGCAGAGTAAAAAAATGGAACTATAATATCCACATGTATATATCTATTAAACAAGGTTATGTATTGCCTTTAAAGAAAACTAATTTCATGCTTTTCCAGTAAATCGTCTTTTTAAATCGAAAATGTCTCAATTTTGGAAAACTCCCATATTTTCAAAGTTAAATGATGTGTGGACAATCGTATGGCATTTTAGTGTGAAAACCAAAGAAGATGGGAATTTTAACCATAGTGGTGGCAATAACACCACCACCACCAAACAAGCGTCCAACCGACCAAAAGCCATTTCAACCATTACCACCGAAAATCAAAAGTCACAGACATCATCATCATCATCATGCTCATGGTTATGACGATAATCATTGACCATAACGCCACCCACAAATACAAGTGTAAAAAAGGACATTTTATGCAATACAAAACCGGAATCACCCAGCAAAACCTCATCAACAGTTTATGCCGCAAGACTTACACCACTGTAGCCGTGTTCACAGTGACGTGTGCAGTCAGTCTACCTTGAAATAAAACATAACATTATTCCGGTAGAGTCCTTTTCATGGGTATTAGTCCTTTGTTTTGTATTTGTCCTACTTGCTGTTGATGGTTGTTTGCTTGCTGTCTCTGAGTGTTTGAAGCTTTTTTGTTTTTAGTGTGGTGAGGAAGGGGATATTAAAAGCATATGCATGCCGAGTTCGAACGTGTGATCCGGCCAACGGTTGAAGACGAACATTGGCATTTTGGCTTTTGTGTCATTTTTCATGTTCTGTTGAAAGGAAGAAACGCATTAAAATCCATTTCAACAATTGGTTTGTAAAACGTCTCATTCGGTCCCGTATTTTTTTTATATTCGTTGAATATTGTGTTGTGTGAGAACATTAATCGAAAATGAAAATGTTCCGAGGGGTTCCGAGGTTAGGGTGATAGTTAATCATCATGCAATGAATGGAGAAAGGGTTACAATGTATGCATTATGGGTTCGGAAGGGGTTAATGGATGACATGGGAAATAAAAGGAACGATTTTCTTGTTTTTTTACTAATGGTTCTAAATCATGATCAGTTTATTATCCCAGCAAATAGTGGGTAACCACATGTGATTTCGTTAGTTTTACCAGAAATTAATAGCCTACTACACAGAAGAAAATATCGCCAAAATTTTCCAATGAAAAACTTAAAATTAACAAGTATATACGGCCGTAAGTTCGGCCAGGCCGAATCTTATGTACCCTCCACCATGGATTGCGTAGAAACTTCTACGAAAGACTGTCATCCACAATCGAATTACTAGGGTTGTGGTATCTTAAAACTTCTTAACATCGTTTTCTAAATTGTGAGTTAGTCCATACGTGGTATATATTAGACAAAAAAGTTATGTATAGTTAAGTCTAGACGGTACGTAGAGAGCCAGAATTGAAATATGGGGGTCGCTTATATGGGCACTATATAATTATGAACTTGATATGGACCAATTTTTGTGTGCTTGGAAATCGATTTATCTGAAAGATATATATAACTATAGACCGATATGGACGTAGTTAGGCATGGTTATTAACGACCATATACTAGCACAATGTACCAAATTTCAACTCTCTCGGATGAAATTTGCTCCTCCAAGAGGCTCCAAAACCAAATCTCGGGATCGGTTTATATGGGGCTATATATGATTATGGACTGATATGGACCACTTTCGGCATGGTTGTTAAATATCATATACCATCACCACGTACCAAATTTCAAGCAGATCTAATGAATTTTGCTTCTCCAAAAGGCACCGGAGGTCAAATCTGGGGATCGGTTTATATGGGTACTATATATAATTATGGACTTATAGGAACCAATTCCTGCATGGTTGTTGGATACCATATACTAAATTCACGTACCAAATTTCAACCGAATGGGAAGAATTTTGCTCTTCCAACGGGCTCTGGAGGTCAAATCTGGGGATCGGTTTATATGGGGCCTATATATAATTATGGACCGATACCGACCAATTTTTGCATGGGAGTTTGAGCCATATATTAACACCATGTACCAAATTTCAACTGAATCAGATTAATTTTGGTCTTCCAAGAGGCTCCGGAGGTAAAATCTGGTGATCGGTTTATATGGGGGCTGTATATAATTATGGACCGATGTGGACCAATTTTTGCATGGTTATTAGAGACCATATACTAACACCATGTACCAAATTTCAGCCGGATCGGATGAAATTTGCTTCTCTTAGAGGCCTCGCAAGCCAAATCGGGGGATCGGTTTATATGGGGGCTATATATAATTATGAACCGATGTGGACCAATTTTTGCATGGTTGTTAGAGACTATATACTAATACCATGTACCAAATTTCAGCCGGATCGGATGAAATTTGCTTCTCTTAGAGGCCTCGCAAGCCAAATCGGGGGATCGGTTTATATGGGGGCTATACGTAATAGTGGACCAATATGGCCCATTTGCAATATCATCCGACTTACATCAATAACAACTACTTGTGCCAAGTTTCAAGTTTGCGTGATTTCAACAGACGGACGGACGGACATGCTCAGATCGACTCAAAATTTCACCACGACCCAGAATATATATACTTTATGGGGTCTTAGAGCAATATTTCGATGTGTTACAAACGGAATGACAAAGTTAATATACCCCCATCCTATGGTGGAGGGTATCAAAATTAAATTAAATTATAAAATTATTGATACGTTTGAATTTTAAATCGAATTAAAAAACAATTTAGGTAAGAAAATAATTTAATGATTGATTTTTAAGTAAAATATTAATTCTCACTAATAAAATTTTAATTAAATAAAAAATCATAAATATAATTTCATTATAAATACAATTTATATATTATTTGTTATACTTTGATGTGATTTATATGATGGCCATGCAAAGAAGTGTAGAAAAAGTGTTCCAATGCAACTTGACATCAAGATAACTGTATCAATCAAGACCACTGTTTACGTGGTGTCATGTGTCAACTACCCTGTATATTCTGATTCTCATATCTTACTTTCTCTGCATACCATTTCTTCTTTAACCCAAATCCTAAAACAAATAAATGTGACTATTTCCAAAAATTTCATTTTTAATAAAAGAGGGTATTAAATATCGAGTGTAGCAAATATTTTCCTTGAAATCTGGCTGGTACTATATCATGTACAAAGACACACATATTTTAATTTTGGAATGGGAAATCTTTAAGTAAACATCCCGAGGTCAAATGTGCAATGATGTATGTCAAACAAATAGACAGGCAGTCTGTCAAGAAAAAAATCACGTATGGAGTAGACTCTCTTCACTATGTATCCGTTAAGAAGCACACACGGTTTTTATGGCTCGAAGTGTTTTCGGTAGGAAAATCGCTGTTGATTTTAACAGATTCAAACTGTCAATCCATCAAACCACCCACTCAATCATTTTCTTTTCCTATCATCAATGTTTATTCAAAGCTTTTATTGGAAAATAATCTGGGCAAAGGTTAGGGTGGAAATATCTGGCATTGTTTATAAAAAAATGGGAACAAGTTTTGTTAGAAATAAACGTTTGACGAAATTTTCTATATACAAGTAAACTTCCAGCGAAATTTTCGATAGAAATTGAAATATTCTACCGAAATAAAATTTTGGAGAAATTTTCAATGGAAAAAAATTGCCATGAATTTCTTTATAGAAATAAAATTTTCTTTATTGAAATAAAATTTTCCTATAGAAATAAAATTTTGGCGAAATTTGTAAGAAATAAGATTGCGACGAAATGTCATTTTATTTTTTATTTTATTTCTAAAATTTGGACGAAATTTTCTATAGAAGCAAAATTTCGACCAAATAATAGTTTGATGGAATTTTCTATGGAAATAAAATTTCAACAAAATTTCCTATAGAAATAAAATTTCAACGAGTTATAGTATCATCTACAGATAATATTATAGAAAATTTGACATAATTTTCTACAGTGTCAAAACTTTGACAAAATTTTCTATAGAAATAAAATTTCGATGAAATTGTCTATAGAAAAAAAAAACAGAAATAAAAATTGGACGAAAATTTCTATAAAAATAAAATTTCGAAGAAATTGTCTATAGAAAAAAAAATCGAAGAAATTTTCTATAGAAATAAAAATTTCGACGAAATTTTGTATATAAATAAAATTTGGACAAATTTTCTATAGAAATAAAATTTTAACAAAATTTTCTATAGAAATGAAATTTTGATAAAATTGTTTATAGAAAGAAAATTGTGATAAAATTTTCTATAGAAATAAAATTTCAACGAAATTTTTTAAAGAAATAAAATTTCGACGAAATTTGCTATAGAAATAAAATTTTGACGAAATTTTCTATAGAAATAAAATTTCGACGAAATTTTGTACAGAAATAAAATCGAAAAAAATTTCTATAAAAATAAAATTGCCATGAATTTCTTGGCGAAATTGCTATAGAAATCAAAATTTCGACGATATTTTCTACAGAAATAAAACTTCGATTAATTTCGACGAAATTTTCTATAGAAACAAAATTTCGACCAAATAATACTTCAACGAAATTTTCTATAGTATTCAAAATTTCGACAAAATTTTGTATAGAAATAAAATTTTAACAAAATTTTCTATAGAAATGAAATTTTGATAAAATTGTTTATAGAAAGAAAATTGTGTTAAAATTTTCTATAGAGATAAATTTTCAACGAATTTTTCCAGAAATAAAATTTATTTATTGTAAAATATAATATCTCGCTGAAGATGATCGCCGATGGTGTATCGAAATATCCGAGAACAGCAATATTTCAATAAAAAGTAATGAAAAACATTAACACCAGCATTTTTCATTAGTCCATGACCTAAAGCCAAACAAATAATCCAAAAATTATGAAATAAAATTTTGACAAAATTCTCCATAGAAAAAACTTTCGACAAAATTTTCTATAGAAACAAAATTTGGACGAAATTTTTTATAGAATAATATGTGGACGAATTTTCTATAGAAACAAAATTTCGACCAAATGATAGATCAACGAAATTTTCTATAGAAATAAAAATTCTACGAAATTTTCTGTGAAAATAAAATTTCACTGCGATTTTTTATAAAAATAAATTTTCGACAAAATTTTATACAGAAATAAATTTTTGACGAAATTTTCTAAAGAAATAGGATCTCGATGAAATTTTCTATAGAAATAAAATTTTGGCGAAATTTTCTACAAAAATAAAATTTCAACGAAATTTTCTATAGAAATAAAATTTCGACGAAATTTTCTACAGAAGTAAAGTTTTGACGAAATTTCCCATAGAAAAAAATTCGACAAAATTTTCTATAGAAATAAAATTGCCATGAACTTCTTGGCGAAATTATCTATAGAAATCAACATTTCGACGATATTTTCTACAGAAATAAAACTTCGATGAATTTCGATGAAATTTTCTATAGAAACAAAATTTCGATCAAATAATAGTTTGACGAAATTTTTTATAGTATTCAAAATTTCGACAAAATTTTGTATAGAAATAAAAATTTGGCGAAATATTCTAAAGAAATAAAAATTCGACAAAATTTCCTACAGCAATAAAATTTCGATCAAATTGTTTATAGAAATAAAATGTTGACGAAATTTTCTACGTCAATAAAATTTCGAATAAATTTTCTATAGAAATAAATTTTCAACGAATTCTTTCCAGAAATAAAATTTTGACGAAATTTTCCATAGAAAAAACTTTCGCCGAAATGTTCAATAGAAATAAAATTGCCATGAAAATTGTCCACAAAAAATAAAATTTCGACCAAATTTTGTATAGAAATAAAATTGTGACGAAATTTTGTATAGAAATAAAACGTAGGAAATTTTTTATAGAAACAAAATTTCAACAACATTTTCTGAAGAAATAAAATTTCGACGAAATGTTCTATAGAAACAAGATTTCGACGATATTTTCTATAGAATTCAAAATTTTCTACAGAAATAAAATTTTAACGAAGTTATCTGTAGATACAAAAAAATTTGATGATATTTTCTATAGAAATTAAACTTTGACGAAAATCTTCTATAGAAATAAAATTTCGACAAAAAATGTCTATAGAAATAGAATTTCGACGAAATAAAATGCGGACAAAATTTTCTATGAAAGTAAAATTTAAAGAAATTTTCTATAGAAATCAAACAAAAAAGCTAAATTTTGATCAACATTATTAGTAACTTGTTCCAATTTTTTTCTTCCCATTCAACGTCATAAAGTTGAGTGTTTATTGTACTACAACAAAATCAAAAAGCGGAGCGGAAGTTCAATGAAACATTACCGTATCGGTAGAAAACAAAAGAATGGAGCAAAAGCATCTCCCCTACTTTTTTTAAATCGACCATGTTCTCTAAAATGAAATGAGTTTTTATTTCGATTCTTAGCAAGAAAAAATGGGGTAAAGCCTGTGTTCTCATGTCTATTGATGTGGTCTACCACCCACAATAAAAAAATCGACAACAACAGAATTGAGAACAACCATTTCTTTCAAACGTTTTTTTTTTGAGATTTTGATTTATTCTCGTAAATCTTTTACGTTAACAACAATCCCCTGCCACATGTTTTGGGCCTACTCCATTACCAAAAGATTCTAAGATATTGCAAGATTACAACAATTCCCTCTACATTCTGTTCGCTATCCCATATAAAAGTCTTCGCAAAATGCATTCATGTGTGAAAAGGTACATTTTTTCTCTATAGTATGAGTGTATTGGGATGAAATTGAAACCTTTTAAGGGAATTCCTTTTCTATTCCCTGTCACGATGAAGCTATCACTACATTGGGATTCTTATTTTGTGATGGATTTTTTTGTTTTTTTATTTCTAAAATAGGGCAACTGATAAAAAAGTTCATAGACATGTGTAATATTGTTATAAGATTTGTTTATATAAAAATGTGGAACATTATGCAGTGTGGCTAAATAGGCGATTCGGTGATAAGGAAAGGATTACAAAGATCGTTAGGTTTATGTGGAATATCCATTTTATTAATTGCATATTGTTTAGGATGGGTAATTTAATGTCATAGGAGTATACCATAAAAAAAATAGATATCTGTTGTTTTTAAATTAAATATTGTATTAATACTCAGAAAAAATATCACCAAAATATTACCAATTTAAAAGTTGATTGAAGTTTAAAATTTTTTCAATTTATAAATTAATTGATATAATTAACTTTAAGTCAATGATTGAAATTTTATAAATTTTTAATTAAAAAATTAATTGATACCATTTACTTTTCAGTCAAACTCGGAAAACTAAGTCAGTTAAGAAAGGGAGGGATTTTTTTTAAATTTGTAAATAAAAATTTATTTCAAACAATCAATGTTTAATCAAACGAAACATACAAATTCAGATAAGAAAGTAATTGAAAATAGTTTCGATTTTAATTCAAAAATTTAATAGAGTTTTGCAATCAACATCAATTAAAATGTTAATTGAATCAATTAAAAAAATTAATTGAAATTTTCAAATAAAATCAATTAATTTTTTAATCAAATATTTTTTTTTGTACCCAATTAAAACTGTTATTGCTATAATTTTCATGATTGAAGACATTGCAATTAAACAAATATGTACAGTAGTAAGTTCGGCCGGGCCGAATCTTAAATACCCACCACCATGAATCAAATATAATAGTTTACTTTGAAAACTCTTCGTCGTAGCGGGTTACTTGATAATATATAGCATTTTGTGGGTTTTATGACAAATCTTCTCCCAAGCAAATCAGTTCAACCAGTACGCTTCCCGAAGAAAAAATTTAAAGATTCTACCTATGAAGACCAAATCAGATTCTGGATTTATGAGAACCAATTTTGTTTGAGTTTTAGAGAAATCATAAACATGTGGTGTATATGATGAAATAACGCCTTGATTTGAAATCTTAAATCTGTAGATTTTTTCTGCCATTATTTAAACGCATACGATGAGTAAAATGTGGAAATTTTACTTTCAATTTCAAGCAATTTTCATGATCAGTGCTCCTGCTATACCCCCAAAGAAGTGTTTTCTTTTCTGAGGAACGAAATTTTAGACAAGCAAAGTTTTCTTTTGAAACAAATTTTAGAGACAATCGTTGAATCGCCTATCAAAAATTCGGATTAGTTTACTCTAAACGAAAATACTTTATACGGAAGGGGAATTTCGTTTGTCTAAAATTTCATTCCGGAGGAAAATATTTTCTAAACGAAAATACTTTATACGAAAGGGGAATTTCGTTTGCCTAAAATTTCATTCCGGAGGAAAATATTTTTTCTTTGGGTGTATCCTCAAGAAGTTAAATCGGTCTATATCGATGCCTTGCCAAATGGACCGGTACAAATAAATGCGATACAGATTTTTGAGGGTCTAAAATTCCAGTATATTTATATTTTTGTGCAAATCGGATAGAAGCTCAAGGAGTTAAATCTGGAAATCGGTCTATGTGGGGACTATACTAAAACATGGGTCGACACACACCATATTCGGCTGACCTATTTGCGGTCAGCCGGATTCCAGAAGTTCTAGAAATAAATTCGGGAGTTAGGTCTATGTGGTGGCTATACCAAAACATGGACCAATACTCACCACCTCTTAACGTTCCTCAAATACCTCTTGAATTCCGCTTACATAATTCGGTGAAAACTACGAATTCTAGAAGCCCAAGAAGTAAAATCGGGAGATCAGTCTATATAGGGGCTATACCAAAACATGAACCGATACGGACCATTTTCGACACACCTCTTTATGGTCCTAAGATACGTCTATATTTCTAATTTCCGGCAAATTGGATAAAAACTACGGATTCTAGAAGCCCAAGAAATAAAGTCGGAAGATCGCTCTATATGGGGGCTACACCAAAATATGGACCAATAGGCACCATTTGCGACACACCTATTTGTGATCTTAAAATACCTCTAGATTTTCAATTTCAAGCAAATCGGCTAGAAAATATAGTCTCTAGATGCCCAAGAAGTAAAATCGAGAGATCGGTCTATATGGGGGTTATACCAAAAAATGGACCGATACACCTCAATTTCGGTACACATATTTGGGGTCCCAAAATACCTCTAGATTTCCAATTTCAGGCAAATCGGGTAATAAATACAGTTTCTAGAAGCCCAAGAAGCAAAATCGGGAGATCGGTCTTATGGGGGCTATACCAAAACATGGACCGATACGGACCACTTTCGACACACCTCTTTATGGTCCCAAAATACCTCTAGATTTTCAATTTCAGGCAAATCGGATAAAAAATACAGTTTCTAGACACCAAACATCGGGAGATCGGTCGATATGGGGATATACCAAAACATGGACCGATACGGACCATTTTCGGCTCACCTCTTATTGGTCCTAGAATACCTCTACATTTCCAATTTCAGGCAAATTGGATAAAAACTACGGATTCTAGAAGACCAAGAAGTAAAAGCTATACCAAAACATGGACCGATATCCCCCATTTTCGACACACCAATTTGTGGCCGATAGACACCATTTTCGGTACACATTTTGATGGTCCTAAAATACCTCTAGATTTTCAATTTCAGGCAAATCCGATAGAAAATACAGTTTCTAGAAGCCCAAGAAGCAAAATCGGGAGTTCGGTCGATATGGGGGCTATACCAAAACATGGACCGATACGGACCATTTTCGACACACCTCTTTATGGTCCCAAAATACCTCTAGATTTTCAATTTCAGGCAAATCGGATAGAAAATACAGTTTCTAGACGCCAAAGAAGCAAAATCGGGAGATCGGTCTATATGGGGGATATACCAAAACATAGACCGATGGGCATAATTTTCGGCACACTTTTTTTGGTCCTCAGGTACCTCTAGATTTTCAATTTTAGACAAATTGAAATCGGTTTATATGGGGACTATATCAAAACTTGGACCGATATAGCTCATCTTCGAACTTGACCTGCCTGCAAACCAAAAACGAATCTGTGCTAAATCTCAGGACGATAGCGCCATTATTGAAGGCTGTAGCGTGATTACAACAGACAGACGGACATGCTTATATCGTCTTAGAATTTCGCCCTGTCAAGAATATATATACATTATATAGTCGGAAATCGATATTTCGATGTGTTACAAACGGAATGACAAATTTATGTTGGTGGGTATAAAAATGAATTGAATCAATTAATTTCGTGATTGAATCAGAACATTTTTTTGTAACTTTTTTGAAAATATTTTTTGGAAATATTTACCTAGTTTGTGTTAATTTAATGTAGAATACAAAAGGAATTTCTTGACACGATGAAGCTATCACTACATTGGGATTCTTATTTTATGATGATTTTTGTTTGTAAAATAAAATGATAAAAAGTTCATTACGAAATTATTGATGACATTTGACATATAATTTGTGAACCAGTTCATACCATGTATGAAAATGTTCTTATTCTTGATAAACTGATTCTACACTTTTTTGAACCACTGTCCAATACTAATTACTGACTCCAATTTGTTTTTTCAAACTTCCCATGGATTCATTATGTATAACATAATAGTAGACATTAAAAATATGCTTCCTAATTAACCAAGTATAATACATTCATAAATAGTGGTCATATTTGAGAAGGGGAGGAAATAAGCCAACTTTAGTCTTTAACAAATAAACAAGGAACACAAATGCCAACCACTTTGACCACCCACCACAAAATATGGTAGTAAAAGCAATCTACCAGCAAAACTTTGTGGGGAAATTAATCAACGAATATTTATCACCAGGAATTTTATCAATGTGGATTTTTTGTTTTTGTTGACATACAAATGCGGTAACCAAGCGGCAAGGAATTTTGTTAAACAATTATCAGTTATCAGTAGAGGTAATCTTCTCATATTATCTCATTTATGGAAATTTGATTGAAGAGTAGATAATGTCTGATTAAAACTTTGATTCACAAGATTCACAATGGAAAAATTAATAAAATCCATATCCTTGTAAGGTCCTGTTTTCACTTTGGTTGGTTTGTAAATTCTGATATAATTCTCATTTAATTTCCAGAATTTATATCATATGTTTTGTAAAGAAGTTGGTACTTCAGTTTTCAAAATCCGATTTTCTTCATTAGAGTATTCATCATGGTCTGGAGCATTAGCAAAAAAAAATCCTTAAATCTACTCCTGAAGTACTTTGAAGTAAACACACATACGAGTATATTGTTCCAGAACATGAGTGGGTGTGTGTGAGTCTTTTTTCTCTGAAACCACATTGGGAATTACACATGATGAAAGGTATCATCATCATCATTCCATTCCTGGCTTATGAATGAGTGAATGTTTTTGGTCGTTTTGTTGATATGATGGATATGTCATCTCATCATCAAAACAATTTTGATGAGTATGAGGCAGAATATTCCTGCAGGATATAGATGGTTAAAATGGGTATTTTGTTTGTATACGCTTATATGCATGGGTATTAAACGAAATGAGTGAGAGAGTTAGAGTAGATTCAAGAGGCTTAGTGAGTCTCGAGGGAAATTTATTTAAGCCGTTCATTATAACAAATTTTACCACATGTTCCTATTACTTTTTTTTGCAAATTGGAAAAACAGTGTATTTGAATCTTTTGACAACAAGAAAAAATCCGACAACTTCAAATCATGGATATGCAATGCAGAAAAACAAGGTTATTATATTGGTTAAAGAGATCTGAGGCGATGTGCAAACTTCTAGGGTCCTAAATAGGGAAGGTTAAAAAAATGTAAAATTCATCTTTTTCAAATCAAGGATATGTTATTATGTCATTTGCCCTAAAAGAAGGACAAAAACAAGGTTATTATATCTGTCAAATATAGCTCAGGTTATGGTTGAAGTCCAACTACCAACGTCTTCGCACAATACAAAGCTTTCAAAACATTTCAAAAATCAACTTAATTTATTTGAAATTTTCAGATAGTAAAATTTGTTTGGAGTAACAACCATTTAAGGTGCAATAGTTAGCATGCCCGCCTTGCATACACAAGGTCGTGGGTTCGAATCCTGCTTCGACCGAACGCCAAAAAGTTTTTCAACGCTGGATTATCCCACCTGAGTAATGTTGGTGACATTTCTGAGTGTTTCAAAGCTTCTCTAAGGGGTTTCACTGCAATGTGGAACGCCGTTCGGACTCGGCTATAAAAAGGAGGTCATTGAGCTTAACATGGAATCGGGCAGCACTCAGTGATAACAGAGAAGTTCACCACTGTCGTATCACAATGGACTGAATAGTCTACGTGAGCGTGAGATATCGGGTTACTATCTAACCTAACTAACCTAACCATACTACTGTGGACTGTTCATATTTTAATATCTGGACTGGAAAGTGATGAATTCATACCTCTCATTATCACCTTTACCCCCATTGTCTTAAATTCGACCTAATTAAGTGTACGTTCTAGAAATTTTCAGAAAAGCAAATAGGTCTTCTTTAGTAGGGTATCTACTGATTCAATCAAGAAATTAATTGATCAAACTAATGTTTTAATTGAAATGTCTTCAATCACAGAAATGATAGTATCAATTAAAAATTAATTGAAAGTCAAAGATTAATTGAATTAATTGCGACTTTTAACTATTGTGATTTATTTTTGTTTCAATTAAAAAATTTGTTGAATCAATTAAATTTTTAATTGCATATTTTTTAAAACTCAATTAAGACTTTATTTGTATAGGGGAAGAACATGACGTTTTCTTAACACCAAACCGAATTATTTACCTAACTATCAAATACACAGAAAATAAATCACAAAAATATTTCCAATTAAAAAGTCAATTGAAGTTGAAACATTTTCCAATTAATAAATTAATTGATACAATCAACATTTTAATCAAACTAAAAACAGATAAGAAAGTAATTGAAAATAGTTACTTTTTTTAATTCAAAAATTTTTGTAATCGAATCAATTAAAAATTAATTGAAATTCTTAAACCAAATTAAATAATTTTTTAATCAAAAAAATTGTTTTTGTGCCCAATTAAAACTGTGATTGATTCTATCATTTTCGTGATTTCGTGAACCCATTTCAATTGAAAATTGAATTGGATCAATTAATTTCGTGTGTGAATCATAATTTTTTTGAGTGTACCATGGAAATTCCTGTGTCAAAAAAGGAATTATTAGGTTTTTGATATCTACACGCAGAGAAGGAATATTATAATGGAGTAAAATGTTACGAGTATTTTCGATGGGAAGAAAACATTTTTGCCGAAAAAATTTCGTTTTCTCGCCAAACAAAAGGTGATCATAAACCTTCTCTGGGTGTAGATTGGGTGCCACTTCATACCCTCCACCATTGGATATACCTATACTCTCCCTACTGATTTCGTCATTCCGTTTGTAATGCATCGAAATATCCCAGCAAAAAATGAAGCACTATTTCAGCAGGATTGTAAGGGAGAGATGCAGTACCAACTGCTTACAAAACAACCGAATCAGGGCTGATTTTTGTGAGCGATGTCCCGATTTAGAGCAGCTTCTACATACCACTGATATAAATGCTCATTTTAATAGAAATATTGCTTAGAAGTGATTGGTCTCAGGCCCCATAAACCCAGCAAAAAATACTTCAGCAGTAAGAGTTTAATAGCGCTTTTTGTTATACAATAAAGTAGGCAGTGCATCCACATTGCATGAATCTGTGGCAATAACGTAAATAAGTAATCAAACTAGTGTATGATCATTCGTTTACGTTATTTCAACCAATTCATGCAGTATAGATGCATGAAAGGTAGTGCTGGTTGCCTTCATGCCAACAATATATATCACTTTTGAGCAATATTTCCATTAAAATGAGCAATTATATCAGCGCTATGTAGAAGCTGCTCTAAATCGGGACATCGCCCACAAAAATCAGCCTTGATTCGGTTGTTTTGTAAGCAGTTGGTACTGCCTCTCTCCCTTACAATCCTTCTGAAATAGTGCTCCATTTTTTGGGAAGTATATATATTCATGGAGTTGGTGAAATTCCGACTCGAACTAGCAATGGCTATTCAACCCTACAGCACTGCAGGACTACTTCCTGGATGAGCAAATTTCATCAGCTAACAGTTGAATTCTGGTACATAATGTCACTATATTCTCTCTAAAAATCATACAAAAATGGGTCCATAAAGTTCCATAATTATATGTAGCCCCCAGATTTGAGAAGTCAAATCTGGAGCCTCATGCATGAGTACAGTTCACCCGATCTGGTTAAAATTTGGTATTATATGTCACTATATGCTCTCTGATAATCATGCCACCGTGGTGTACTGTTTAGCAAGCCCCCTTTCATATAAAGGGTCCTAGAGTAGTTATTATTATTGTTGTATATTGTGCTTTTATTAAAAAATTAAGTAAACCAGATATGAGTGATATGATTTAGCGGTTGGCATCGGAATCGAAATGTCGACTCTTCAACTTTAATTAAAATTTGGAAAAGCGGACTTTTTGAAAAGGTCGAATTTTCAAAGTTATATTTTTTTAATGACTAAAACTTTCGACTTAGATGTAGTTGAAGACTACAACAGTCACGTATTTGTTTTATATTGGTGAAGTCCCACGAAGATCTATTTTCATCCAAATTGCTGTAGATTTGCTTTGCACCAATAATTTTATGCATCAAGTGTCGCACATTCCAGTATAGGAGTTAAAATTGTGCAAAAAAGGTATAGAACCTAACCCAAGACCAAGACGCGAAATATTCGTCCGATTTTCTTGAATACTTATTTGATAATTGAAATGGCATCTAATCCCATAGATACTATTGAGTATGTAATAACAATTTAAATATTAAAAAAATAGACAACCTTTATGAAAAATTCCGTTTGGTCGAAACATCGGACCAAATTTAAAAATAAAAAATCGTTTAAACCAATTTTGATGCGATCGGACCAATTTTGGCTACGCTGCGACAAACATCCGTTTGGTCGAAACATCGGACCAAATTTAAAAATAAAAAATCGTTTAGACCAATTTTGATGCGATCGGACCAATTTTGGCAACGCTGCAACAAACATCTTCTCCTGGCATCATGTTTGGCATGTGGAATGCTCAATTGTTTAAATATATAAATATTCAATATATTAACAAAGACCCAACTTTTAAAAATGACATTTTAGATAAGAAATCAAATAATTTTCTCTGCTTACCATGCCAGTGAAGACGTTAGTCTATCATCAAAGGAAGTCCAAGAGCTCTATATAAAATAGCCACCCTATAGATTTGAAAATACTTAAAAGAGACACACATATCTTATCAATCCAAAAATCTATCTAAATAATCATCACCCTCCATGATACGCAACAGAACCCTCCCTCCTCCATTATAGTCCTTCTTGATAGATTTCTCAATGTCTTCGTTCTTGCCATGGAACAGGTGGGCGTTGATGTAATTAATGCACATCGTCAGCCGGCAGTCGTCTGTTTAGCTATTTCAAAACTGTGTAAAGCTTTCCATTTTGCCATGCCAGTATGAGAAAGCTAATGAATATGATTATTTCTTGTGTATCCTGTGACTTTTATCTATTAACTCAATATAAATCGTCACTTTGTTAAAGGACACAAACAACAACAGCGATAGTACCAGCATGAAAACAATGTTCAACGATTTCGTAAAAAAGGGTTATTTTGATATATTACCCATACTGTCGTCCATAGAGGGAAACAATCGCAAAGGGATGTACCAGAAATTGTAGCGGAAATTCAATTTTACTCCCAAAATCAAGATAACATTGTTTTCGATAAAATGTTCATTTATTGTCTTTTGGAAGGTACATATACATTTGAAATGTTGTTGGTATATGAAAAACAACTTGCGACATACATAAATAAATCATTATGATAAATGTTTTACCACCAAAAGTATTAGTGTATAAACACAATCATGGCGA
Source organism: Haematobia irritans (assembly GCF_050003625.1). Lineage (NCBI taxonomy): Eukaryota > Metazoa > Arthropoda > Insecta > Diptera > Muscidae > Haematobia > Haematobia irritans. Next base: position 207,161,035 of record NC_134398.1, read on the forward strand.
CAATCGGTATGTTGTGTCACTTTAGTGCCTTGTTTTTGTTACAGTTGGTTTCTTCTTCAACCGTTATTATTATTTTGATTTCAGCTTAAAATCATGCGTTGACTAAACTAAAAGAGTAGCTTAACACACAGAGGAAAAGTATCTTTGTCAAATTTATTTGGGCAAATCCCTTTAGAGTGCAGGATGTTTGGACGGCCGTTTCGGAATTAGCACATTCCTCATCAGCATCAACCAATTATCGTAGTAAATTCGTATAATTCACTAAACCCAAAGTAAATTACACTATAATATCCTCGAAAACAAAAGTAAGTCAACTTTGTTTTAATAAATTTGCACAGGAAAAGTGATATTCCTTTCCGATTTGAATGCAGTTGGCTGCGTGCATTTTGAGCGTACTTCCTCTTCCTTCATTTGTTTTGTTTTTCACTAATTTATTTCTTTTTTTTCCTTGTGCCACCAAATGTCAAACTTTTCGAATATCTTTTTACTAAAGGGTGATACGGTCAAAATTTGGTCAAGGGAAAACGCGTGTAAATCGGTGAAATCGTTTATTTAAAAAATCAAATTAAATTTCTTTTTCAAGTTCAATTAGTATAAAATTCAGGAAAAATATTCAGTTAGGCTTTCGCTTTTCCAAAACCGAATTACCGAGCCTCACGCTTGACATTTGCCATCAGATTTTGTACAGCCACCTTGTCCACCTTCTTCGCAGCATAAAGCCAGTTTGCCTTGAACTGCTGCTCGTTCTTAGCAGTTTTTTTGGTCTTCTTTAGGTTCCGCTTGACAATAGCCCAGTATTTCTCAAATTTTTCAAGTTCAATTAGTATAAAATTCAGGAAAAATATTCAGTTAGGCTTTCAAATCCGAATTGCCGAGCCTCACGCTTGACACTTGCCATCAGATTTTGTACAGCCACCTTGTCCACCTTCTTCGCAGCAGAAAGCCAGTTTGCCTTGAACTGCTGCTCGTCCTTAGCAGTTTTTTTGGTCTTCTTTAGGTTCCGCTTGACAATAGCCCAGTATTTCTCAATTGGGCGGAGCTCTGGCGTGTTGGGAGGGTTCTTGTCCTTGGGAACCACCTGCACGTTGTTGGCGGCGTACCACTCCATGGCCTTTTTACCGTAATGGCAAGATGCCAAATCCGGCCAAAACAGTACGGAACAACCGTGTTTCTTCAGGAAAGGCAGCAGACGTTTATTCAAACACTCTTTCACGTAAATTTCTTGGTTGACAGTCCCGGAAGCTATGAAAATGCTGCTTTTCAAGCCACAGGTACAGATGGCTGCCAAACCAGATATTTCTTTGCGAACTTTGACAGTTTTATGTGCTTGAAAATATCTGCTACCTTTCCCCTTCCTTTTGCCGTATAAAACTCCTGTCCCGGAAGCTGCTTGTAGTGGGCTTTGACGTAGGTTTCGTCGTCCATTACCACGCAGTCAAACTTCGTCAGCATAGTCGTGTACAGCCTCCGGGATCGCGCTTTGGCCGTCGTAGTTTGTTTATCATCGCGATTTGGAGTCACTACCTTCTTGTAAGTCGATAGTCCGGCTCGTTTTTTGGCTCGATGCACGGTTGTAGACGATACACCCAGCTTATTTGCGGCATCTCGGAGAGAGAGGTTAGGGTTTCGCTTGAAACTACCGGCAACTCTCTTTGTCGTCTCAGCGGCTTCCGGTTTTCGATTTCCCCCCGATCCAGACTTCCTGGCTGTCGACAAACGTTCTCCAAACACTTTAATTACATTTGTAACGGTTGATCTGGCAACTTTTAGCGATTTTGCCAGCTTTGCGTGCGAGTAGCTCGGATTTTCGCGATGCGCGAGCAAAATTTTGATACGCTGCTCTTCTTGCTTGGACGGCATTTTGACAACTGAAGAGTGAATTCCAAAATCGAAATAGGAGCAACATTCTACACACACACACACACACCTTCAAAATGAGGGGTGTTCAGGTTTTTTAAATGCAAAATTGAAAGAAATACGTCAAGTTTATATTGACCAAATTTTGACCGTATCACCCTTTATGTTTTGCCAATTTTTAATTAACACCTTTTATTCTAAATTTTTTTTTTGTAAATTTTTGGATCCAGATCTCAAAGATTACGATGAAAATATCCCGTGAAAAGTTTCTATAGTAGGAAAAACAGTTTCTACTACGAGGAAGGTATTTCGTGAAAATGCAGATATAATAATTATTTGGTAAAATTATAGAAGCAATAATTTTTAAATTCGTTTAAAAAACTTTTACAAATTATTAATCCGTATTGGTTCATACTTGACGATACTATCAAGTGTGTGTGAAACTTTGGCCTTTGGGCCATATAAGTGAATGTCGTTCAAAAGACATACACGCAGAGAAGGAGTATGGTCACCTCAAACATGTTTCAAGAGCAAAATGTTATTTTTGGATGGTGACCATGTAACATGTTCGCCGCAACTATGTTATTTTCTCAGAAATTATGTTTATGTTTTCGGAAAGCATGTTATGTTTGGCGAGAAAATAACATTTTTGCGACAAACATGTTACATGGTCACCATCCAAAAATAACATTTTGCTCTTGATACATGTCTGACGTGATCATATTCCTTCTCTGGGTGTATATGGAAGCTATATCTAAATCTGAAAGAATTTAGCATGCATAGGTAGAATGCTAATTTCACTATATCTACAAAATGTCACGCAAACCGGAGTAAGTTTTTGGCCTCTGTGGTGATAGGAGTATAAATCGGGCGAAAGATAGATGGTTGCTATATCTAACTCTGAACCAATTTAAATAAAGTTGGAACCATTGACGGCTCTATCAAATGTACTCTTTGCACAAAATTTAGAGCACACCCTTACCAAAGAAACTCTGGTCTCTGGGCCATATAAGTGCATATCAGGCGAATGATATATGCAAGCTATATCTAAATCTGAACCGATTTCGCTAATATTTTGGAAGTTTGACAAGACGCACAAAATATTGCCTTCTCCTACAGGCTCCAAAAAAAATCAAATTTGTATATCGGGTTGTATGGGGTCACAATGTACTGAACTGCCTAAATGAGCCTAAAAATAAATTGGGCTGCCACTTTAAACTATGGGGTCTGTATACATTTATGGACTGATATGGCCAACTTATTAATTTTTAAATTAATATCAAATTAATTTTACTCTTCCAGGAGGCTCCAGGTGCTGCGATATGGGACATTTACAATAACAGGTTGGCTAATAAGGCCCCGGTCCAACAAAGAAAACACATTTTTTTTACGAAATTCGTTTTTATTATTCAACATAGTTCCCTTCAAGAGCGATACAACGATCATAACGACCTTCAAATTTGTTGACACCATTTTGGTAGTACTCCTACGGTTTTGCCTCAAAATAGGCCTCAGTTTCGGCGATCACCTCTTCATTGCACCCAAATTTTTTCCCTGCGAGCATCCTTTTGAGGTCTGAGAACAAGAAAAAGTCGCTGGGGGCCAGATCTGGAGAATACGGTGGGTGGGGAAGCAATTCGAAGTCCAATTCATGAATTTTTGCCATCGTTCTCAATGACTTGTGGCACGGTGCGTTGTCTTGGTGGAACAACACTTTTTTCTTCTTCATATGGGGCCGTTTTGTCGCGATTTCGACCTTCAAACGCTCCAATAACGCCATATAATAGTCACTGTTGATGGTTTTTCCCTTCTCAAGATAATCGATAAAAATTATTCCATGCGCATTCCAAAAAACAGAGGTCATTACTTTCCCAGCGGACTTTTGAGTCTTTCCACTAAAACATCTCAACCCGGTGTGAACGGTGAAATGTTTTGGAAAACCAAATGAGGAAAACGAGTCGGTGGGAACATAGCATAACATAAAATTATTTGTTTACTGTCAATCACATACAAAATTAGAAAAAAAAAAAAACAAAAAATATTGAAATATACATAAATTTATTTCGAATGTTGAATCCAATAGAAAAGCCTATCCAGAAATCACCAGAAATGAAGCAAAACCAACTGAGAATTCCAATCAATAATATTTTAGGTCCCTTTCCGGATGAACCCATAACAGAATGTTTAGATCGTTTATTGTATTATCTTAGAGGATGTAAACTTTTTAAATATTTCACAGACTCGCCGATCAATAGTGCAAGAAATGATGACCCTTTAACAACAAATACACATAATGGAATCTCAAAGGATTGCTCCGAATCTCGAAATAATCAAAACTATGGACCCAGAAATAAAACAGACAGTCCCATTTGTGTATTAGCACCTATCGAGTCTATGAATTTCAAGAATTCTTCAAAATCTAATTACCGAAAACAGGAGATTGCTGGAGAACAAAAAGAACATAGCTTTGCACCACAATTGAAACGTTCCTCCTCCCTAGACTCCTTGGTGAGCAAGAAAATAAAAGGAAGTTTGTATAATGAACCTATAAAATCATCATCTAAATGGCTATGTACCAAATTACATAATTATTCGAATGGCTGTAAGGTTTATGAAATCTTCACAAATTCTTCAAATCTCTCTTATCCACAAAATCACGATGAGAATAAGGAGCAAAAAATTATTTTTATTACCTTGCCATCGGGCAATATAATACCATTTGAAACTTTGAAACGGCACTGTTGAATGGACATAATTAAACCTAATTAAGTGTAAATCACTAAAAGATGATAATACATTTTTCGTCACAATAATAAATTCGAAAGTGGAAAAAAGTAGCATTGGTCGATTGTTTAAGTTATATTGAAAGGATTAGAAATCATCTAAGAGAATGAAATTAATTAATTATTATCCAATTTGGTTGAAATTTGAAATCTAGAGGTATTTTATTTATAGTTGATACTACATTTATAGTAAATATAATATTAGTATAAAAATATAAAAAGCATTGGCAACTGAGGCCATCAGCTAAGAGGTATGCTAAAAGTGGTGAGTATCGGTCCTGGTTTTGGAATATCCCCCATATAGACCGATCTCCCGATTTGGGATCTTGGGCTTCTAGAATCCGTAGTTTTTATCCAATTTGCCTGAAATGAGAAATCTACAGGTATTTTAGGACCTTAAATATGAGAGCCGAAAATGGCGTGTATTGGTCCATGTTTTGATTTATCTCCCAAATAGACCAATCTCCCGATTTTAGTTCTTGGCAGGGATGGAAAATACAATTTTTAAGAAAGTACAAAAAAGGTATTTTTCTGAGCGAAAAGGTACTTTTTACTAAATTTCAACAAAAATTTTTAGACTGAATTTTAAAGAAAATAAAATTTTGACAAATTTTTTTATCGAAATAAAATTTTGAAAAAAATTTCTATAAAAATAAAATTTTGACAAAATTTTCTATGTAAATAAAATTTTGACAAAATTTTCTATATAAATAAAATTTTGCAAAAAAAATTTATAGAAATAAAATTTTGCAAAAATTTTCTATAGAAATAAAATTTTGCAAAAATTTTATATATAAAAATAAAATGTTTACAAAATTTTCGATTGAAATAAAATTTTGACAAAATTTTCTATAGCCATAACATTTTGCAAAAATGTTCTATAGAAATAAAATTTTGCAAACATTTTATATAGAAATAAAATGTTTACAAAATTTTCAATTGAAATAAAATTTTGACAAAATTTTCTAAAGAAATTAAATTTTGTAAAAATTTTATATAGAAATAAAATTTTGACAACATTTTCTACCGAAATAAAAAATCGATAATATAGAATCGCAAAAAGTACTATAGTACTGCATTTTCCATCCGTGGTTCTTGGGCTTTTAGAAACCATAGTATTTATCAAATTTGCATGAAATTTTAGGAACATTAAGAGGTGTGCCGAAAATGGTGAATATCGGTCCATGTGCACTCATAATGTAAATTGTTTGAAACTGAATGATAGTTTCCAGATTTTACTTCTGGTAATCATTTAAATAATGGGGGTAAAAATCTACAGATGTTAGATTTTAAATCAAGGCGTTATTTCACACACTTGCACACGATGTTTATGATTCCTCTAAAACTCAAACAAATATGGTTCTTATAAATCCAGAATCTGATCTAGTCTTCATAGGTAAAATCTTTGAATTTATCTTCGGGAAGTGTACTGGTTGAACTGATCTGCTTGTCACCAAATCCCCCTGAAATTTTCACAGGAAACTATAATATTTTATTCATGGTGGTGGGTATTTAAGATTCGGCCAGGCCGAACTTACTGCTTTATATACTTGTTTAGTTGGAATTTTTTAATTTTTTATTGACTTTCAATTAATTTTTTTAATTGATACTATCATTTCTGTGATTGAAGACATTTCAATTAAAAATTAATTGGATCAATTAATTTCGTAATTGAAACAGAACAAAACAAAATATTGACTTTCAATTAATTTTTTTAATTGATACTATCATTTCTGTGATTGAAGACATTTCAATTTAAAAATTAATTGGATGAATTAATTTAATGATTGAATCAGAAAAAATTTTTTTGTGTGTACTTATGGTTTCGTCCAAATTTATAAAGAAATCATCCTCCAAATATCAAATGCTTTAACTTTACAAGACTTAAATCTCCAGTTACTATATTTACGTTCATCATCTGTCTGTCTTTTGGTCACATCGTTATCGGATATTTAATAGATTATAGTCATTAAGCTTATTTTTCTATTCTTTTGGTGTGATTCTATTTTCATGTGATTTTGAGCCAGTAGATAAAGATTCTATTAAGAAAATGAAGACAAAATCGGGCAAAAGCATAGAAAAAAATCTCTACTTACTGAATGACCATTGTTTGAAAATGTCCTCTCTTTGTTGAGCGAAATAACAGGATATGAAGAAGCAAAAGGTTAAGATGCTTAAGACCGGAAACAGAAGGAAAAAAATAAGGATATTTCATTTATAACCTCCCCTCCGGTCTAAGAAACAAACAAACAAAACAAGAGATAGGCATTAGAGATATGTGAGGTGGAATGAGAAGGGGAAAGTATGGCGAAGGAAGAAAAAAGTACTTAGTAATTGGCTTTAAATGCTAAACGGAATATCCTAAGAAAAAAAGGTGTGGACATTAAGAACTGATTAAGGAAATTGTCTTTTCCACACTGAGAATCATCAAAGCTCCAATGTAATTGAAGTTTATTGACATTTGGTAGGGAAAGGATAAATGAATTATATAAAATAAATATATCTACACTCAAAGAAAAAAGTCTGCTAAAAACAACAGTCGATGTCTGCTGTTGTATTTTTGTACTTCAGGGTCCAGCGAACAACAAATTATAACATTTTTAGGTTATAAATTTTCCCCAAAGCATATTTAAGTTTTTATACCCACCACCATAGAATGGTGACGGGGGTAAAACAAGTTTGTCATTCCGTTTATAACACATCGAAATATCGATTTCCGACTGTATAATAGAATAAGAATATATATACTATTCTTGATCAGGGAGAAATTCTAAGACGATTTAACCTTGTCCGTCTGTTGCAATCACCCTAAAGTCTTCAATAATGAAGCGATCGTGCTGAAATTTTGCACAAACTCGTCTTTTGTCTGCAGACAGGTCAAGTTCGAAGATGGGCTATATCGGTCCAGGTTTTGATATAGTCCCCATATAAACCGAACTCCCGATTTGAGGTCTTGGGCTTATAGAAACCGTAGTTTTTATCCAATTCGCCTGAAATTGGATATCTTGAGGTATTTTAGGACCATAAAGAGGTGTGCCAAAATTGGTGAGTATCGGTCCATGTTTTGGTATAGCCCCTATATAGACTTATCTCCCGATTTTACTTCTTGGGCTTATAGAAACCGTAGTTTTGATCCAATTCGCCTGAAATTGGAAATCTATAGGTATTTTAGCACCATAAAGAGGTGTGCCAAAAATGGTGACTATCGGTTGATGTTTAGGTATAGCCCCCATATAGACTTCTTGGGCTTCTAGAAACTTTATTTACTATCCGATTTGGCTGAAATTGGCAATCTAGAGGTATTTTAAGACCATAAAGAGCTGTGCCAAAAATATAAAAAGGTGTGCCGGAAATGGTGAATATAAGTCCATGCTTTGACATAGGCCCCATATAGACCGATCTCTACATTTTACTTCTTGGGCTTATAGAAACCGTAGCTTTTATCCAATTTGCCTTAAATGGGTATAGGACCGCGCCGAAAATGGTGAATATCGGCCAATGTTTTAGTATAGCCCGATCTCCCGATTTTATTTTTGGGCTTATAGAAACCATAGTTTTTACCTGATTCGCTTGAAATGGTAAATATACTGGAATTTTAGAATTAAAAAAAAACGTGTGTCGTATTTAGTTTTTATCGGATTTCACTTCTTGTGGGTATAGAAGGCGCCCTGATCATGAAAATTGCTTGAAACTGAATGTAAAAATTCCAGTTTTTACTTCTCGTAATCATTTAAAAAATTGGGATGAAAATCTACAGATTTTAGATTGCAAATCAAGGCGTAATTTCATCATTATCTTGCACACTTACAAGTGATGTTAATGGTTTCTCTAAAACTCAAACAAAAATGGTTCTTATAAATCCAGAATCTTATATAGTCTTCATAGGTAAAATCTTTAAATTTATCTTCGGGAAGTGTACTGGTTGAACTGCTCTGCTTGGGAGAATATCTCTCATAAAAACCCGCCTGAAATTTCAAAGGAAACTATAATATTTGATTCATGGTGGTGGGTATTTAAGATTCGGCCCGGCCGAACTTACTGCTTTATATACTTGTTTGGTATATTTATGCACTGTAATATACTTACTTTGTGGCAATACTTATTTTGTGGCAATTTTGGAGTCAGAACTGTATGGACCATGTCGAGAATTTCAATTAAAACTTGGGAAGGATTTAACTATGCCGCAGAAGATTTGGAATGAACCACGATTTATACTTTCCTCCTTTTCCCTTGAGAAAAATTATATCATTTGAAGGAATACAATGAAAGATATATCACTGTTATCGCCCGGAAGCATAAAACTCGCTCCGTACACCCGGAGAAGGAATATGATCACCCAAACATGTTTCAAGAGCAAAATGCTATTTTTAGACGAGGGCATTGAAAATGTTTATAAAACCCTCCAAGGTCGAATGCGTAAGCTTGGAACCACTGTGCGGCGTTAGATTCCTGGAGCACACCTTCAATGTATGCATTAGCACCGTTGAAATTCCGAACTTCTGAAATATAACATAGGGAGGGGTATTACATATATAATCTTCTGTCTCCTGTGCCGATGATTTATGAAAATTATTTTATTGCATCACTTTGCAGAATATTTCGGGTAGAAACACAACCAATGATTTAAGTGAAATAACAGAAATTATAGGATCCTATGAAGTACCCCTTTTCTTAATTATATTAATAGATGATTGACTCTATACATATGTGTGGCTGGTCTATCAGACGATCTCTTATAGAATTTTAGGGAACTTTTACGTGGCACCACCAGAGGTTCACCTAATGAATGAATCAATCTAACCAATTTCGATTTCAGATGAGACTTTGGCACAAGAGCAGTCCTATCCATCTCCACTTAAAATCTTCAGCTATGTGAACATCTACTAAATCTAACAACATCTAAACAATGAATCCAACAATCAGTATTAATCTCCCACTTGCCTTACATCGGAAAATATCTTTGCGCGTATAACTCCATCATTCGGGACGCAGTCTGTGAACATAATTGAATCAGAAGGGACATAGGAGCTAGATCAGTCTTACCCATCTTTACTTAAAGTCAACAGCTACATCCCAACAATCAGTATAAATGTCCCACTTGCCTTACATCGGAAAATATTTCTGCGCGTATTCCAAGAACCCGACGGACCTGCCACTGGTCCTAGAATATCTCTAGATTTCCCTTTTCAGGCAAATTGGATAAAAACTACGGATTCTAGAAGCCCAAGAAGTAAAATCGGGAGATCGGTTTTTATGGGGGCTATATCAAAGCATGGTCCGATAATCACCATTTTCGGCACATCTCTTTCCCTAGAATACCTCTAGATTTCGAATTTCAGGCAAATTGATTAAAAACTACGGATTCTAGAAGTAAAATCGGGAGATCGGTCTATATGGGAACTATACCAAAACATGGACCGATATCCCCCATTTTCGACACACCAATTTGTGGTCTTAAAATACCTCTAGAATTTCAATTTCGGGAAATCGGTCCATATGGGGGCTATACCAAAGCATGGACCGGTAGACACCATTTTCGGTACACATTTTGATTGTCCTAAAGTACCTCTAGATTTTCAATTTCAGGCAAATTGGATAAAAACAACGGTTTTTATAAGCCCAAGACCCCAAATCGGGAGATCGGCTTATATGGGGACTATATAAAAACTTTGACCGATATAGCCCATTTTCCAACTGGACCTGCCTGCAACAAAAGACGAATCTGTACCAAATTTCAGGACGATAACGCCATTATTGAAGGCTGTAGCGTGATTACAACAGACAGACAGACGGACATGCTTATATCGTCGTAGAATTTCTCCCTGATCAAGAATATATATACTTTATATGGTCGGAAATCGATATTTCGATGTGTTACAAACGGAATGACAAACTTATTATAGCCCCGTCACCATTCTATGGTGGTGGGTATAATGAACACCTACATCCCACTCATGAACCCAACAATCAGTATAAATGTCCCATTTGCCTCACATCGGAAAATATTTCTGCGCGTATACCACGAACCCGACGCACCTGCCACTGTCATCACAACGGACGTATTCTGTGAACTCACTTGCTAGAATTGTTTGAATCCCATTGTAAATCAATTTTCCGCTTTGATACACTGCCCAAACAAATGTTATAATTCTGTAGAATTTATTGACAGAAACCTCATTTATGTTTTGTTTAAAATATGTATGTTTAATGGTTTATTTTAGTTAAGCTCTTATAATTAGCTATAAAAATTCATTGAATAAAACTAAACAATAAAAACAACAAATACATTTTTGGTCATGTTATCTTATCAACAATACGACTAGAACTAAACTAAATAATATAACGTTTTATTACAGCACCTACAGAATGTATTGACAAACTACCAGTTCGATAAATACAAACTAAAAAAAAAATTGAGTTATCACAAGTACATTTCATTCGTTGGGTAAATGTGGCCTATATACTCCTAAATTATTTAGGCTATTCTTATTTTATAGCGATATAATAGACTAACAACACATCCCGTAACAAACATATAAGCCATTAGAATTAGAACACTTTCGGTGTCGGTTCTCTCATCGGTATTTAGAAAAATATTTACCATACCCGTTAAGACATTGGCCAATAAGAAATACAATAAGCCATTATAGTTGATCGCTTCTATAAATATGGGTATTTTACTATCTACAATTATAGATGGATTTTTTGTGATGAGACTACTATCCATGGATGCCTCTAATCGATTTACCTCCATTCCTAATTGATTCTCTCTAGATCTTACTGGTAGTATGGTATCTAATACTATATCGAATACAAATAAATATAAAGAGCACATGGTAATTGAGATGGCTAACATCCAGGTAACATAACCAAAGTTACATGTAACACGAGCTATACCTATTACCATTATACTCGTGACAACTATAATCCAGAGAATAATACTAACAATTGACATTTGTTTTAATTTCTCTTTGATTTCTTCATAACTTAAAATATCCTTAGATTTAATCCATTGGCCAAAATATTGTGAGAGGATAAAGAGAGCAATAAATCCCGGTAATGAGCATAGGCCTTCTCGGTTAGCACTTAAGAAATTCGTACGTTCCAAATTTGGGTCCATAACATATTTGGAAAGGCCGCATTGGAGGGTGATTTCGTGAATCGCCAAAATTACTGAAAAAAAGAAAGAAAATTTTTGCGTTATTTTTAAAAATGGAAATTGTATTTTTTTTCTCTTTTTGCTAGGTAAATTATTTTAGGTTTTTTTTTAGAATTGTGGCAATATTATTTATCACTACACAGAAATAATATCAGCAAAATATTTCCAATTAGAAAGTTAATTGAAGCTGAAAATTTTTTTCAATTAAAAAATGTATTGATACCATTAACTTTTTAATCAAACTCGGAAGACTAAATCAGTTAAAACAAGTATATACAGCAGTAATTTCGGCCGGGCGGAATCTTAAATACCACCACCATGAATCAAATATATTAGTTTCCTTTGAAAATTTCAGGGGTATTTGCTGACAGATATTTTCCCAAGCAGATCAGTTCAATCAGAACGCTTCGCGAGGATAAATGTAAAGGTTTTACCTATGAAGACTAGATTAAATTCTGGATTTATAACAACCATTTTTTGTTTAAGTTTTAGAGGAAACAAAAACATCTCTTGTAAGTGTACATGAAAATGATGAAATAACGCCTTGATTTGAATTCTAAAATCTGTAGATTTTCATCCCCATTATTTAAATGGTTACGAGAAATAAATTTTACATTAAGTTTCAAACAATTTTCATGATCAGTGCACCTTCTGTATTCCCAAGATCTGAAATCGGTCTATATGGAGGCCTTACCAAATGGACCGATAAAAACTAAATCATACACACTTTTTTTGGGTCTAAAATGCCTGTAATATACAGGCATTTTAGACTTGCCACAATTTTAGATTTGCCACAATTTTAGACAATTTGTGGCAAATCTGATAAAAGCTACAATTTCTAGAGTTACATCGGGATATCGGTCTAATGTGGGCTATGCCAAAAACATATATATCAGAAACTGTACCGATACACAATATATTCGGCACACCTCTTTATGGTCCTAGAATATCTCTAGATTTCAAATTTCAGGCAAATTGGATAAAAAATACGGATTGTAGAAGCCCAAGAAATAAAATCGGGAGATCGGTCTATATGGGGGCTATATCAAAACATGGTACGATAATCACCATTTTAGACACACCTTTTTATGATCCTAGAATACCTCTAGTTTTCCCATTTCAGGCAAATTGAAGATCGTTGTATATGGGTCTATGTATCAAAACAGGGACCGGTACTTACCATTTTCAGCACATCTCTTTACGGTCCTAGAATACCTCTAGATTTCCAATTTCAGGCAAATTGGGTAAAAACTACGGATTCTAGAAGCCCAAGAAGTAAAATCGGGAGATCGGTATATATGAGGGCTATATCAAAACATGGTCCGATAATCAACATTTTCGCGACACCTTTTTATGATCCTAGAATACCTCTAACAGGTAGACTGATAAGTCCCCGGTCTAACAAAGAAAAACACATTTTTTTCAAAATTCGTTTTTATTATTCAACATAGTTCCCTTCAAGAGCGATACAACGATTATAACGACCTTCAAATTTTTTGATACCATTTTGGTAGTCCTCCTTCGGTTTTGCCTCAAAATAGGCCTCAGTTTCGGCGATCACCTCTTCATTGCACCCAAATTTTTTCCCTGCGAGCATCATTTTGAGGTCTGAGAACAAGAAAAAGTCGCTGGGGGGCCAGATCTGGAAAATACGGTGGGTGGGGAAGCAATTCGAAACCCAATTCATGAATTTCTGCCATCGTTCCCAATGACTTGTGGCACGGTGCGTTGTCTTGGTGGAACAACACTTTTTTCTTCTTTATATGGGGCCGTTTTGCCGCGATTTCGACATTCAAACGCTCCAATAACGCCATATAATAGTCACTGTTGATGGTTTTTCCCTTCTCAAGATAATCGATAAAAATTATTCCATGCGCATCCCAAAAAACAGAGGCCATTACTTTGCCAGAGGACTTTTGAGACTTTCCACGCTTCGGAGACGGTTCACCGGTCGCTGTCCACTCAGCCGACTGTCGATTGGACTCAGTGATGGAGCCATGTTTCATTTTGCCACATATCGACGGAAAAACTCGGGTGTATTACGAGTTAACAGCTACAAACACCGCTCAGAATCATTGTGAACTCGCGCGGCACCCATTTAGCACAGAGCTTCCGCATATCCAAATATTGATGAATGATATGAACAACACGTTCCTCTGATATCTTTAAGACCTCTGCTATCACGATCAACTTCATTTTACGGTCATTCAAAATCATTTTGTGGATTTTTTTGATGGTTTCATCGGTAACCACCTCTTTCGGGCGTCCACTGCGTTCACCGTCCTCCGTGTTCATTTCAACACGCTTGAATTTTGCATACCAATCAATTATTGTTGATTTCCCTGGGGCAGAGTACGGAAACTCATTATCAAGCCAAGTTTTTGCTTCCACCGTATTTTTTCCCTTCAGAAAACAGTATTTCATCAAAACGAAATTCCTTTTTTGCCATTTTTTTCACAATAACAAAAGTTGCTTCACAAAAGACGCTCTATCTCACAAACTAATTGACTTACAGACGTCAAATTTTGACACGAATCATTTGAAGGTTGGTACTATATAAAAATAATATGCATTTAATACTAGCGACGCCATCTATGTGTCAGACCGGGGACTTTTCAGCCAACCTGTTAGATTTCCCATTTCAGGCAAATTGCGTAAAAACTATGGATTCTAGAAGCCCAAGACCCCGAATCGTGGGATCGGTTTATATGGGAGGTATATCAAAACCTGGACCAATATAGCCCATCTTCGAACTTTGCCTGCATGCAAACAAAAGACGATTCTGTGCCAAATTTCAGGACGATAGCTCCTTTATTAACGACTTAGCGTGATTACAACAGACAGACGGCCAGACGGACATGCTTATATCGTCTTACAATTTATCCCTGATGAAGAATATATATACTTTATATTATCGGAAATCGATATTTCGGAATGACAAACTTATTATAGCCCCGATTGAATTTTTTTAATAAAAAAAAAAAAATAATTGATACTATCAAAATAAAAAAACAGTTACGTCTTTTATAAAAAAAATGAATTGATACAACCATTTTTTTTAATGAAACTAAGAACACATAGTTGGGAAGAAAATTAACATTTTGGCGGTTTTTATTAAACATTTAATTGTTCCAATTATTGTTCCAATCGATTGCAAAATTCAATTAATTGTTTATACGATCTAATTAAAGTGTTAATTGAGTTAACATTTTGTTGGTTTTTATTAAACACTTAATTGTTCCAATTATTGTTAAAACAATTTAATAAAAAGGTTAATTGAAAGTTGGATTGAAGTTTAACTAAATAATTAAAAGAATCAATTAGAAAACAAATTGAGTTTTCCCATGGACATCAAATAATTTTTTTATTGATTCAATAAAAATATTAATTAATTTTTGCAATCAACAACAATTAAATTTTTAGTTTAAACAATTAAAAAAAAATAATTGCTTTTTGAATCAAAAAAATTGAATTTTTCAAATCAAATCAATTAATTTTTTAATCAAATATTTTTCCCCCAATTAAAACTGTGATTGATACTATCATTTTCGTGATTGAAGACATTTAAAGAGCATAATGTAACTTTTTTACGAGGGGTTATTTAAGTTGCTTTAGAAGTCATCTTGATCGGCATCTCGGCTTTTGTGTCAGCCCAGGAAACATAATAATAAAGAGGAGGATTCACCGAGGTGTAATATCACTACGTCATGTATCACATAAAACGAAGCGTACCTGTAAAATCTCTCACAGTAATACTTGGAATATTTCTACTTACCCAAGCCTAATAACAAAAGCGATTTATTTTTTCTCGCAAGAAAACCAATTAAAGTTCCAAATAATTTCGTCAAGCCCAAAGTGAAGAAAGCATTCAAATGTTTTCCATATTCATGTTCATCTTGGCCATAACCAATACCAGCTATAACTAATGTTCTTGCTAAACCCAAGACCAGCAAACATACAACGGGAAACATCATCTTTCGTATATCGCTTAGACGTTTAGGCCTTCCCGATACTATGGCCATAGAGAATACAAAAAGGCCAATGCCCACATCCATAAGTCCAGCGCCATATGTTCTATGTTTACGAAATTTTCGTGGGAAACTTTTAAAATCTACCGCAAGTATACACAACGCCGTCAAGAGATTAATATGAGTGCGCAAGAGAGTGAATAGTGATGGTCGATGACCAAATTCATATAATCTGCAAGATGCTCGCTGTAGACAGTTAGACTGCCAAATTATGATGCCCAAGATGAGTGTGGCAATCGCCACAATATATGGCGTGTGTTTATTCACAATATTTACACTTAGGATAGCTGGTATTGAGATCACTATAAATTCCAATAGAAATACGCAATGACGCCATGACTTCCCACATATTGGTGCGATCAATAATGTTTGGCGAAAAACGCGAGCCAATAAAATTGCAATTAACGTCACTACTATGGTACACTGTATGGGACCAATGAGTCGTATTGTCCCATACGAATTGATTTCGTATGAAAACATTTGCTTTCACTTCTTTCTTACGATCTAGCACTAGCACAATGTCCAACTGAGGGCAATGTATTGCTGGTTGGCCATACTAATCCCCCCTAAGCTATCGATCTTCGTAGCATGAACGATTCAAAAATTCTTTTTCAAGTATAACTCATTGCCATGGCATTATGTTTTCATCTATCACCGATTTGTAGCGAAAAAAGAAAGGGGAAGAAATTGCGGAACGATAATACTTTTTTATGACATCAAAATATACACTATTTCCTCATGAAATAAAAAAATAAATAAAAAATATTTTAAATTAGTAAACATGTAGATTTTTATCGAACATTAACGGTTGAAATTTGGTACGTGATGTTAGTATATGTTATCCAACAACCATGCAGGAATTGGTTCATATCAGTCCATAATTATATATAACCCCATTATACCGATCCCCAGATTTGACATCCGGTGCCTTTTGGAGAAGCAAAATTCATCCGATCTGGTTGAAATTTGTTACGTGGGTGTAGTATATGATATTTAACAGCCATGCCAAAAGTGGTCCATATCAGTCCATAATCATATATAGCCTCCATATAAACCGATCCCCAGATTTGGTTTTGGAGCCTCTTGGAGGAGTAAATTTCATCCGAGTCAGTTGAAATTTGATACATTGTGCTAGTATATGGCCGTTAACAACCATGCCTAACTAGCTCCATATCGGTCTATACTTATACATAGCCCTTAGATAAATCGATCCCAATCACACAAAAATTGGTCCACATCAAGTTGATAATTGTATATAGCCCCCATATAAGCGACCCCCATATTTCAATTCTGGCTCCCTACGTACCGTGCAATAGTCCATATCGATTCGTAATTATTTGTGGACTTACCTACAAATACCTTTTTTGTCTAATTATACCACGTATGGACTAACTCACAATTTAGAAAACGATTTAAGATACCACAACCCAAGTAATTCGATTGTGGTTGCAGTCTTTCGTAGAAGTTTCTACGCTATCCATGGTGGAGGGTACATAAGATTCGGCCTGGCCGAACTTACGGCCATATATACTTGTTTATTTTATTCTTGTATCCTACACACAAAAAAAAAATTTCTGATTTAATAACGAAATTAATTGATCCAATTAATTTTAATACCCTCCACCATAGGATGGGGGTATATTAACTTTGTCATTCCGTTTGTAACACATCGAAATATTGCTCTAAGTATATATATTCTGGGTCGTGGTGAAATTCTGAGTCGATCTGAGCATGTCCGTCCGTCTGTTGAAATCACGCTAACATCCGAACGAAACAAGCTATCGACTTGAAACTTGGCACAAGTAGTTGTTATTGATGTAGGTCAGATGGTATTGCCAATGGGCCATATCGGTCCACTTTTACGTATAGCCCCCATATAAACTGACCCCCAAATTTGGCTTGCAGACTCTCTAAGAGAAGCAAATTTCATCCGATCCGGCTGAAATTTGGTACATGGTGTTAGTATAGGGTCTCCAACAACTATACAAAAATTGGTCCACATAGTTCCATAATTATATATAAACCGATCCCCCGATTTGGCTTGCGGAGCCTCTAAAAGAAGCAAATTTCATCCGATCCGGCTGAAATTTGGTACATGGTGTTAGTATATGGCCTCTAATGACCATACAAAAATTGGTCCACACCGGTGCATAATTATATATAGCCCCCATATAAACCGATCCCCCGATTTGGCTTTCGGAGCCTCCAAGAGAAGCAAATTTCATCCGATCCGGCTGAAATGTGGTACATGGTGTTAGTATATGGCCTCTAATGACCATACAAAAATTGATCCACACCGGTGCATAATTATACATAGCCGCCATATAAACCGATCACCAAATTTGACCTCCGGAGCCTCTTGGAAGACCAAAATTTATCTGATTCAGTTGATATTTGGTACGTGGTGTTAATATATGGCCTCAAACACCCATGCAAAAATTGGTAGAAATCAGTCCATAATTATATATAGCCCCCATATAAACCGATCCCCAGATTTGACCTCCGGAGCCCCTTGGAAGAGCAAAATTCATACGATCTGGTTGAAATTTGGTACGTGATGTTAGTATATGGTATCCAACAACAACCATGCAGGAATTGGTTCATATCAGTCCATAATTATATATAGCCCCCATATAAACCGATCTCCAGATTTGACCTCCGGTGCCTTTTGGAGATGCAAAATTCATCCGATCTGGTTGAAATTTGGTACGTGGTGGTAGTATATGTTATTTAACAACCATGCCAAAAGTGGTCCATATTAGTCCATTATCATATATAGCCCCCATATAAACCGATCCCGAGATTTGGTTTTGGAGCCTCTTGGAGGAGCAAATTTCATACGAGTCAGTTAACAACCATGCCTCACTAGGTCCATATCGGTCTATAGTTATATATAGCCTTCAGATAAATCGATCCGGCTGAAATGTGGTACATGGTGTTAGTATATGGCCTCTAATGACCATACAAAAATTGATCCACACCGGTGCATAATTATACATAGCCGCCATATAAACCGATCACCAAATTTGACCTCCGGAGCCTCTTGGAAGACCAAAATTTATCTGATTCAGTTGATATTTGGTACGTGGTGTTAATATATGGCCTCAAACACCCATGCAAAAATTGGTAGAAATCAGTCCATAATTATATATAGCCCCCATATAAACCGATCCCCAGATTTGACCTCCGGAGCCCCTTGGAAGAGCAAAATTCATACGATCTGGTTGAAATTTGGTACGTGATGTTAGTATATGGTATCCAACAACAACCATGCAGGAATTGGTTCATATCAGTCCATAATTATATATAGCCCCCATATAAACCGATCTCCAGATTTGACCTCCGGTGCCTTTTGGAGATGCAAAATTCATCCGATCTGGTTGAAATTTGGTACGTGGTGGTAGTATATGTTATTTAACAACCATGCCAAAAGTGGTCCATATTAGTCCATAATTATATATAGCCCCCATATAAATCGATCCCGAGATTTGGTTTTGGAGCCTCTTGGAGGAGCAAATTTCATACGAGTCAGTTGAAATTTGGTACATTGTACTAGTATATGGCCGTTAACAACCATGCCTAACTAGGTCCATATCGGTCTATAGTTATATATAGCCCTCAGATAAATCGATCCCCAATCACACAAAAATTGGTCCATATCAAGTTCATAATTGTATATAGCCCCCATATAAGCCACACCCATATTTCAATTCTGGCTCCCTACGTATCGATTCGTAATTATATGTAGACTTACCTACACATACCTTTTTTGTCTAATATATACCACGTGTGGACTAACTCACAATTTAGAAAATGATGTTAAGAAGTTTTAAGATACCACAACCCAAGTAATTCGTTTGTGGATGACAGTCTTTCGTAGAAGTTTCTACGCAATCCATGGTGGAGTGTACTTAAGATTCGGCCTGGCCGAACTTACGGCCGTATATACTTGTTTTAATTGAAATGTCTTCAATCACAGAAATGATAGTATCAATTAAAAAAATAATTGAAAATCAATCAAAAAATGATTTGATCCAATTAATAAATTAATTGATACTATTAATTTTTGTTTCAATTAAAAAATTTGTTGAATCAATTAAATGTTTAATTGAATATTTTTTAAAACTCAATTAAGACTTTAATTGGAAACATTTTCGTGAAATTTTTTTCAGTGTAGGTTTGATATAATTTTCACTATTTGATTTGTTTGTTATAAATGCGGCAAATCTTGAAAAAAAATCTAAATTTGTATATGAAAAACTTATTTCGAAACGAAAACGAACTTAATTCGCCATAATTTCCATAAAATCGAAAATTCTTTTAAAATTTTCATGTTACATCTTGCAAGTCTGACTATACATATGTTTCAGTGTCGGCCAATCCACATTTCCATAGTCTCTAATAAGATCTGGCTGTGTGAGATGATTCACTTTGGGTCTTATATGCCAATTTCTTATGAAAATTACATACGAGAATTATTTTCTCCCAAGTTTAATCATTTTTTCACCACAAATGTGCATTATCTTCTCATATAGCTAATATTTTAAAATCTTAAGAAAAAAATCTAAATATATAAACTATGCGTCCTAGACGAAAAGGACACGGACAATTCGACATAGGAACGATCGAACGGAGGGAGTGGAAGTGTGCATTCGCCCACCCAGTATATCATATACTGGGCCACCCATGTTAGTCTTAATTCGAGATCACCCGCCAGAAAATCCAATATTCCATTCTAATCCTAAAAACTCGTTTATCTATAGTAACTAAATTAGAAACAATTGTATAAAAATGAAACGGTGTTATTGCATATCTATATACTATAATATTAAAAAAATCTTCAATATATTTATGAAATATGGTCGTATAAAAAATGATCAATGGTCACAGGTGATAATAGTAAGTTTATTTTCTCAATACAGCCGGTTATCATTTTGAATTGCTTAGACGTAAGATAATTTCTAACATTAATCAAAGTATAGTTCACTACACAAAATAAAGGTAGAAGAACTACTACTACAAAAACAACAAACATATATATCTGATTGTATGTCTTGATTACCAAATACGAATTTCGACATTGAAGTTTAGTTATTATACGCTCATAGTCAGCTAAAACTGCAGCCGGTTCCTGTTTTTGTTGTTCATGGTCTAGTAAACATCAAATTATAAAACTTTTTGCTGTTTTAGCAGTGTTATCTGCTGTGACTACTAAGAAAATTGGTTCTAAAAATGGTCATTCTAACAATATTGATATTTTAATATATCCCACATATACACAAATCTATCTTAAAACAGTATATTTTGTGATTATTATAAGTTTAATTTTGCCTAACACAAACTTTGCCTCTCGGCCAGGCATTATATACCAGTCCATTCTGATTCAACTACTAATATTATTATAGCTAATAAATTAATATTTTACATTTAAATTTCTTATTTTTTAAAATAAATTACACGCTATGCAATTAATCTTAAAGCGAGTGCTTCACGAAATGACAATAAGCAAATATTTAAACACGTATGTTAGATGACTTAACAAATTAATCTGTCAAAACAATGCTGGTATTATTGGAAATATTTTACTATACTCATAGAAAATATTTTACTATACTCATTTTACTATACTCATTTCTCGATTTCTGATTCGACTTATCGAAAAAAATTACTCGATCATCTTGGATCACCTACATGAAGGTTATCCAACCTCGTGTTAGTAGTGTCGCTTTGTTGTGGTTGATTTAGTAAATAATCTTTTCTTATTTTGTCTTCTTTTAATTATATTGGGAATCTAAAATGTTTTGTCATATTTCATATTATTAATTAATTTATTTTTATACTATTTTATACATATTTATATTTATTTATTAATTTATTTTTATACTATTTTATACATATTTAACTTGATTTGTACTTTATTCATAGTTAGTAGTCCGTTGTAATTTATATAAATTGGCCGCTAAGTGGCTTCAAATTACATGATGAAAATAAAAATAAAATAAATAAAAAAAGTCTGCCAAAGCCAACAATCTGCTGTCGTGGCGCTTGACCTATCGAAAGCGTTCGATACGGTCAACCATGCCATATTATTTGAGGACATCGAGAATACGTCCCTACCGGCATTAACGAAGCGTTGGGTTCTGAATTATATATGTTGACGCCAGTCGCACGTTCAGGGACAATAAGTCAAAACCCCGTAGAGTTAAACAGGGAGTTCCCCAGGGGGGTTGATATCTCCGGCACCTGTCCTCGATTCCAACCCCTCGTGACGGCATCGAAATTGTGTCTTATGCGGACGATTGCACAATCATGGCATCCGGGCCCATTGTTGATGACATTTGCGATCGATTGAATGTCTACCTCGCCTCGCTGATCTTACCAGTTATTTCACTGCAAGAAATTTGAGGATATCTCCCACCAAATCCTCAGCCACACTATTCACTACATGGACAGTGGAAGTACGCAGGCAGTTGAAAGTCAGAGTCGATGGCGAAACAATTCCGAAAACAAATTACCCCAAGATTCTCGGGGTCACATTGGACAGCCTTTTTAAGTAGTTCATGCCATGCAATGAGATGGGTATAAAAACGTCATTTTTGGTCATTTGATCAAAATATTATTTCTAAAGAAAATTTTGTCAAAATTTTATATCTTTAGAAAATTTTGTCAAAATTTTATATGTTTAGAAAATTTTGTCAAAATTTTATTTCTATAGAAAATTTTGTCAAAATTTTATTTCTATAGAATATTTTGTCAAAGTTTTATTTCTATAGAAAATTTTGACAAAATTTTATTTCTATAAACAATTTTGACAAAATTTTATTACTATAGAAAATTTTGTTAAAATTTTACTTCGTTAGAAAATTTTGTTAAAATTAAAATACCATTGCAATTTGTGATAAGCTCCGCGGTAGAAACAAGGTCCTCAAGTCGCTTGCCTGCAGCACTTGGGGAGCGGACAAAGAAACCTTGTTAACTACAAATAAGGCAATTGGCCGGTCAGTGGTAAACTATGCAGCGCCAGTGTGGACACCTCAAACGAGCGTTACGCAGTCGAATAACATACAGACCTGTCAGAACGTTGCCCTTAGAACCGCAACAGGATGTCTCCGCAGTACACCCCTGGATCACCTGTATGCGGAGACCAAGATCATCCCAGTGCGTCGAGACAACTACATGTTGTCAAAGCGGTACCTCTTGGGTTGCCATCGAAGTTGTCATCCGAATCACCATCTTGTGGATAGACAACCTCCACCCAGGAATGTAAGGGTTGATCTTCACCTTCTAGAGCCCGAGATCCAGCGTTACAAAAGAGAGCCTCTAGATCAGGCAGCGTACCAGATAAGTCTGAACAGGATTCATGAGGATACTGTAGCTGAAGCGGTGAGAAGCTACAAGGTTAATCCTGTTCTCGGAGTCCGACCGCCGCCCATAGCTCCCACGGCAGACAAGGGTAGTTTTGACCCAACTAAGATCAGGCAAGTACAACCGCTTCAATTCATACTTATCAGTGATTGATAGCAGCGTAGCTGACGTGTGTCCCATCTGTAATCAAGGGCCACACGACACTCGTCACCTTTTTGCTTGCCCAGCTAAGCCTACCCGTCTCACAACCAGACCACTCTGGACGCACCCCATCCTTGTCGCAGAGTTCCTTGATCTGGCTACCAGCTGAACTACACAAGCATAGAACAAAATGGATGAAACTACATTAAAAACTGTTACAACAACAACATCTGCTGTTATATTCTAAAAAATTTTAGGTTGTAAAATTGTTTCTAAAATATTTTCAAGAACTAAAAATTGTTGTTTGTCTATATCAGCACTATAGTATTTTTAAACTTTCTAAAATGCATTCAGCAAACATTTTTTTTCTGTTATGCCTTAATTTGTAAAAATAGCAGACAATGTTTGCCATTACAGCAAGGTTAGGTTAGGTGTAGCGGCAGCCCGATATTGTAGGCTCACTTAGACTATTCAGTCCATTACGATATCACAGTGTTGAACTTCTCTCTTATCACTGAGTGCTGTCCGATTCCATGTTTAGCTGAATGACAAGGGACCTCCTTTTTAGCCCAGTCCGAACGACATTTCACATTGCAGTGAAACCACTTAGAGATCCTTTGAAACACACAGAAATGTAACCAGCATTACTGTGATTGGATAGTCCACCGCTGAAAAACTTTTTGGTGTACGGTCAAATCAGGGATTGAACCCACGACCCTTTTTATTTGCGGGTATGCTAACCATTGCACCAAGGTGGCAAACTGTGACTACTTTCTCTTTTGCACCAAACCGTTTGTTATTTTAGCAATTTTTTTGCTATTAAAAGAGAACACACATCAGACGTAAGTAACGCAGACCCAATAGAGTATATACATATGTATATTTTTGGGCATGGTTAAATTTGGTGTCGATCTAGCGCTCTATTAAGAGAAATCTATATACTATAATATTAGTAGTTATTATCTGGGATGAATAATAAATAAAATCAATTCATTTCATTAAATCAGTAAAAGTATTAGTACAAATATAATTAAATTCATTTTTATGTTCAAGAGTAATTGCCATAAATTCTTTAATGTACACAATTGTTATTTATGCCCAATAAATTTTTAGTTTTAATTTTTTTTTAATAATTTAATTGCTTTTTTTAAATTTTTTATTAGTTCAATTTTTTATTAGTTTAATAATTTAGTATCATGTAATCAAAATGTTTGCTTGTATTTTTGTTGTCATTGTTATTATTTTTACTTTTAGAAATTTATTAGTTTACATTAACGGTTTCATTACATTTTTTTAAGGTAAAATTGATTTGTCAGTAGGATATAGAGATACGTTATAGATATCATATTTATTTGATTTTTAGTTATTATTATTAGTTTTTTAGAAATATTTGAAGTTTAACCAATAATTTATTTTGTAACGAATGTGGCTTTGTTACTAATAAAGTTGAAATAAATAAAATGAAATAAAAAAATGTTTCGTATACACATCTTTTTCCATTAGACCAATGTGGAAGAATTTTGGTTGCAAATATTCTTGCATTGGCGTCGCCACATGGAGTAGTCATTTATCAAGCATTTATCATAACACGTATTCGAATATTAGAAGCTGAGAATATATATGTATATAATAAATATCTACATTAAGGATAAAGCCACATCGTTTTGAGACCTCAAACGATTTTAACACAATGCAGATTTTTTAAAATTACATTACAATTTTTCGATAATTGTATTTTAAAAATGTAGAAATAAATTTGAATTAAGCCAAATACGTTTTCTAATTGCAGATGGGCCCAACTTTATGATACCCACATCAATCTTAGTAACTTACACATTCTTATGGAGGAATGTATTGTTCGTTGTTATTTACTTATTGCCATATTAGTTAAAATCGGGCCACACGCATATATATGGGAGCTATATCAACGCCTATGAAAAACGATGGTAATCATTTTTTTCTTTATTTCTGAAAACGGGGCGATAAATTAACAGATAATTTGCACGTTTAAATGGCTTCATTTTTTATATGAAACCATTTAAACGAGAACAAAATAGGCACGTTTGAAAATACAAAACTAATAACCTAGAGGGTGGTAAAAAGATTGAAGTTTGCACGTTTTAGATATGATATTGTTTATGCACTTTTTGCCATTAATGACGAATATAATCTAAATATGACGACATTTGTGGAAATGGTAACGATATCTAGAACTCAACCAAATTCTTAGAAGATCTCCCAAATTTTATTAAAATGTACCTTAGCCAATTTTTTTCGAACTCAATTTCTTTATGACCAACAATGGAGTCAGAAGCAAAAATCATACAAATCGAAAAAAATGGCTACCTAAATCGGACAAAACAGTAGATTAAGAGATGAAAGGACTGTCAAAGCTAGAGTAATTCTGTTGGGGATTCAATCTATATATTTTGATCAAGAAATTTGATAATATCTTGGACATGGGCGTTTACATACAGATCAAAATTAATACTAAGATCTATTCCATCATTACTTACCTATACCCAAAGGTAATAGATGTTTATCACTCCTTGCCAAAAGCCCCAAAATCGTTGCAAATAACTTCGTCAGCCCCAGAGTGAAGAATGCATTCAAATGTTTACCATATTCATGTTCATCTTGATGATAATCAATGCTCGTTATAACAATCGTCCGAGCTAATCCCAGTCCCAAAACACAACCAACAGTAAACAACAGTTTTCGCATATCGGCAAAACGTTTTGGCCGCGACGAGACCAAGGCCATTGAGAAAACGAATAGGCCAATGCCCACATCCATAAGACCGGCACCATAACGTCTACTTTTGCGAAATTTCTTTGGAAAACTTTCAAAATCAATGGCTAGTATACATAACGCCGTCAACAGACTTATAGTAGAACGTAACAATGTAAAAATAATCGGACGGCGACCAAATTCGAATTGTCTCTCATTTGCCAATAATAAACATTTTGAATGCCAAACGATAATGCCGAGTAAAAGAAACGCAATAACGAAAATGTATTCCACATATCTATTCACTATATTAACACTGACAATCGCTGGCGTTGAGATCACCACGAATTCTAATATAAACACTTTCGTCCAAGATCTACATGACAGCTTTTCTCGTACCACACGGGCCAAAGATATGGCTATTAATGTCACAATTATAGTACATTGTATATGCCATATTCGCGTTATTGTCTCCTTCGAGTGTTTCTCGTATATATCCATGCGATGTTCTTCTTTGCCGGTAGCGCAACGATTTTCAAACAATGTTGACTGATCCTCTTGAAGTCTACATGCCAACAATTGTTTGGAAAATGATAGACATTCAAATTCTCCGGCCTGAGCATTGCAATAGTAATCATAATGGTGATGACTTTGACAGTATGTGTCCGTATTGTTGGCATTGTTACTGGCATTCATGATAAGATTTACTCGAGAGGAATGTGTGTAATCGAGGCAACTATGGCTAACAATTTTGTTGGCTTTGGGTATTAACGAATAGCTGTGAGGGAAATGTGTAACAATTCAATCGATATTTTCTGTGTTTTAGACCGACAGATAAGTATTTATCAAAATTAATAGAAACAGATTATTTTTGCGACTGGGCTGGAATGACTACTGCAGATGTAAACAGAAAACAGCTGTTGCCCAATTAGACAAAAAGTTGCCATATCTCTACTCGTTCACTTGACCGTTACAAAGATACATAAATTAAAGTGGCAGCATCATAAAATTTAAACGCTTGAAGTTTAGTTCGATTCCATCGATATAGTTTGGAATGCATCCTAACGCTACCTATGAAAACTATATGGGTGCAATTGCTACCGTGAGCCGTTTTTATCGACAATTCCACGTTGCTCTCTGATGCGTCTTACAGACTATAAGTTTTTCCGGACAGAATGTCTGTGTTTGTAAAGAATCTTACAGTGTGTCCAATCGATACGACAATTCGTTGATGACTAAATAATCGGTAAATGTGTTATCGATCCCATAAACATGCAGCAGTATCGATTATATCATCGGATTTAACTTATAATGTGTTCAATATATGGGATATGTTCGACACGACCACTGTCGTCCCCAAATTCATAAAAGTTAACGTGAACATTAAACCTAGTATTACCATATAAACACCTTGTATAAATTGTCAGTAAATCATTGTGAATATAGGCAATAGTCTGCAAGGCGCATTATGCAGAAGTAATTTATTGTATTAATACCAATTCCGGTATTAATTTCGCATTATCAGCATACATATTTCATTGCCGTTCCAATAATACAGTGCTATACAGTAGTTAATAATGTGTAAACGGTCGAAGATAAATATTCAAAAGATTGTCGATAATACCGACTCAATACCAAAAGCGCCTTACGGGATTTTCTTCAGCAAATATATGACAATGCATTTCTTATGGCTAGCGGAATTTTCGGCTGGAGCTGCATACCTAAAGGTAGAAAACAAATCATTACACAATTATTTGTATATAAAGGCTGGTATGCACTTCTAGCGGAAATTTCCGCTACCCATAAAAAATGTATTGCTACATATTTCCTAACGAAAATTTCGTGAGCGTTATTATCGATTGTTTACATATTGCTCCCATAAGAAATACATGTGTAATTGGTACGCAAACGAAATTTCCGCTACAGGTGTATACCGGCATTTAAGGCGAAAATTTCATTTGCATGCTATTACAGAAATATAATCATTTTCTATACGTGTGTATTCAACCCTGTGTGGAATGTTTGATTAATTCCAGACAATTTAAGAAATCGCATTTTCGGTCTTGGTGAATTTTGTTATGGATATAACCCAGCAAAAATACTTCAGCAGTAAGAGTTTAGTTGCGCTTTTTGGTATACAATAAAGTAGGCAGTGCATCCACACTGCATGAATCGGTGGCAATAACGTAAACGAGTAATGAAACCAGTTTATGATCATTCGTTGACGTTATTGCAATCAATTCTTGCCGTATAGATGCATGAAAGTTAGTGCTGTTTTCCT
This sequence comes from Haematobia irritans, assembly GCF_050003625.1. Taxonomy (NCBI): domain Eukaryota; kingdom Metazoa; phylum Arthropoda; class Insecta; order Diptera; family Muscidae; genus Haematobia; species Haematobia irritans. Next base: position 207,189,379 of record NC_134398.1, read on the forward strand.
TCATACCAACAATGCTATAAAATAGGAAACTCTAGATTATATATCACTTCTAAGCAATATTGACATTATAATGAGCAATTATATCAGCGCTATGTAGAAGCTGCTCTAAATCGGAACATCGCCCACAAAAATCAGCGCTGATTCGGTTGTTTTGTAAGCAGTTGGTACTGCCTCTTGAATAGTGCTCCATTTTTTGCGGGGAAGGTATTCAATTGAAAGAAAGGTACCATGGAAACAAAAGTTGTAAGGGATTTTTTATGGATAGCATAAAACACTTCGTTGGGGTGTATACAGCGCTTAACACAAACGTTAAAAGCATGGATTTTTTTACAAAAAACATACAAAAAATTTTATTTTCAATAAAATCACATATTTATAAAATACTACATATCTCTTAAGTACAAGAATAATATCTCAAAATACTATAGTATATAACATCCGCGCGAGCACACACACATTCATTTATTACAAGAACATATGTTCTATGTTCTATAATTCGTCTTTTGTGGATGAATCTATATGGTATTTTTGAAAATCTTCATGATTTCGAACATGTTTCGCCGCCTTGCCAACTAAACGTGCAAATTCCTTTGCATTAAATGCATAATTTGTAAATTTTGCATGCGCACCACCCTCTGGATGGTGACCCTCATCTTCTGGATATACCAGGTCTCGATCTTCCCACGTGACATAATATACACCACGTAATCGTGCCAAATCTTTATAACAATTTGGATCCTCACAATTATAGAGTTCAAAGATTGATGCCCATTCTGGTAAAAAGAGTAAATGGGTTAAACCGGCACCATGCATTCCTATTAAGATGTCGGTGTTGCGTGTAACTTCTAATTGTTGGAGAAATGTTAAATCCCTGAAACGGAAAAACCAAATTATTTAGTTATAAAAACATTAAAAATAGATAAAAGATCGTAGTTAAAATTTCTCTAATATTAAACTATAGAAAAGTTTAGAAAGAACCATTGCATTGCTGGATGATTTGGTCCTTTTATACTTCTAAAAATTTTGGTACGATGGGGTATAAATTAGTATATCGTTAATGAGTCGATAATACTGATAAATCATTCTTTCAAGTGCTATATTTCCCAACAAATATTATATCGGCAGTATCGACTTTGCCTTAACCCTCTAATGCCCCAATTTTTTGCCAACTGATTAAATTTTCAATGTTAACGACACAAAAGCAAGATAACTAAAGGTGAGTATTAAGTTCGAGTTTAGCCGCTAAAATCGTAATTTTTCACGATTACTTTTCTTTAATAATCCATTTAATGGAATACAAACTTTGTGAAATTTTGTTTTGGGCTATTCCCCATCAAGTTGTAATGAAATCTGTAACAAATATGTATAATTTCATGCCTTTTTTACTGATTTACTTTTCACTTTAGTGAAAAAATTACGATTTTAGCTGCTAAATTCGAACTTAATACTCACCTTAAGCAAGAAAAATGTATACGGTAAAATTCAGCATAAGCTGCAAAGCCTCTTGAATAGTTTCAAAAAAAGTTTTCTTTTTATTTTGCCCATTTTTGTTGTCTTAAGGTGTGTTTTACTAAAAGCTTCCTTATTAAATGGGCATTAGATGGTTAACCTCTGTATGCATCTTCCGCGGAAATTTCGGCTAAATTGCTTTATTTGCTAACGAAAATTCCATGATTGTTATCGATTTTCAAATTTTGCTCTCATAAGAACTACATAGTAAAACTGTAGTATTGACATGCAACAGGAATTTTCATAAGTGCTGCGTACCGGTCTTTGCAAATACATGACAAAACTGCATTATCGGCATGTTTACGGAAACTTCCTGTATATACTGATTTAGAGTCCAACATTAAATGTGGTCATGTCAACAAAGCAATTTTCCATTTGATTACCATCAGAGCGTTAATGACATGCAAAAAAAGTTTCTGAATTATAAGGCGTATTATGGGAAAACAATGTGAATTGTCGAAACGAAACATATGGAATTTTCGGAATTTCAATTTCTAATCAAGCACCTCTAGCAAAATGTTTGCTATCCATAATGCATAGCAAAATTCAATGTTTTTTCGCAAAAAAATCTTGGTTTTCGTATACAATATTGGGTTCCTACTCACCGTTCATATGATATTTTGTTGATAATGAAATTTTCATTTTTGCTAATTTCCTGAAGCAGTTCATCTTCATTTATTACTCGTCTATATTTTGTACGTCGCGATAGGAAGGTAATACGTATTTTATTTTCCTTTGGTGGCACAAAAGGAACCTTCAAACGATGTAAAATAAATTCTGAGAAAGCTCTGAATAGACCACTTTTTTCACATCCTTGTATCTAGAAGGACAAACGAATAGTTCAAATACATTTAACATTAAAATTTCACTGCTTTTTCCAATCATACTTACAATTGGGGTATTATAATAAAGACCGAATATCATTCGCGGCAATAAAGGGAAGACAACATTTCGGAAACATATTCGTTTGCCTTTAACTTGATCCAAAGTCCAAACTGGATTATCGCTGAAAGCCTTGAAGGTATCCTTAAATGGTGAATCATAGGGATATGTCTCCCATACAATTATTTGAGTATTTCTATCGAAGACCGAACTATGAGTTTGATTTACAAACAATGTGGCATAGAGATTAAAGAAATCACAAAAATGATGATACATATTGTATGTGGCATCGATTTTCATTAGAAAAGTGGGCGTATTTATGAACATATCACAATGCTCATTACCCTCTTCAATGGGTTCTGGAGCTTCAACGAAGTTTCTGAGCTCTGGAGACCAGGATTGTAAAGCTCCCATATGATCCATTTGAGATTTTAGGCGTGTCTCATTCAGTTTACAATAGCCTTGAATTTGTCCCTTTTGCAAAACATCCATGTGATAGCGTATACGCTCATGGCGCTTGGCCAAATCTCTGAAATCCAACATGAGATAACGACCTCGGCAAAATCTTAAGTACTCGGTACATTCCAACGACGAATCTGTTATCAATTTGGGTTCACACATTAGTTTCATTTCATTGATTTGATGCTGGATATAACCAAAATCCGCTTGCTGGTAGAATGTCTCCACTTGGGCCTCCTTGTTGCGCACCCATCCTGTATGAGATCCCGGGCAAACGGGAGTTTGGAAACGGTTTTCCTTATTACAATGGGGCTCATGGCCCCAACAGCCTTTGTTGTCTTTCTGTGAGATCTGTTGCAGTATTTCTGTTTTGTTTTGGCATTCCTGTTTAACTTTATCAAATGTGTTCAAATAGAGCTTTAAATGCTCTAGTGGTAAATCTGGTAGTGTTAGGCTTTGATCTGTAGATTCACAATCACACAAACATGGTCTTAATAATAAAATGTTGCTCACCGTTATTAAGGTGAGTAATGGAAAAGATTTCTCCATTGTTTATGGGATTGCCGCACGAAGATTTCTCCTATTTGGAATACAATTTCTACTTCAAACCCATATACAGTCATTCGACAGACCGAGATAGTTTTGTGGTTGCTTAGAGATGAGAGTTTACTAATAATATTCCATACCCTGGGCCAGTAGGTATTGCTTAAAAAACCAGTAAGTACTTGGCCTTGATTTTCGACGTGTTGCACGGTAAGCAAATAAGCCACAAATTCTGATTAACGACTAGAAACACCAGCAACAGAACAAACTGCCAGCTGTTGTCTGATACGAGGTTATTTTGTGATGACCTCACACTTGAATTTGAAGATCTTAAAGTTGTCTTCTCCTAAAACGCTGTGTTTATATTTTGATAATTATTTGTTTACTACTACCACGCGAGAGATATACCTTAAATGGACTCTTATGCCGCGATGCTAGCTTATACCGGCTTTTTCCTCCACATAATAGTCAATCAATCAAAGTGTATTTTTCTTCTGCCTCCGTTTGATTATTTACACATAAGATATAAGTACTGGCAAACAACGTTCGTTGTGATGCTTCACTTACCAACTGATAAATGATAGAATGAGCAAGCAACACCAAAGCTAGCTTGATGAACGATATGAAAATCTGGTTTCATGCTGCCCGCGTTGTTGTAGTGGTTGGTTTTTACCATTCTGATGTTCTATACTGTTTTCGTAGATTTTTTGCTTGAATCTCGGCCGGGCTATTGTTCTTTAGAAATTGTTGTTGGTGGTGGTACATTGTGCCATTTGGCATTTGTTTTGTGTTTAATGGTCGCTTTAATGTTTCAAGTTAATAATTAAGAAGGCGAACCATTCACTTTTTGTTTATTGTTGAGAACAGAGAGAGTATCTACATATTTTACTGCTCACCTATGGGAAGTTTCTCACCTGAAAGAATAACCAAGCCGGTAATGTTTACATTTCGTCCAGAAGAAGAAGACAGATGTGTTTATTTATTAATGTCAATCAAAGCAATCATATGGTTTTGAAAACTATCAATGCAGAGGGTGTACTAGAAAAAAATAAAATTAAGTAAAGCTATTTAAAAGGACACAAGCCCAATAAACATAATCCCCTATGTTCTGGTTTACAAATTCGAAAAATGCAAAATTTGCTATTGTCAAAAACTTCCGAACCATTCCACCTTTTAGGCCGGTACTCTGTTCGGTTTTCGCGTTGAAACTCCATACAAAACCAAAAAATGCGAAAAATTTGCGAAATTTTTTCCATTTGTGATACTTTGTTTTTTCGTGTTGAAAAACTGACGTTTATAGCACGCCGCCATTTGCAATGTGAATTAAGAAATAATTTATTTATTAAAAACTATTTGTGCGGGTTTATAAATCAAACACGGGCCATATTTTTGTTCCGAAACTATACAAAGGATCAAAGGAATAGCAGATCAATTGCCCAAGGAAAAATAAAATGCTATTTTGTAAAAACAAGCAACAACCACCAACTTAATCCAATATCGCTCCCTGTAAAATAGCGCTCCAAGCTACCTAAAAAAACGCCGCTTTCTATGTGCGAAATAATGGTTTCCATAAAAATTTTTCGCAAGAATGAACATAGTACCGGCCTTTTGCCAAAAAAAAATTCTTCCAGTAAATTTTCTTATCCATAAAACAGCGTGCAAAAAGTTCGTGTTAAGGCCGGTACTCTGTTCGGTTCTCGCGTTGAAACTCCATACAAAACCAAAAAATACGAAAAATTTGCGAAATTTTTTCCATTTGTGATACTTCCCAATAAACACAGAATGAGCGTTTTTCAAATGGAACAACTTTTCAGTTTGAGGGTAAATATAATTTTCAACATAAATTCAACTTGACTTGAAATAGCTCATCTGCAATACATCTTCAAATTGTTTGCGAATTACTTCCAATTTGCCAAAATGTTGACGAAATCTTTGAAAAGGTGTTGAAGATGATATGAGAAAACGTTGACAAAACACTACCCTAAAATGCAACGAAAAAACCATGTGGTTTTCAATACTTATTTGTGCAACGAAGTTCGTGGTCAATTGCAAGAAATAAAAAAATGGAAAATTTTAGACAAATAACCAAATAGTATATAAAAATAGGTAAGTGAAAATAAAAAATGAAATAAAACTTTAAGGAAGTCACTAAATGTATATCTCTTTGCAGAAAACTAAAATTATGGATTCTACGTTCTTGAAAACATTAAAAAGCTGAACAATGAAAAAAAGGTGGACAATTAACTGGAACTGCTTCAAATAGTTTATAATAATTGGTACGTCAATACGAAAAATTAAATCAACACTTTAAAGAAGTCACTAAATTTAAATCTCTTTGCAGAAAACTAAAATCTTTGGATGCTACATTCTTGCAAACAATAAGAAGCTGACCAATGAAAATTGAGTGGCTTATCGACAAGAAAAAGTTTCCAGAAACATTACAAGTGCAACCAATTAAAATTGTTAAAAACAACAAATTGTTGAAATCAACAACTTCTGGATGAAAATGTGCATCACATCGTCAGTTTAATTCATATGCTATTATCAGTTTAAAATGGATAGTTTGTGAATTCCTTCTGCTGAAAATCAATTCTCACACGCGGTCCAGTACGTTCCTAATTTCAAATTGCTCGCATGTTAATAAAAGGAAGGAACCAAAAGGAAGGAAATCGAATTATCAATGCAAAAGTGTTTACTAATAATGTTTAAGATATTTAAAGTTTTGTTGTTTGTTTTTTTTTTTTTTTGTTCTTATTTGTTGACGAAAAAACCACATGGTTTTCAATACTACTTTGGACAACAAAGTTCGTGGAAGAAATAAAAAAATGTGGAAATTTTTTAATAATCAATTGAAATTGCTTATAATAATTGGTAAGTAAAATTAAAACACGAAATGAAAACTTTAAGGAAGTCACTAAAATCAAGTCTCTTTGCAGACAACTAAAATATTTGGATGCTGATTCTTGGACACATTAAGAGACTGGCCGATGAAAAATGATAGTGGCTTATCGAGAAGAGAAAGTTTCCATAAATCAAAGTGCAACCAAAAAAACTTGGTATTTATTCTTTTCCATATCAACAACTACTGGATGATAATTCGCATCACATCGATAGTTTAATTTACATCGCATCATCGGTTTAATTTGTTATTTTGTGAATTGAAATTGCTGGAAATTTATTCCAATTATCTAGTCATCAAGTTCCTGAAAATTGCCAGTATTTTAATAACAACAATTTTGTAAAACCAACGTTCTTGAGGAAAACACGAAGTACGTGGTCAGTTGGAAGAAATACAAATTGGTAAGTCAAAATAAAAAGTGAAATGAAAACAATGGAAATTACAAAACTCGATTGTTTTGCAGAAAACTAAAATCATTGGATGGTATATTCTTGGAAGATGTTGGCCGATGAAAAACCGATGAAGGGAACAACAAAGAAAAGTTTTCAGAAAACTTACAAGGTGCAACCAATTAAAACAAAGTGCAACAATTCCTATATCAAGAACTTCTGGATGAAAATGTGCATTACATCAATTTACATCCCGTCATCAGTTTGATATTTTGTGATTTCCTCTTGCTGGAATCTATTCTAACACACAAGCCAGCAAGTTCCTCGATAGTAATTATTTCAAATTGCCAGGATATTAATTAATAGTTATTTGACACCAACATTATGGAGGAAATGGAATTATACATGTAAAAATGTTTAAGATATTTAAAGTTGTATTCATAGTTTTATTTATTAATACGTTTAATAAGATAATTACATTTTGATTGGTATTATATTATTATTTTTATATATTATTAATGTTATTTTTAAGATTATTATATTTGTTAACGAAAAAAATAATAAAATTTACAAAATCTCTAGAAATTTAGTATTGACTTTCAGTTAGAACTAGGATTGACTTTCATACAAATTGTGGTTTGAAAGTATTCGCAACAATGCTAATTTTTTATTTTTATCACATTGAAAACTGTTTGAGAAATTATTGAGTAGCGATGCATTTCAATTTGAGGATTACAATTGAGAAATTATTGCTATTGTGTTGAATTTTACTGTTGAGGGTAATGTCTGTTTTTTGTTGAGAACGCGATTTTCTCAACAATTTCTCAACTTGAATATTACCCTAATCCTTTGAAAAAATGTTTGAAAAATTATTGAATTTTAGTATTTTTCAAACGTTTGTGTTTATTGGGTTTGTTTTTTCGTGTTGAAAAACTGACGTTTATAGCACGGCGCCATTTGCAATGTGAATTAAGAAATAATTTATTTATTAAAAACTATTTGTGCGGGTTTATAAATCAAACACGGACCATATTTTTGTTCCGAAACTATACAAAGGATCAAAGGAATAGCAGATCAATTGCCCAAGGAAAAATAAAATGTTATTTTGTAAAAACAAGCAACAACCACCAATTTAATCCAATATCGCTCCCTGTAAAATAGCGCTCCAAGCTACCTAAAAAAAATGCCGCTTTCTATGTGCGAAATAATGGTTTCCATAAAAATTTTTCGCAAGAATGAACATAGTACCGGCCTTTATATATCCTTTTAGTTCGGCAAATTGAGGTTAAGCAAAATTTTGCGTTTTGCGAAATCGTAAACCAGAACATATGGGAATGTTTTACATTAATAAAGTAATAATGTTCAATTATAAGTTTCAATTCTGATGAAACTTAATGAATAAAATAAACTGAAGAAACTTAATAAAACAAAAAAAAAAAAACAAACAAAAATAATAATAATAATTAAAAAAAAATGTATATATAACATTATTGATTATTGATTATATAAGATTGTTGTTTATTTTAATTAATTTATATTTAATATTTTTATATAATATTGTAATGTCCGTTGGAGTAGTACATTGTAAAGGCCGGTACTCTGTTCGGTTTTCGCGTTGAAACTCCATACAAAACCAAAAAATGCGAAAAATTTGCGAAGTTTTTTCCATTTGTGATACTTTGTTTTTTCGTGTTGAAAAACTGACGTTTATAGCACGGCGCCATTTGCAATGTTAATTAAGAAATAATTTATTTATTAAAAACTATTTGTGCGGGTTTATAAAAAAACACGGACCATATTTTTGTTCCGAAACTATACAAAGGATCAAAGAAATAGCAGATCAATTGCCCAAGGAAAAATAAAATGTTATTTTATAAAAACAAGCAACGACCACCAACTTAATCCAATATCGCTCCCTGTCAAATAACGCTCCAAGCTACCTAAAAAAACGCCGCTTTCTATGTGCGAAATAATGGTTTCCATAAAAATTTTTCGCAAGAATGAACATAGTACCGGCCTTAATTCGTTAAATTGGCCCTGCAAAGGCTTTGAATTGCTTAAATAAATGGAAATAAAAAATAAAATAAATGTTTTCAATATTTATAACCTGTTTATCTATGTCCAACAAGCTCTATCGGACGACCGAAACGCATAAAAACAGCTGATTTTCTTTTATAAATTCAGCTGTTTGTTTCCATTGCAGTCGATCGACATACAGAAACAGGCTGTTAATTTTTTTATTCAAATAATGTATAAGCGGCTATTTGCGCTTGGTGTTTCACAAAATATCAATATGACGTCCATTTACATTTCGTACCTTTTGGTACATTTCCCCATCACAGTTGGCGGAATGAAATCGATCTTTGAAATGCAGCCAGGGTTGAATTTTTTTCATCCATAATTTGACAAGACTTGATAAAAATATAATCGTCTTCATATATATTGTTGTGCATTTAATTTAGTCGTTTGGTGAAAACCCCGAACATAGTACTTACCTATAATGACAAATTAAAAGGGCCTTGAAAAAATTATCTCGAATGTCAAGTTTGCGGAATAATTTTTGGGTGTAAAAAGAATTACATTGTTTGAAGCACCCTGTGAAATAAATAACTCATCCAGAAAAAAATATGCCAATTTTATCAGCTGTTTAAATATCAATGTCAAATTTGACTTTTACAACAACTTGAAGGGTATTTTGTATATTCTTCAGGTGCAAAAAATAAATATACTCAACAATTTGGAATCTTGGAAGAAAAAATATATATCGCTGGTATTCTAAAGCCGTAGCGAGATAACAAAATGAGAGATCCACCCAAAAAGTAAGTAATAATAATTGAATATAATTGGGACTGTAATAATAAACCAATTTCTTCTAGTTTGGGGATAACTATCACCACAACACCCGTTAGTGGAGCAACTTCTGGCACTCCCTCAACATCGGGAAGGCATAATAGCTTGGAAGACATTAATATGGATTCATTTCTTAAAACCTCAAATTATGAAGACACAGTGTAAGTATGACGATACTTTGTAATTTCTTATGACTTGTTAATTTGATTTTTTTTTTATTAATTTTAATAGAAAACAATTAGATATTTATTATGGAATTGGTAAGTAAAGTTTCCAACTATTAATTGATTAATTAATAGCACGTGTGTTATATAACAATTGTTGTCAACAAACTATATGCTATATGTCCCTATGGTACTGTTGACCACAAGATCGACCATTTGTATATGTATTTGCAATAAACACAAATATGTATATCTACATCTGGGATGAATATTATAGCAGTGCACAGTTTTGATTATTCGGAATGTGCCTTATCATTGGCTTATTATTAGTCTAACTGCTGGTTTGTAGCACTGGTTAAAAGTACGGTTTATTGCTTATCGTGTCGACAAACGATGGTGAATTTTGTAAAGATTACATTCCCCCATGTTCCAAAATTCGGAATCGCAAATCGCAAGAATTTATTTTTCTTGTACCGCAAAAATAGAGATACTCTCGGACTCAAATACAATTTTTATTTGAACTTCTCATTAAAGAGAAATATATTGCCAAGATTTAAGTATAAAAGATTCAGGGTTAAGAAATTATTTCCAAATGTGATTTGTACGAAATTGAGTACGAAAACAAACGGTTCCAGAATTTGATTTTGTATAATATTTTCCAAAGATCCTGTAGATTTCGACAAGATCCCGAGCACTTTTACTTTTTTAGACATAATTTTTAAAGTTTTTACAAATCTAATTATCCCTAATATATACATGAAGACTGCTATTATTATGACCACAGCTGTATGTATTCTACTTACTTCACTTTCTTGTATTCAACTTACTTCTTTATTTATTTTTAATGCGAAATGTGGGGAAATTCATTCGGCTATTTTAATAAACTGCAACGAAAACACATCCAAATTGGTGCAACGTATATATACTATAAAAATAATATATCCATCTTTTAATGAATAATCGGATTATTTTTTCGTTGCATTTTTATGACAATAAAATTAGACTTTCCTTTCAAAATTACGAATTTTTACGAAACACAATTGTGCTCGTAATTTGTTTCAAATAGCACCTACCAACCATTTTGGCAAATAGTTCTGTTTTAAAAACCAAGAAAGGCACAGGTTTTTTTTTATCACTCTAGCTCTCCTTCAAACTAAAACAAATGTACCAATAATAACAAACATTGAGGCGTTTACCGTTTGTGAATAAAACGCTTTCTTCATGTCAATTCTATATCCAAAACATATTTGTAGTTGTTTTTCTTTTTTCTTTCTTTAATTTATCTTTACACAATAATATAGTCTCGCGAAACCATTGCGGGTTTCCTGCAGGAGCCAACGGCGGTGTAGGGCTTAATATTCACGGCTTCATTCCACATTTGCGTTTCCTTACTGTTTTTGAAAAACATTTTACACTCATCTAATCCTATTATTTTTTACTTTCAGTCAAACGTCAATTACTGCATTATCAAAGTCCTATTACTGGACTTTTTCCGGTTATG